>NW_025407844.1:224119-666072 GCF_003324165.1 Naegleria lovaniensis
GTAACCTTGAAAAGTTTAATTGGAGTTGCTGGTTTCACCACTTGAGTCGAATAACAACAGAACTGTTGAACCGACGACTTGATATTTCTGAAGCCTGAGGATGACTTGTTGATCAACACAAGAGAGGAAAGACTCTTTGCGAACATTTTTTTTTAAGCTTTCTGCTTTGGACGCAGTCCTTTGAAGATTCTCAAGTTTTAAGTGGCACTATTGCCAGTTTACTAATGCGCACTAAACTATTTTTAAAATTTAACAACAAAAAAAAAATTTACAGTTGCATTGGCTTCCGCACTTTTGCTTTCTCTAAAACAAGGACGCTTCTTGGTCTTGCATGCTCCGAGGAAAGGAAATTTCACTTTTCGCATGCCTTTTCTTTTCTATTCGTGAATTGAAATGTGTTACACGATTCACAATTACTACAATAGCATTGACGACAAATAAGATGATTTTTGAAAATAGAAATCAAATACCCCTTCAGGTGAAATAAGCTCGTTCAATGGATGTAAATTATTTGAGCAGTCAATTAGGAGTGGTTGAGCTTGTGATTTTACATGGTCTTCAAGTTGTCTAAACGATGGTCTGCAAATCCAATCACCGAATTTCTGTTGAAAATCGATCAAATCTTGCTCCGATCTCACTTAATTCAACGCTATTCCCACCTTTTTGTATGTGTTTTCCACTAACAAACGCAATTAGCTCGGTGCATTTTGTTCTTCAAACTGGCGCCATTTTTTTTGTTTGTGATGGGAAGAGTAAAGCTGTTTTCGATTTTTGTTTCAAATATTCACTTCAATTCGAATCCCGTGTTACGCTTGCTCACAAAGTATGACTTCCACTCTTTCAAACTATCAAGCTACTCTTGGTCAAAACACTCTCACCAAGTTGCTATTATTTTAAAACGAACTTCTCTGTACCGTCACCTTGCTCCTGGTAAATTTCATTGAATTTTGATCCCAGTTGAACCACAGAAGCCACTCAAAGAATGAACCGGCTGGTTACGGATAAAACTGCAGATGGGATGCTCCACTAATGAAATATATCCCTAAACCTCCTAGTATTGCTTTCCTCGCGATGCCGCATAAACCAGATAACGCATTACTTACCATCAGGCTCCAATAGTGCCACCTTAAAGTATGATTCAAACAAATGAATGTTCATGTTATCGTGTATGAGGAGGAGTAGTGTTGAAGGAAGAATCATTCAAGTGTTGGAAATGGAAGGAATGGTAATGAATGGCTGATTCTTGATCATGATTCGACTCTTCACAACAAGTTTGAGGAAGGGATGAATTTGCATTCGTCTCATGGTGGCTCTTGAACGTTGTGCGTGGAATTTCACAGCATGGGAATGCAAGTGTCAACAGTGAAACGAGTAATTGACACATGCTGAGCGCATATTCTTCATGAACGAAGGAACACAGCACTGTAGTCTCACTTTCCTTATCACTACTCGCTCCACAACAAAGATGATAGACAATATTTGTTTTGGAATTCCGTTCTTGAAGATTTCTAGAATTTGACTTCACATGCACGTTTCGAATTGTGAATCCATCTTTCATAATTTCTTCCAAACTCACACTTTTCAGAATCATGGTCCTAGGATAGAACTGTTCAAGATCTTGATTGTTGTCAACTCGAGTTTTAACACTCTTGGGATATTTGTAAAGTGTGGCAATGGTATGCAAGAGTTTTGATTCGAGATCAAGTCTCCATCCACTTGCAACGTATTGAGCACAATTTAAAAGTAAACTCTCTTGTCTGTAAACTCCATACCAATGAGCAAGTAAGAGAGGAGGACATATCATGGAGGCTACTCCAAATTCTTCTGAAGCAACGAATTTTAACAACTTTTCCTTTTTAGTCAAATCAGGAGGAGTATATGTTGTAGTGGATTGATCTCGAGTTTTAAAGTGATGAATGACACCCACAGTTTTGACATGCTCAAGAATTATGGTCGCCGGCGAAGAATTCTGTTTTTCCAAAATTGGAAAATTCGTATTTACAAAGTGATGAAACTTGTTCATCTGTAATTGAATGCAGTTAGGAAGGCAGGGTTGCTGACTTGAATTTTTGTAGTTCTTGTTATTATCTTTTTGAGTTAAATTTAAAACAGCTACTTGTTGAACATGTTCATTCAACCATTCTTCCCACGAACCACAGTGATGCATCTTTATGAAGGTTCCGTTATGAGTCTCAGTGGGGTTGGTGCGACACAAATGCTGCAACAAGTCTTCTTTGGAAATGCTCCTGCTAGTATGACATGATCTCATTCCCAGAGGTTTCTTCTGTTTGGTGTTGATGCTGTTGCTCATGTTGTTGTTGTACATGTTTGAAGATGAATGAGCAACCACACCATGATGCAAAGTGTTTTGAATCGGCATGGTGTTCGAACAGCGTATGCAGTTTGGTCGAGTGAGGGTATTATTTTCATTCAATTCATTCATGGATAGATATCTTGAAAAAGAGGAAAGGCGTTTAGGATGATGTTTGTCGTACAAAGTCACTACAATGCTTGTCAAATGCCGAACGTGTTCGAAAATTAAAAGAAAAATCACCGAAAAGTACGTGATGGTCGGTAGAATGAAATTCAAACACACTTTGGTGATGTGGAATAATGATCTTGTAATCGTGGTGATTGGATTTAAAACTTGTCGTGTTTTGAATTTTAATATGTGGTAGTGATAATTTAAAGAAGCTTGTTGTTGGTGGTTGTGGTTGGCGTAACAAAGTTAAACGGCTTCTGTTGGTGATGTTTGAAAGCTTTGATTTTTTTGGAAATGTTGGTTCCAGCAGCTTCAAGCAAGATCTCATGCGATCCACAGTGAAGGAGAAGAGGTTCATGCATCCAATCTGTTCATTTACCACAAGGCATCCGTGTTGGGATCTTCACTTGTGACTTTCTTGGTGCCATCAGTTTTAATGTACCTGAATGTTAAGCTTATTCGACGATATGTCTCATCTCGAATTAATGTTTCTCCAGTACTGGGAATGTACACTTGCTTCATGTGAGTAATTCCATGTTTCCACTTGAATCTGCTGTCATCTTTCATCACAAACAGACTTCTGGGTTCAAGAAGAATTTTTGTTTGGATATTTTCATTTTCTACCAATTTCAAAACCATGTAAATTGGTTTGTTTAAAGAGATGAGTGTGATAATGTCTCCAAAAGGTCCAGGATTGTCAACATGGCTTGAAATTCCTTGTGTGCCTACATACTCATTCACCAAGCACTGGGTTGGATTACCGAGGTCAAACTTGTACAAACCATCTCGATGAACCATCCGATCAATGAGCCAATCAAATTCTTTCAGATCTAAATGATGATACTCTGATTCTGACTCTACTTTAGGTTGCATTGTGGGAATGTTGTGTCGAGTGTGATAATAAGTGTAGCCATACATTTGAGTACGACGACAAATTTCATGACACCACTTCTTGGAGTCGATTAATTGTAAGATTTTCTCCTCTTCGTCCTCACTAATGTAATTTTTAATGTAAATTGCTCCTGGCACCCGAACCTTTGGATTTGTTGAGAACAGGTCGTTAGCTCCGGTGAGGGAATTATACTCTACCATATGTGGTTCAATTACTGATTCTGCTGATGATACGGAGTCAGAAGAACAGGGAGGGTGAGCCAGATAGAAAAAGCTTCGTAGGCAACCAGCCTATACCCAACCATTCTTGGCGACGTTGACGAACTCAAGTGTCATCACGAAAATAAACATCTCCAACCAAAAAAAATGCCTACAGCAAACAAAACGTTCTGGCAGAAGCTGAGTGATCAACACAACCACAATGCTCCCGATATTCGTTCAACTGCTTCAATAATGCCGTCAGTAAAGAAAAGAGTTTATTTTGAAGATCAACCGTTCATGGTTGAAAATATTACACCAGCTACTAATGTTAGTTATGAAGAGTGCTATTCCGAACTGAAATACGTTTGCAGAGGTATAAATCGGAACAATTATTCTAAATTATTAACAGGAAAACAAATTTATAATTGCGATTATGACATAATTGGCGTTATTCGAGACGAACTCACCTTAGAATCAGCATGTTGTTCAAAATATTGTAGTATTTTTCAAAATCAGTGTCGTCAATGTAGTGAATTGGAAAAACACCTAGTTTCAATCATGGAAAATAGGCATGATATATTTGAAATGCTATTGAAAGGAATTTTACCACAACCCAAGCAATTAATATCATTTCCATTATTGATGTATGAGTTATTGTGTAAACTTGTGCCATTTATACCAGTCAGCCAAGATGAACACAAACTTTTAACAGTGTTTAGAAAAGCTCAAACTTCATACAATGAAGCATTGTCGACACAATACAACAACAAACAAATTACGAACAATGAACACCGTGATACACAAGCTTTGAAGGTTCCAAGGTCAAGCTTTACTCCATTCTTAGAGACATTTTTTGGATCCTTTATATTCAATCAGTTGCAAAATTATACAAAGAATCCATTTCATCACAAATATTCAGAGGTTGAAAGAAGATATTGGGTTGTGATGAAATATTATTGTGGAAAACAATTTTTCATCAGAATGGGAGGAGAGCGCAATCAAAATATTGAACGGAATAATTTTAATCATTTAAAATATAATCTAATTATACCAAGTTGGAATACTGTTAAACAATGGACACCTGCTGGTTGTTATGGTATGATTCCCGACATCACACTTACCCTAAAGAACATGTTACTGCCTGACTCTTGTAAAGATACATGTATCTCGTTTGATGGAATGAAAGTGTTTAAACATTTTGATGTTTTGGGAGATCAAATTGTTGGAAGTGAAAAATATTGTTACACTGTTGAAGACGTGAAACAATTTGGTGTTAAACATCTAATAGACCAAATGATTTTATTTTCTATTAATGCCATCGATAATTCATGGCATTTACCGCTGGGTTGGTTTGGAGTTAGTTCTGAAACAGACGTACTTGAATTTGTCACTAGCAAAATACTTTATTTCAAAGAGTTGCTCCAAGAATCTGTAACAATTGTGTGTGGATGTTCTGATGCAGAAATTGATGCACATGCTGTGCAAACAATTATTAGAAAAAAACACAAAGACTTCATTTTCGTCAATGATTACGTTCACAATTTCAAAAATCAACGAAATGTATTATTTAATGGAACAATATTGCACGAGAAAATCTCAATGCAGACCATAATTTATTACATGATACAACATAGGACATTGTATCGATTACTCGACAGAGAAGAAGTTGATCCTACGGATATTATGAATTTGAAATCATGTCTAAATTTAACAGAACGACCTGTATTGCAAGAATTACGTAAAATTGGCACTATAGAGGCAAATAGTGTTGCTGGTTACCTTGAATTAATTCGTGATATTTATGACTGCATTAATGATAACAGTCCGGATATAATTGATATTTTGAGTGAAAGCAAAACAATTTTCGAAAAATTACCCAATTATCCCAAAAAAACGAAGAAAATATGTGTTCACACACTTGAAGGATTTCTTGCATTAGCGTCTCGGTTTCCAAATTTCAAACCCAGTTGCATTACAACAAATTATGAAGAGCTACTCTTTTCAATAATTCGAGGAATGTTTCCCAAGCCAACAACCAAACAATTTTGCCAAAGCGCACTATTTTCATTCTATATATTTTTAATATTACATTCCACTGACGATGTTCGTGGGTTCTCACTCCCAGATATTCCATTAACTGATCATTATTTTGGTATGAAATTGGTTATCAAGATTTTACCAACTCTTCCTGGTCGAATTGTACTTGATAGAAATGTCAAGAAAAAAACTTGCAAAGAATTACAAATTATTAATCAAAACGTAGCCACTTACTCAAGAAAAACTACGTTGAGGGCTGAAGTGTGTGCTCCTAAATGTATATATTTATGCTGCCCTGTTTCTGGATGTAAAAAACAAAAACCATATATTATCAAAGGGTCTTTTACAAATCATTTGAAAGCTAAACATCAATTTTCAGACGAAGAAGCAGAAGCAACAGTTGCTCAATTAGAATGTTTGCAATTTTCTGCTCAATTAGAAAAAGATGTTGCTTTTAGGAAACAAAGTTGCAAAAACAATGAGAATATTATTGTACAACACAAACCACCTTACCTGATTTCAAAATTCAAAAACAGGTTGACTATTCAATATAATTTTGCACCTCTTAAATCAATTCCCACGCCTCACTGTATCAATCAAGAGACAAGACGACCATTGAACTTCTTTGTGCTAGATTTAGAAACAACAGGATTTTCTCCAAAATGCAACTCCATAATTCAATTTGCAATGTTATCATTATTTAGTAATGAATTACATTCCATATTTGTATCCCCTAGTGGTGTGTGGAGTTCTATTGCATTACAAATGCACGAAACTAAATTTCAGATTTTGGATGAAAGTGAAACATTGCAAAACATGATTCCTAAAATTTGTAATTATTTGACTAGGAATGACACTGCTGATGTGATGTTGTTGGTTCATTCAACTGGTTTGGACAAGGCTTTCTTTAGTGCTGCAATTGCACCACTTAAACTCCGATCAACAATTTACTATTGTTCTACTATGCAAAAAAACTTGCTTGGAAAAAAGGGATTAGAAAACCACTTTAGAGAAAAAGTATGTGACTCTCTTCCCGGAATAGCACATAATGCCGTTGTGGATGTGCTTATGTTGTATGATTTGCTGTTGTCGAAGTTTGGGAACGATCAAGAAATTGTGAAGGCCATCGGAAAAGCAGAATGTACAACAATAGACGACTAGGAATTCCACTGATGGTTTGTTCAGTTCGATGAATTGTTTTCTCTGTTTCCTACTCTGGTTTGCGTGTTGTTTTGTTGAAGTGAAGAAACTTGCTGATGTGGTTGTGTTGATCACTCAGCTTCTGCCAGAACGTTTTGTTTGCTGTAGGCATTTTTTTTGGTTGGAGATGTTTATTTTCGTGATGACACTTGAGTTCGTCAACGTCGCCAAGAATGGTTGGGTATAGGCTGGTTGCCTACGCTTTGGCTCACCCTCCCTGCAGAAGAAGATGTAGTGTGCTGATTCGAAGGGATGGACATTTGCAATGATTGAGGTGAGTGCGCAGGATCGGAAATGGAGAAAGAACCCTCATCAGTGGACAATAGTGTAGATTCATTACATTCCATACTTGTTGAAAGAAGCGCATCATGTTCTCCACATTCTTTGTAACCTGAGGCTTCCTCTGCATCAGCACTTTCCCTTCCCGAGAGGCAGACAAGAGTTGCTTGCATTTTTTTCTAATTCAGGAAATTTTTATGTCTTCGTCTTTGAAAATTGAAATTGCAGTACACACAACTTAACTAATATATTAATCTAGATACGTTTTTTAAGAACATTAGAGAACTGAAGAACCGCTTTGATATCATGCACTCAGACAAAGGTATAGGGGCCAACAAAAAAATGAATTTGCAGCCTCAAGAGGTTCAACCAAATCCGAAGCCCGTATCTCAGCAAGCAATACATCATTCCGATGGACAAATGATTTATGTTTGCTCTTATCAATCAATTGCTTATTATGCGCCTCTGGAAGATGATAGCACAACCCGAATCAAAGAAAATAGAGGTGAAACAAGTGGACCAGCACCTTTGCTAATACCTTGTAAATTACCCTCGGTCGGATTTGAAAGAATTAAAAAAGTGATGTGCTCCATGAATTATGTTAGAGTATTGAGCGAGGAGGGGAGAGTATTTAAAATTGGATTTGATTTAGGAATTTCTAAAATTGTTTATGAGCAAGAAATTGATACCTACAATTTATTTATTGATGATATGAGTTGTTTTACGTACGGAGTGCTATACCTGGCAAGAGAAAGAACCGATAATACATCACGTAATAAGGAAAATTCCATGCACAAAAAATTGAAAACATATTTGTATGGAGGCTGTAAAAACTTTTTTAATAATTTAGGTGTTGTTGAACGCAGCACCAGTATGGATGAAGAAGATTTTAGGCTCCTGTATACGCCTGAGGAAGGGTCCACTATTACTCATATTGCTAGTGCATTTTCATTTTCCATCTGTGTTCTCAACAGAACTGATATTCATTGTTGTAGTACTAGTTGGGAGTGGTCTACCAAACAATTCTCCACTCCCAAGCCCATCATTCATGTGGCTTGCTCTGGATTTTTTGTTGCTTGTATTTTACAAGACTTCACTGTTTTAGTGGCTAACTCTGAAATGCAAATTTTCGAATTGACCTCTCGTCGTATTGACAGAGTTTTTGGAGGATATGATTCATTGATATTTCGAGCAAAAAGTAATATACCTTCAGTAGCTCAGTATTTAATCTATAATGACGAACTACAACCACTCTCAAATTATTTTCCTGAAGACAACTGGACCCGACAGTGTCATTGGAGCGAAATAGAATTTGAGTACAAGAAGGAAATATTAATGTTGAACTTTAGGTGGGATCGACCATATGGCTTTTATTTTGTGAGCACCTCAGAGAATGAATCTAACAAGTTTGTCGATCTGGGCCGCTTCTTTCAGGGATCGAATCACTGTGTGAAATGCTCATTTACAAACCACACTGTAGCCTTTTACATTGTACCTCCAAAATTTGATTTGGGACTGTTATTGAGGAATGCATTAACTCATATTCCGTTTACAGATGTTTCTTTTGTCAACCATCATGGTATCTCTGATTGATTAAGTTACAGCAAAGACATCCCCAACAACTTCCTGCTCCTCAAGAAATTATTATTTCGTTTGATATAGTTTGTTCAAACGTCATTTTACAAATGGGATTCAAGATTTTTAACTTCTTAAGAGTCAAACGGTGACGGGTCGAGCCTTGGGTACGGTGACAAACAGTTGCAGACATCCATTGGCAAACTAACTCAATCAAAAAGATGTGAGGCAGTTGTTAAAAATTAGACCTTTTCTCGCTGCACAGAACCCATATCCGCTTGTTGAAAATGCTGCGTAAAACCTTTTCGAAAACAATTCCTCACTCCATTTCGATGGCCCTGCCAATGAACCTGCACAGGTTCAAATGCAAAAATGAATTGGCTAATAATAACCGTATGAACAAAAAAATAAGCCCAACGCTTGATCGCTTCTATTCATCATCATCCAAATTATAATATCGTTCCACACCACCATGAACTTTCAAGCTGCGCAACAAGGATCTTCTGGTAAATCGTCCTCATCACGTGGGGGCAGTAATGCTGGAAACAAATCCCGATCGTCATCGGGAAAGAGAAGAGAGATGAGTGAAACGGAACGTGTTTCTCGTGCTCTTTCCAAGTTACTCCGACACAAAGCAGACACTACCAAAGGAATTAATTTGAGAAGTGATGGATTTGTGTTAGTCCGAGAAATTCTTCAACTCAAAGATTTCAAAAATGTCACCTATGAAATGATTGAAGATTGTGTAAAAAACAACGACAAACAGCGATTTACATTACGAGTCGATGAAGAAACCAATGAACCAATTATTAGAGCCAATCAAGGTCATTCAATTTCTGTTCCAAATTTGGAGCTTGAAACTATTGACACGGTCGAAAAATTGGGAGAATACAAAGACAGCATTGTTCATGGAACTTTCTTTGATGCCTACACCAAAATTGTTCAAAGTGGTGGACTTTCCAAAATGACACGACAACACATTCACTTTGCAATTGGAGAACCAGAGGAAGGCCATGTGATTTCGGGAATGAGAAAAACTGCAGAAGTCGTTTTCTTTTTGGATGTTCAAAAAACTTTGGATTCTGGAATTCAACTCTTCCGATCTGAAAATAAGGTCGTTCTTTCACCAGGAAACTCAGAAGGCACTATTCCTCTGTCATGTATTGCCAAGATTGTAGACAGAAAATTGAGACGAGTTTTATATCATCCCAACACCCAACCAACACCATTAATTCTTTAAGCTCTAATGGAACAATGTAATAGGTCCTTCTTCTTCATTCAAATTAAAAACCATCGAATGGATTTTATTTGATCTTTTGAATATGACACATCTCCTCGAATAAAACCCGTTGCTGCCTCATGTTGGGATTGTGTTGCATTTCTTCACCAGCCAGCGAGTCTTTGAAAGCACCAGATTTAAAAAATGCTCAAACAACACCTCACTAAGATCATCATTCCGATTGCTGGTTATGGCACACGAATGTTTCCTGCTTCCAAAGTCATTCCGAAGGCTCTCTTCCCTGTTCTAGATCCAAAGGATAATTTATGTAAACCCATCTTGTTGATTATTATTGAACATGCCGTTGAAGCTTTACTTTCCGAACAACCAGATATTTCTATGAAGGATATTCAAATTTGTATTATTTTGCAGGAAAATCAAAAACCACTGATTGAGGAATTCTTTTTTGCACCATGCCCATTCTCGATGGAAAACAAGCCACAAGAATTAAAAGATTCATGGAATAGTATTCAAAATATTGCCAAACAATTAAGATTTATTATACAAAAGGAACAATTAGGCTTTGGCCATGCAGTATTATGCTGTGAAGAAAGTTTTATTACGGAACCGAACGAGGCTTTTTTGGTGCTATTGGGAGATCACATTTATACGTCAAGGACGAAGAGTGGAACGTCTTGTTTACAATACATGATCCGAGCTTTTAAAAAGTATCAAAAAGGAGTGGTCTCTCTAGCCACCATATCAGAAAAGGACACATTTGCGAATGGAGTGCTAAAAATTGGTGACATTTTAGAGAGCGAAAATCATGGAGAAGCAATATACACTTCGCTATTGACAACCATTGAAAAACCAACATCAGAACAATCTGAAAGACATCAATTGTATTTGACTGAAAAAGAAATGCAACAATTTAACATTACAAAAACTATTGCAGATAAGCATGAGCTCATTTGTTATTTTGGAATTGATATTTTGACAAGCGACGTTTTCAAGAATTTGAAAGACAATTGGAAGAATGGTCTATTGCACAATGGTGAAGTCAATTTAAGGGATGCCATGAGACCAATTATTGAGAGCGGAAATATGATAGGAGTCTACGTTAAAGACACCTCACGACACGATACTGGCATGCCTTTTGAATATTGGCAGTCACTTCAACATTATTACAACGGTGGAGCGTAATGTATATAATTGGCAAACTGGTCAGGTATGATTTGTAAAAAATTTGTAATCTTCATTTTCGTAGAATAGTAATAATTATTTATCTTTAGTCCCAGAATAATAAGAATGCAAATTTCAAACCAACGCCAAATTGTAAACACTTCCTTACAAGGAAATTCATCCAAGTTTCAAAACATTCATACAGCTCTAGGTACCAACCTATTGCGCAAGCTCTATCCTATCTGCTGCTCATAGGCTAAAACTCGAGGAAGCACTTTCACTTGCGTGCTCACTTTCTAGATAATGATTCGTCATCCAACAAAGCCTTTTCAACACAACTGAACTACTCTTGACCTGACCCAACAACGACACAAAAAAATGTTCAACACCAAGTCAACACTCGTTCTCATGATGGCAACAATAATGCTGTTGTTCTTCGCTACAACCATCATGGCTCAAAACATTGATCAACTCTTTCCAGAAGTGGCATCTTTGAAGGAGGAAGATGAAATGGATCTTCGCGGAATGAAATACAATGAAACACAGGTAAGTGTTCCGATCCTCTCCGAGTTTGAACTTTTATTAACAATGAAATTCGTTGATTAATGAAACACTCTTCACATTCAAATTGGGTGTTGTGGTGTTTTTGACAATTGGGAAAAATCATAATCTATGGAACGATAGCCGCCAGTAACCAACCCAAAGGAATTTACTGGTTTTAGAATTGGATTGATCGCCTCTCACTGTTTCGAGGAGTGTGAATTGACGTTCCCAGTAAGTATAGTTAAACATTGTTAATTTTGACAATGATGAAAATGGTATTCAATTTTTTTGATCGCCATTTCGTTCCATTCATCTAACAACACATGTAGTACATCTACTTTGCAAGACGTAACGCCACCGTTGACATTATTGGACCATGGTGGACAAAGGTTCGTGTCACATGTTTTAATTTATTTTCAGAATCTCTTTAACTTTTTCACACATTGAAACAAAAGGACTCTAAAATTGTTGCATGCGAATTCGTTCGTGCCACCAGATGGGCCCGTAGAAATTACGACTTTAAACAAGCTCTCAACAACAAGTATGATGCTTTGATTGTCGTGGGCGGCGTTTGGTCTAGCACTGTGGTTCGTAACGACGGTGATGCTATTGCTCTAATTCAAAATCAAGTTCGTTCTGGAAGATTACTCGCTACTGTTTGCTCTGGTAGTACTGTATTAATTAATGCCAAATTAATTGCTCGTGGAATGAAATTAACAGGCTCTCCATCCATTCGAATTGATTTGGAAAATGCTGGAGGCACTTATTTGGATGTTCCTGTCGTGAGGTCAAGTGAAAATATTATTACTGGCCGTTCACCTGGTGGTCAAGACAATCTATTATTCACTGAAGAAATTGCTAACTATTTGAGAAGTGAAAAGAAGGTGAAAAAGTTCATTAAGGATGTGAAGAGTCTTTTGAACAAGCAACATTAATAATATTACAAAATTTTATGATGGAAGAAATAGTATGAAAATAATGAATGTACTCTTTATTTGATCTTCTCTCATTTTAGTGATAAGTATGTGTGATCATATTTGGTCAACCAAGATAAAACTGTTCAAGCGTGTTCACCGTTATCAGAATATTTCAACATGACATACTCAAATGTGTTGTTGGACGATAGCGTGCTCTTAACCAATTACGCATTTCCAGAACAGAAGAGTCATCGAAATTCTTCAATTTCTCCTCCAATTCCTGCAATATATCATCATCCAAATCAATAATAAGGCATTGATGTGTTTCACCAGCGTCAAATAGAGTCTTGAGATAGAAGGGTTTGAATCCACAATCTCTCAATTGTTCCAAAAGTAACAAATTATTTTGGGTATAATTGTCGTACGGAAGAAGAAATGTTCCACCAATACAATGTTCAAGAAACTCTCCACACTCTTTTTCAAAGCTATCCTGTGCATATAACCTTAATGTAGTTTCTACAGTTACAATTGCCTGCCATTCATTGTCTTGTTCTGTATTTATAATTTGATACATGTTATATTTCACAATGGAATGTTTAGGGAGGAATGATTTGTCCAAGAATGTCATTCTATCATGATCCTATGGGTTCATAAAATGATAATAATTACTCTCATGACTTACATTTTGAATAACAGATTCTGAATGTCCTGTTCTTCTGGTGCAGTAACCACAAACACTACTTGTTGCAAATGGTTATTATTCTCCTTAAAATGAATGATCTTGTGTGAGTTATCATAATCGTCATGATAAGTGGCCCATGATACTATTTGATAATTATCATTGTGCCATCCAAACTTTGAAAGTAATTCATAATCTAAATTGTTGATACATTTCCTCCACCCCTCAGTGACGGGATAATTATTGTTATCATATCGCAATGCCGAATCATCAATCGCCATACTGCTAGACCATCTTGTTTTGTCTTTTGCATGCATAACAAGATCAGACGTGATGTGATCCTTAAAAACCACGTATTGTAAATCATATGGGATGTTACAACTTGTGGCTAAGGATTCTAAATGTTTCTCGTGAAATGGAAAATAGGACGCAATCCATTGTCGTTTGGCACAAAAATAATCTTCTAAGAATTCGTTCATGTCAGAGTGATCTTGACGATCTAGACAATGAATCGCTAATTTCAAAATCTTGGGAAACAATAGCTGTCCATTTGGGGCATACAATCTCAAACTTCTCAAAGCCTGCTCAATACTTGAAAATGTTCTACTGAATGACTCAATAGCCTCAAATAGAGTAGATATCGATCCTGAAAAGGTGTACAAATTATCAAATAAACCTAAACGAGTTTGGAAATAGGTAGTGGGTGCATTTTGATGACATAGAATATCATAAAAAAGGGTCATGAATGCACAGCCATATATCAATTGATCTGCTTCTTTGAACTCCCATTTGAGTATGGATTTGTGTTTGTGATCCAGTATCCTGAACAGCGTTTCGTTGGCCGTTTCTTTTTTTGGATTTGGCTCCACGTGTTCACATTTCACTTCTAATAGTAGCATATACTGAACGATCTTGAGAGGTTTTGTGGCTATCTTGTCACTTTTTAACATGGCACATAACAAGGAATTCAATAATTGTTTCATAATTGGCAGTTGGTTTTGGTTGTTCGATTTTGGTACTTCTTGTAGACCTAATTTGGGTAGTAAGTCCTTCCATTTTATCCAAGTGCCATGTTTAGGAGCATCCAAGGTGCTAGTAATTGCATTCGCCACCTCCCAAACATGCTTGTAATTTTGTTCATTCTGAGCCCATTCAAATCCATAGATTTCTAAAAATCGTCGTCTAAGCTCGAGCAAGTGGCTGAATGAACAATATGTAAAGTCATTGAGTGGTAGAAGAATAGAATTCAATGCATGTGACAAACGATCCTCAAATATTTCTCTTATTGATTTTGTGGGTGAGTTGACCATATGATTAAGGGATAATTCTGAACATGATGTTGTTTGTTGTTCATCTGAGAATGATGTTGTTTGTTGTTCATCTGAACATGATGTTGTTTGTTCACATTTCACATTTTTGTCCATCCCGGTTTTTAGTAGAGATATCAATTCATGATCCCAAAATACATAGAAATGATCTCCATCCAAATCAGCATTTGCTATTGTTGAAGGAGCAGATGTTGTACCGAGTGTGGAAAATATAATGCAATCATACAAGTGTCTCAGTTTAGGATTGTCAACAGCTGTGAATGATTGGACATCTGAACGAAAGAGTGATGGTGTTTTTGTAACCAAGACAGTTCCTGTGATTGTTTTTCTTTTTCGTGTGATCTGAATAAATGTCTCACCTTCTTTTAAAGTTCCAGTTTCATCTGGTAATCCATACAGGTATGCTGTTTTTTTCAAAGGAACATTGAGTCTTAATAAATAGGAACAAAATGTTTCAGATCCCAAAAATTTCAAAAACTCATTTTCAATATCACGATTTTGTTGCATGGCCATTCCTTTTTGATCTCCACGTCGAGACAACAGATCATTCATCGTCGAATGGACTGTCTTTAAAGTACTGACATGCTTTCCATCAAGATCCTTTCTTTCGTGGATCAAAATTTTCTCAAAATAGCGCCACAACAATTCAGGCTGTGTTGTCAGACCACAAAACATGTAAATCAATTCAGAAGAAAGTATGACATGAGGCGCTGGAGTTGAAAGTCCAACAACAAATAGTGAGTTCAAGATATCACAATCAGCTTCAGGAGTATGAAATTTTTCCATGGATTCTCTGAAAAGTATTTCAGTCTCTTCACTGATAGTATTTTTCGTTTCCTCTCTCAAATCCTCGACCTTGGGATAATATGCTAGCATTCCTTTGAATCCTCTAAATCGTATTTGAAATGCACAAGGAATGTAATTTGGATACTCTGAAGAAAGATCTGGCAAGTCATGGGATAACCTTTTCGAATTTTTGTAATTTGTCGAAAAATCAATCTCGTTTGTAGTTGTGTGAATAATATCTTCACTTGTGTTGATTCCAATGGGATCGCTTGTCGTAAAAAAGTTTTTCTTGTATGCTTGGATGATTTTTCGAACAACATTTTCACTCACAATAATGCCAGATCCATCAGTATGGTTTGAATTTTCTTCAATTATATCTGGTATCACCTTGAACTTCAAATTGTTGATCGTTCGAACACCTAAAGAGTTCAATAAGCTGATTCTTAAAGGAAGTGTCATCGGCTTGTCCATATTAAACACCTTGCTTGCATTGAATGTATCATCCGCAAAAGCCCATTCACAAATAGATGGCATTATAGATCGATTGGCATAGATGTACTTGTGTTTGAGGGCACCTGTGGCATTGCAACACAAGAATACAAACTCCTTGTCGTGGATCTTGATTGGATTTTGTAAAATATTCTTGATATTACAACCTTCTAATTGTTTGTACATCCATATTCTTTCTTTTTGCTTGATCTTGTCTGATAACTGTTCTCCAACAAAAGAGAGTAATAAATGTTTTCTAATGAAGGAATAGGTTTCATTATCACAATCTTCGTCTGATAAATGTTTAGAATCTTCGTCGTAGATGGCACGTATTATGTCTTGTAAGTATAGAGTTGGAACGTGCATTTTCACAATAACAAAATTTTCACTTCCAAATTTAGCACATAATCTGTTTTTCGGCTCAGAGTATGGAATACATTTAAAGGAAATAAAAGTTTCATAATGATCTGTCTTTTCATTGCTAGAATTATATGATGGTGCCATTCGTTGTGTATGAAACTCAACAACGAGCTGATGATTCTGTTTAAATTCAATTTGTGGTTTAATGTTGTATTGGCGAGAGGTGGATTTGTTTTCGGATTCCAAAATAGCAATCAATTCTTTATATTCTTCGGGATACCGAATCCGTTTGTGATTGGATAATTCTATCAACTTGCCATACCAATCCAATAGAGAGTCTAATTGGTCACAAGTATTATTACAATTAGAGCCTAAATGCTTGATAATATTTTGTATCGAGTTATTTTCAAAGGTTCCGACATAACAACCGCTCAACAACGCCACCTTGTTCTTGTCTGAAAGGTCGCTATTGGAATGAATAAAGTCAATCGTTTGGTACACAAAGTCCATTTTTTTTTGTTGACAACAGATGTTTGTCACTTGACTTGATGGAACTACCCAACAGATTGAGAGTGATAAGCGTATTTGGTCAACCAAGATAAAAAAATGTTCAAACATCTTCAACATGATCACGCTCCCATGGAAGAACTTCCTTCAGATATATGGATGGGCATCTTTTCCTTCCTAACACTTGATCAAGTTCAGAAAATAGCTCTGAAAATTTCAAGTAAATTAACCAAACAATTTCTAGCGTTACCATCCATACTCGCACCTTCGGAATCAATGTCATCATCAGATCGGTACCCACCTTCCTCACCCATTCATCGCGTGTTGTGCTATTTATTGCTCCGACAAGATATGAAAGAAAATATTGATGAAATTTTGATGATTCCCCAAACGTTCAAGCTCCATAGCTATCATCAAATGACGAGAAGACAAGGCAAGAATGGAGCACAGAAAATGAAACGAAAAATTTGTTTTCCCAAGCATGGAAAATCCATGAGCCAGCTGAGACACGAGTTGATCGTGAAATTAAAAAGAATGAATCAACTCTTTCCTGATGTATTGATGGAAATGCAGGATGATATTGTAAAGGCATATGAAATGACAAAAAGTGGTAACAAGTATGAACCTGAAGTGTTCATGGAACCACCAACAAGAAGACATTCTCCCACAAGGGAGTCAGCGCTCGATGAATTTGCTTACCACGAGGACATGAAAGATGAACAAGGCAATGATATTGTCGAGGTTGTAGATGACTATTATATTGATGACAGTATCTCACCAAGTGAAAATCAAATGATCGAGAATGATGATGTTTATACAAGCAATGACACAATGCAAGTAGATATTCCAAATAAGGAGAGCCTCCTTCATGAGATTCAAACAATCCTTGGACAACAAAAGAAAACAACAAAACTTCCCAATTGGATCAAAATTTGGAATGGGCTTGAAAAAACATTTTACGCAACACGTGCCAAAGATTTACTCAAAAAGTTATTGAACTCTTTGGCCAGCACTCAATCCTCAACAGTTCATTGCAGCTCGAAGAATATTTCAAATATTATATACTTGATTCAAATGTCCATTTATTACTTACAAAAAACTAATGCTGAGAAGCGTCATGATATCATGTTTCAATGCTTGAACATTTCCAATAATCTTGAAATAGGACGTTATCGATTTAATTCAGCACGAATACGCTATGATATGAATTTATTTTCTTCTCTGACATTGGATATTGGTGGCTTGCTGTTGGATTATGTTACATTTATCACGTACAAAGATCACAGGGGAGAATACTTGTCAGAGTATTATACCTATGAAGACGAAAAAGAGTATTCGGAGAGGATGGCAAAGAGAAATATAACAGTTAGAGAAGATTCTCATGAAATAGCGTTAGCATTCTGCCAATTGGTACGATATTTTGTTGAGGAATATATGAAATATGTTCCAAGCGGGCACAATTTCATACTCACACGAGAGTATGTTATCAATTGCTGTCCATTGAAATTCATGATGAAAGTCGACCATCCTGTTGTTCATTCGACGCTCCTTGAATTAATTCAAAAACACTCCCGTGAAATTATTCGAAATACTTCTCTTGATTTACGTTACTCAATGTTCATTGCCGGATTTAACCATCATGCACCATTGAATATTCTGCAAGCATTGATTGATTGTGGTATTGTCACACGGCAAGAATTGGGTGTGCGTTTGCCAAGACGAGACCAAGCATATTTGGACATCATTGACAAATTTCTTGATAGGATCTATTCAATACGACATGAGCATGAATATTATCATGACTATTTTAATTTGATTGCAACTGTTTTTGAAGGTCACACTTCTACAAAGAATTTGAGGACTCACACCAATGGCAGCAACAATAACATTTCACATGAACCAACTGATAGCAATGATCGATATCGTCCTCTCGTCATTCGCAACAAGAAGTTCAAAAACATGATTCAAAAATGTTGGAATCCTGCTGCTCGATATCATACCGAAGGTCAGAAATTTATATCCACCTTATTGAAGAGACTTGAAAAGAATAGACAAATGCTAACAGTTGCTGAGCACACCGTTCATGACCAACGAATGACTGATGAAGAGCAGTACTGGTGTTAACTTGGTCATTCTAAGGCAGCACAATTACTGAGCGAGCATTAAACAAAAAATTAAAAAAAAATGGGTAACAGGAACAGTAATCATGATGAACAATCCAAACAATACAACACTTCGGAAACACATCCTATGCAAGTAGATTACCTCCCGCAAGAATGGCGTTCAACTTTTATCAGCAAAATGTCGTTATGGAGGGAAAGGAAAATAATGAAAACAATTTTAACGAACCTCGTATTGAAGATAGTATTCTTGTGAATAACAACAATAATTCAATGACGACAATACAGAGCTTTGTGGAAAATGCTTCACAGGCTATAGAAATTGTGAGAACCACACGAGGTGGAGGAACATTACAAAATCCATTGCAAATTATTTGGTTAAAAGTTAAATTCTTGAAGCACTATGAGAGATTTTTGAGAGGAAAACAAGCAAACGATTGATCTCAAATGAATTCACCGATATTTCAATTGAAAGCAGAGAATTGAGATGACCATAATGCATTTGATGTTGTCAATTAAGAAAGTTCACAGAAATTTTACAAAAAAATGTTCAACCGGTGGTTCGAAAGTGGCCTTCTTTACGGAAGTAACGAGAACAGCAACAACACTTCTTCATCCGAAGGAAAGAAACAATCACTTGTGCCAAAAAGGATGGTTCCGTCTTCAAAATCACATCGGACCTCTTCATCCTCAGGCGATTTGCCACCTGAAACGATCCCGAAAAATCTACAACCTCTTCCTGTAAATAACATGACCATCACACAACAAGAAAATAATCTAACTTTGAATTCTAATAGATTAATACTTGTAAAAAACTTGAGTGATTTTTCGGTAAATTCTCAATTCGTTTTCAACGATGAAGACAGTAAACGATTGTTTGCAGTTTTCAGAACCCGAAAAAACAAAATCTACGCAATGGATGAGTACGTTTCATGGTCATTATTTTACAAGAAGTGTCATTGAATTGTTACAATTAATGAATATCAATCATTGGATTCATTAGAAAATGTTATCACATGGGTGGACCTTTAGAAAAAGGAGACATTGAAGATTTAATGGTCTATTATGATTCTACAAAAACAAAGAAAGAACATCCATGTGTGGTTTGCCCATGGCATCACTATTACATTTCTTTAAAAACTGGAGAGTCTTTTTATTTAGATCTTGATCGGAAATATAAATCCAAAGGTCAACGACAACGTATGTTTTTTGGAATAATGTGTTCATGATTAATTTGGTCTCGTTTAAACATGAACTTGATAATTACTTGTCACAATATTTCATGTGAAACGATACAAATAGGAACATATCCATTATATTATCATCCAATAACTTTGGATCTTTACTTGGAGTTGGACCATCGTTTGGAATTAAATCAAGACAATAATGTATGCGAATGCACCGAACACAATCACCAACCATTACAAACACTCGATTCAGATCATTATGTTAAAATTCATCAACAACAACAAAATCAAACCGATTCAAAACCTCACTCAGTGGTCAACCTTAAAGAATTACGAGAAAAAAGAGAACAACAAAAAACTTCAAGTTTTAACAACAAGCAATCATCCTCGAACTTACCTCCCCTCATTCATATTAACAATTTACAAAGCAAGACTGGTCAGCGAAAGTAATCTCTGGCATTCGCGAAAATTCTATGCCAGTAATTCTTGAAAGCAACAAAAGATTACAATGTTTCATAAATACTAAAAAATGTCAGAACTCGATCACAACAATCATCACAAAGCAAATTCTACAAATGAACTCATCGAAGTCTACACTTTGGACGGTAAACCAACAGGAACCGCTCAACCAAGATCAAAAATACATTCCGAAGGAATTTGGCATAAAACTGTTCATACATGGATTTTAGAAACATCTACGAAACGTCTACTCATTCAGAAAAGATCTCCACATAAATTGAATCATCCAAATATGTGGGATGTTTCATCGGCTGGACACATGTCGTTTGGTCAACAACCACCGGAAGCTGCCGTTCGTGAAGTTGAGGAGGAATTAGGATTGACCATTACTCCTGAAGAATTAGGTTCTCCAATTGATACACTCCGTGTGCAATTTGTTTTAAACGGAGGAACCTATATCGATAATGAATTTATTGATGTCTTTTTGGTGAAGAGAGAACATGTAGATTTGAATGCTTTAAAATTGCAAGCTGAAGAAGTTTGTGACGCCCAACTCATTCACTATGCAGTATTGGAGCATTGTTACAAAATCAAGCATCCTGAATTTGTAATTTTCGAACAACACTCAGACGAATTTGCAGAGAGGTTTTTCAAACATTTGAGACAAGTCATTGTTGAGGAGAGCGATGATTTGAATTTGGAAAAACATTGGCCTTCTTTCATTCGCAAGATTCAAGTTTAATAAATCCATGTTTGATACCGAGCTAACTAAGAAAGCTGTCTGTGTGAATGTGTGAATGAGGACAAGTGAAAAGCAACTGTAATGGATGAAAGAATTAGCAATAAGTTTATAGGGTTCGGAAAAGGATGGCTTTTGTGTGGAGACTGTTGGAAGGAAGATTAGGAGAAAAGCTTACATGAGTGTTGAATTAATGAAGAAATTTGGCTACTTGTAGGAAGTGTTGTTTCTTTCGAGAATATCCTGTTCATATCAATTCAAATCGGATTCATGATGGTATAAATATTTGAAATATAATATTTAGAGCATCTTGTTTGGTCCGCCTGGATAGCTTCTATTCTCCAGTTTCACGCCATAAGCAGCACCAACAAGCCTGTAAAGTGATTGTTTCTCTTGTTCATTAGCAATCACGAGTGGCAAGTAAATAATCATCAAGGTCGTTAAAGCAGCAAATCCAAAGTTTCCAAAGTACTTGACCCAATCCATTCCTTTCTCCATGAGTCCATCCGATGGTACAAAGTATTTGATGATTGGAATTTTGGAGAGTTGTTGTCGAAGACCCATTATTGTGTTGATGTTTTGTTATTTTTTAATTTTCAATTTGATTGAATGAAGCTTCATGCTTTCCAGTTTATTTTTCTTGAACAACGAGAAAGGAGGCACTTGGGACATTGATTTTCATCTTTTCGTCTTGATGAAAAATTCAAGATTTACCATTGATGTGAGCTCTTTTTTGTTCCGTTGTTATATTGTTTCTACTTACAATCCTCAATTCCCTCACTTGAATGCTTAAACCTAAAGAAAGAAGCATCCAACCTCCAAATTCGTTATCAGCAACAACAAGTACATCAGACCACAAAAAATACAACAACAATCGCCGTCATGGGAACCAATACAAGCTCGCTAAGACCTGAAGAAGTCGAGGAGATGCAAAAGGGTACCAACTGTAAGTGATTTATATGAGTGGGAGTTTTAGTGTTGTGGTTTACACTCTCATCATTGGTCTTTTTTGTGATCACAAATATCATCATCGGCAACAACAAATTCCCTTGCTCGGTGTATTCCAAATCATCATCCTATCACGATGGATGAAACACTCCACAATTCCACTACAACAATTTCATATGGTGCTTGTGTTTTGATCAAAAAACAACAATAATAATGGATAACACGTTGATGTAACAATAACAACAATAATTTAATCGTGGCCCACGCCTATTGTGATAATGATTTTGTTTTTGAAACACATTGTATACAATCACAGTTACCCAAAAGGAAATCAAAAAGTTGTACAAGAGATTCAAGAAGCTCGACAAAGACGGCAACGGAACTATTTCAAAGGATGAATTTTTAATGATACCAGAGCTGGCAGTAAATCCTCTTGTGAAGAGAGTAATATCAATATTCGATGAGAACGGAGATGGCTCGGTTAACTTTAAAGAGTTTATTTCCGCCCTCTCTGTTTTCAACGCTCAGGGCGATAAACAAAGGAAACTTGAATGTAAGTTGAGAGTAGAATTTGCACGTATGATGTTCTCATTACTGATATCGGACGTGTTGATTTATCATCGCTGTACAATACTTGTATTTACATATTTTCTCATTACTAACAATTGGCTCACACCTATGACCTAAATGTGTGATTTGAAAATTATTCGCTATTACTCACAAATTTCTACTAAATTGACATAATTCAACAGTTGCTTTCAAGGTCTATGATATTGACGGAGATGGTTTTATAAGTAACGGAGAGCTGTTCACAGTTTTGAAAATGATGGTCGGAAATAACCTTAGCGATGTACAATTGCAACAAATTGTCGATAAGACGATTTTGGAGGCAGATGACGACGGTGATGGCAAGATCAGTTTTGAGGAATTTGCTAAAACTCTGTCCCACCAAGATTTAGAAAACAAGATGACCATTCGTTTGTAGAGAGATTTCTTTTTAACTTTCTAATGACACCAACCCTATCGTTATTAAAACATTAAACTCATCCCAATTGTATATTGCTAAGTCGATTTATCCTTAATTGAGTTGTTTAGCCTGAAAGGAGAGGTTGATTGCTTTTATCTTACCTCGTTGGAATTTTCAAAACCGGGCGTTTGGGTATTCACCCAACATGAGACTGTGCTTGACAGAGATTGGAAGTAATCATGCCAACGAGATAGAATCGATCAGAATCTCTGGTTGACATTCAATCTCATATAGTTGCCTCATTCCTCTCATATTTCAAAGAAAGTCAAAATGAAAAAATCCGTGAAAAAGGTTCTTGCTGCATCGAGATTCAACAATTGCTCTCTTCACAACAGCACTCAAGTGTTCCAGTATCTCTACAACACTACTCAGCGTTGGAGGCCAGGACAAAATTCCAATGGTATTCAACACTGGTATCTTCATGCCTCTCGTCGTTCCTATCATTACGAAAAGAGTCATTCCAATAAGGATGAACATGATACCAACAACAAACCTCATCCTGATCTAGAGCCCGAGCAACAAGTTCCAAAAGATGGTTTTACTACTTACATCTCTTCGCTTGAAATTCAAAGTTACCAACAAACCTATTTCGAATATGCTCAAACCACCTATTTGAAACGTCATCCCAACGCGACTGAATTGCAGGTTAAACTGTTCTTCTTCAAATGGTGGATCGAGTTCATGCAACATTCCCAAAGTTATGCGAAGAAGGTTCGTGAAAAGTTCTCTCCAGATCACTGTGATTACTCGAATCGAGTCTATCATTTAATGGAGTATGCACAGAGAAAGGCAGAACTGTTCTTGGAAATTGGTATGTTTGATAAAGCCTTAGAAATCACCAATGAAGTTATTGAAGATCAAGACTTCAAAGGAAAGGATGACTCTCTATTGCTACTCGTTCGAGGATATCTTTATTACTTGGGTCCTTTACATGATTATCGAAAGGCAGTTCTTGATTTTGAGAAGTTGTTGGAGATGGATCCCACGACCTTTGCACGAGATGTTTCCCTGGTTCAGTCCATTGCCTTTTTCTACAGAAATTTATATCATGACTCTCCTCATGTTGAAGAGTATTCCGACAAGGTCATTCATTACTTGAAACTCTTTACAGATCTATGCGTAGAGAAGAAAGTTCCGATCAATGACGTGTTTTGTATGGAACTCGCTTTCATGTTACTGAATAAGCGAAAAGATCATGATCAGGCTCTTTATTACCTCTCTCAGGGAATTGTTGATGATGAAGCTAAACGAGCTCCCAACACGGAAGAATGTGCTCAATACATGTTATTAACCAATCGAGGAAGTTTGTTATTGGATCATTTTGAAAAACCAAAGGAAGCCTCACTCGATTTTGAAAGAGCCATCGCGTTGAACCCGAATAAGAGGTTCATTGCACACTTTTTACTAGGAATGGCTCAAGCTCAATTGTATCAAGTGGAAAAAGCCATCTCAAGCTTTGAAAAGGTCAAGGAAATCCTATTACCTTACGCTCAACATAATTTGCCAATGAAAGTTCCTCCTGATACAGAAAAACTCTTCATGGATGGAATCAATTCTATAACTTTACCACGATCGAAAATAGTGCTAAATGGATGTGGCATTTTTTGAAGGGAGCTCCATCCGTCAGTGCTCATGCATTGTTGTTGAATAACTTGTCCACTCAACAAAAGTATTTGGAATGTCTTGAAGTGACCAATTATTTGATTTCAAAAGAACCTCAGAATTTTGAACATTATGGTAATCGAGCACATGTGTTCAATCGACTCAAACTCCATGAGAGAGCACTCGAAGATTGTAATAAGGCATTGGAATTGAATGAACGAAGTGAGGTGGCCTATTTCAATCGTGCTGAAGCATTTTGCTATTTAAAAGAATTTGACAAGGCGAAATTGAATTTTGTGCAAGCAGTGAAGATGAATCCACTTCTTAAAAATCAAGTGTTGAAGATTTGGCCAGATTTTGAAAAACAATCCAATTCATAATTAAAAGTCAAGAATGAATAAACATTGAGGGGACTGATCTAACAATGTTATGGAAGGAGATGTCACAATAATCTTGCACTTTATTATTCATATTGAAATTTTTCAAAATGCATGATGTTTTTCGAAATTGCTTTACGAAATGGTGAAACATGCAATTCAGAAAATCTGTTGGAGTCACAATCACGACGCACCAAGTGATGAACCTCCTAATAAGCCGCATTCTAAGACCTTTTCCAAGCAACGTATTCATTTTCCCCTCCCAGTTTTACTTCTTTTCAAAACTCAGTACTGACCTATTGTCCAATTTCGAACTTCACATTCAAATCGATCTTGAACTGTGTGCATGTTCACAAGAGAGCACAACAACGTTCAAGGACGACCTTGAAATACCCATCTACGATTTTTGTGTGTGTGAATCAGCCATGCACATCTAAAAATAAATGCTAAAAATATCGACAGGGGTTTGATACAAAGCCACCGAAACGAGTTTTCTGTGTTGGAACAAAAAAAATCAAAGCTGCATTTTATCATTTCGCTTTTGAAAAAACTCTTGTACGCATACCTCCTAACTTTTCCGCCGTAACGCATTACATTTTTATTTGAAACGGACTTTCACTGCTAACTGACGAAACCATTGATTTGAGTAAATATCAACAACATGTTCCTCCGTACATCATCCCCGCTCATGGAAGAAAAGATCGTTGCAAAGGTTTTTTTCTATGCCAAACAAAAGAAGCAGCAAAACTCAGGTGTTTCCGCAAGTGTGGAAGCACCTGGAAATTTATTCAGACTTGAAGAACAACACCAACCACTTAACTCTTCAATGGAATCGACTAAGAAAAAGTCCTATGATGAAATTAGAAAGATTGTTTTACCTGGATCTTTTGTGGAATTCAACAATCAAGTTATGCTCAGTCTTTCAAGAGATTCAAATGTTTGTGGTAGCAACAGATGTAGCAACAACATGGATGATCAAGATTGCTCAAGCAGTGCTTCTAAACAATACCTCAGTGATCATACTCCAATGTCTATTATTAACTCTTCAAAGAAGAATTTTGGAGTTACATTTAAATATCAAAGTGGAGATGAATGGATCAATTTCGCAAGTGAGGACGAGTATCAAAAAGCATTGTTGGTTGCAAAACAACAAAAGTCGCTCAGAGTTAAAGTTTACTACAAGAAGCACTTGTTTAAGAGCGCAGCTCACAGAGCTAGTCGTCACGAAAAGATCCAAAAACAACAACAACCTGTCAACCACACTTTTACCATCTCTGTGGATTTCCAAGATTTGCAAAAATTGTTGCGTGAGTCTGCTCAATCTGATGAAACCATCAATGCCCACAGCACTGGTTCAGCAAGCGAAAATATGTTCGCATTCTGGGATAATGCTGAATCAGCTTCCGTTGAGATTCAAGCTTAAACCATTCGCAGCAACAGGCAACGCAACAACACAAGCTATTGATCTAATAAACGCCCATCCCATATGGTTTGGTTCGTAAATATCACAACTGAGAGCAATCAATTGACCTGTGGTGAATTGTGAGATGGCAGCAACGCATTTCACACGAATTTGCACTTTCATTTTGATCTTCACCAATGTCTTGTATCAATCAATTTGGATGTTGACTTCAATCTGTTTCAGAAACGTGAGTGAATGGGAGAAAGCCTCTGCATCTTGATGATCCGCAATAGCATTTGGTGGTTGAGAGCGATTCTTTGGTAGATCCGCCAGACGTACCCATGACACTACCGTAATCGAAAGTAAGCTCTATGTTTGCCTCAATGTCGTTTAAGGCAAAGAAGCACACCCTGGGTATTTGTGACGAAACATCATCGCCCCCTAATGTTCGTATGGTTCTCCATGTCAAATTTGGTTCACAACTGTGGTTGAGAAAGCGTGAAATGTTGCCCTTTCTGGAAGCGTCAATGTTTACTCTTTGCTTAATGTTTGTTACCTTCTCTGTTGAACTTTTGTTTGTACAAAAATGTTCTTCCACAATCAATAAATACGTGTGACTCTTGTTGATCTTGCTGTTCATATCATTGATTTGCTTCGTACTGTCGTTTTCGTCCTTATGATCACGTCCACTCCGTAAGAGCGTATTAGCCTCCTCATCACTCAAAATCTCTCCAATATATTCGCAAATAAATTCACCTTTTAAAATTCGTCTTTTGCATTTCACTCCCAAACCAATTTTGAGATTTTTCAGAAATAAATACAAGTCCATTGGTACACTTCCATTGTAGTTGAAAGGAAGTATTCTATTTCTACAAGTGTTGGGATTGCATTCACAGTTGTCATTGCATTCATAAATTGGATAATTATATTCCAAGTTGAGTGTAGAATTATAATTACGAAAGTGCATTCCACAGTATAGATTCCTTGCAAAACAACTACATGTTGTCGTTCCACAACATTGTGAAATTTTCATATCTCCGGGTTCAATATTCACTTTTCTACACTCACAACGAAAATCACAATTGTTGTCATCCTCATCGGCGCTAGAATTCCATTCTTCCGAGTTTACACTTTCATTATTATTCAAAATCTCATCACTAATAATACTGTCAACAATATAAGTAAATGAATTGTATAATTCTCGAATCAACCATTCACTACAACTCTCTTCCTTAAAATTCATTGTGTTATTATTAACGCAAGTTCTTACGATTTGATCATTAGAAGTTGCGTTAGCTACCAATCCAACAACCTTCGTATCAGAATCATAATTCTCAATATGATGCTCACCATACTCATCCCTTACTTTCAGTAGAGGACATTTCGTAGTGGGATCCGATTTTACATCATCATCATCATTACAAATCATCCATTCAATCTTTCTCTCCTCCACTCCTAACGAAATATCCACCTTCTCAAAAATTAATCTTCTCCATCTCGAGCAAACCCGAGAGGCCACATAAATCTGATCGCTCTCACAGTACTTTTTGAATATTTGCGCCAACACAGTCTCATCCACAAGATGAATGAACATTTTTTTTAGGGCTTCAACCGGAACCAAACATTCGTTCTTAATTGTTCTCAATTCCTTTTCGACTCGGGCTGAAGTTACAAATCCGAGAGTTCAATGAAAAGGGTGGTATCCAAAAGCATGGAAGTCCAATGATTTTTCTGCATCATGTTCAATCAGATCTAAACGCCTTTGACCGTTGTGGATAGATCATATAATCCACGCCCATAATATAGAAGTTTGAATTACCTTAATGGGAAAAAACAACTTTGAAAAGGAATACCCGATGATCTCGCATCAATATAAACTCCATCGGTGTTGTGGACGACGCTCTTCTTTGACCCACACAATTGAATGAAGGTTTCATCTGTAAAATTAAATCTTTTAAAAAAAAAGCCAAGAATTGCTTTCGTCTCTTCTGCTACAGAGTATAACGTAACTTTTATCATCACTGTTCTCTTCGCTGGGATAGTAATTTGTAAAGTAAAGGAGAGAAGAACCAATTTCTAGAGCCCGAGTTGAAAAGTAAGCTATAGACGTCCTTTCAACACTTAGTCGCAGTGCTTTGGCTAGCCATCTTGGTAATTTGAAGCAAGTGAGTACTCCGAACGAAAATTGTTGAATTTGGAAATACTGAACGTGGTACAGGTAGTGAGCACGGGAAGTCTTTTGGTTCCACGTAGGTTTTTCAAAAAGATTCTTTCCAAAGAATATTCTTCAAATTGCAAAGACAGAATATTCTCAAGCATTCCACCATTCAGAAAATAATATTCCAACATTGATTGGAGACTCCTCTTTTAGAGATTTCCGTGATAGTGTGTTTGCATTCAACATTCCTCGCTTCTCTACTGGTAACGGAATTTCACAATAGTTTGTTTACTTTCGGAAGAGAGACTGGATGAACAAGTCTGGAGATTTCAACAGCAACAACAGCGGTGCAAGTAGTAGTGCTTCAAGATCGTCGTCCTCTTCGGGATTTCAACAGCAAGTTTACTTGGCAACCAATCAACATATGCCATCATCAGGATCGTCAACACCAAGTTTCATTTCCGGGCAAGAACAAAATTTGAATGAAAAATCGAATTTAGTTTTGCAAGCGCTCATACAGCAATCATTAGGTCAGCAACAACAAACATCTCACAGCACAACTCCTCCACTTCCTTCCTCATTCCAAAATTTTGTCTCTCCTCAACAACAGTCTCCCACTCTCTTCAGCAATCCATCCAACATGCTGCATCAATCCTTCTCAAATCCATTTTTCTTTCAACAATCGACTCCACAACAAACAACAAGAATTTCACCAAATGCTAATACCCTTAACAACCATGCAGTGTTGGCTACTCAACTTCAAAATTTGGAGCGAGAGAATCAACTCTTAAAACAAGAAAATCAACAATTGAAGAATGAGTTTTTTGAATTTGTAAATACTTTTTTGGAGTTTAAGAATTGTTTCCTTGGACGTAAAAGTACAGGGTTAGGAGTAATTATCACAAGTGGTGACACTGGTAAAATTCTTACAGCAAATAGTTGTGTGATTGAGACCTTGGGATATAAGGATCTTGAACATTTCAAGAGTTGTGTCTCTAAGTGGAGTGATGTAGTGATACAGGAAGACAGGCAGCGAGTCTTTGCCACTTTTTTACAATCAGCTCTTTCAAACACTGATAATTGCTTCATTATTTTCAGAGCTAAGAGATTTGATGGTAAAATTATTACACTCTCGTCAAATCATGTAGTTTCCTACGACAATGGTGGTGAAAATCCCTTTTTTCCATGTCATTTTTCAAGCAAGTGGACGACAATCAGATTGACCTTGTTACAGGTGATCACCTTACCTCAACGACAGGAAATTCCTCTACGCAGCAGCAACAGCCACAATCGTCCACAGATCATCCATCTTCCTCTAAGCCACCTTTTCTTGTGCCTTACAACCCTAATGCCAACCATAGCCTGTAAAACGAATATAATTTATTATTTCATAATTTATACAGAGGAATACCCCTTTCGAAATAATAATAAACATCACATTTCGTGAGTATTCATTGTTTCCACCTATTTGATAGTACACACATGATAAATCCATCGTGTCGACAAAAAAATGAAGAAATCAACAACAGCGTGGACAGACGTGACTGATTTATTGCGTAAAACTACTGAGCAATATTGTTCCGAGGGTGAAATGTTACACGGCCCCGGATTCAATTTACATGATGTTTTGAGCGTTACAGAGATTGGAGATCCCAAGATGGATACATTTTTGAATGGACCTAACAAGGAATATGTTTATTGGCCAAAAGATCGATTTCTGGAAGGTCTCATGAAACCAGTGAATGAACTAAATTTAAAACAGATAATATACATGATGGATGAATTAATATGTGCAGTGGTAAGTGAGAACAGACTTTTACATCCGAATCCGGAAATAATTATTTATCATCATCGCACTATTATTTGTTAAAAATTCGAAATACAAATTCAAATGAATATTGAACGAATTCTAACTCTCAATCGCACAAAATTCACACGAACACTCTAGTTCACATGGTATGAGGGATGGACTTTGGCACAAACCCTATTAACATGTGAATATCTTCATCATTTGCAACATTTGGAACAACACAGCGACTATTCCGACCCAAATAACATTGTTAAATATTTTCACGCTTTTTGTAATGGAATTTTGTTGCTTAAAACTAAGGTGGAATACGTCATGGCAAGAACATCTTGCAGAGAAAGTGAAGAGTTTTCATATGACTCTTGTGGATTTCCAGAAGTTCAATTAATGGAGAGCGAAACAAACGTGATGGAGAGATTTGACAAGTTAGAGACCGAACTTTCAAATCGTGTGAGTTTTCTTACTGGAAAGCAAACCACTCAATCATTTGAACTCTTTCAAGGAGATAAATTGTTGGAAGAGGCCATAACCAATGCTATTCTTTCTAGAATTTCATTTATTAAGGTAGGTGTATCATTTTGAAATTTGTGATGAAATTCTTCATGTAATCATGCTACTATTTTTCAAATTCACAGAATTTCATTCTCGTTCATGGATGTCTAAGCTCTGTCACGTCACCACAAGTGAACAATTGCAAGAAATCCATTACCACTTGCCTTACCTTGTTAAAGTCAATTAAGGAAGAACGAGAAGCTTTAGAAATTGAAAATCACAATATTGGTTTCGATAAGCATATTGCTCTCCTTGCTAGCTTTACATCTCCTTTGAAGCCCATCGAATTATTTAGTTTTGATATTTCATATGATGCTGCAACAGCCTTTTTAAACGAGATGAATCACATTTTGGGAGTCCGACAATGTCAAAATCTGAACCAGCTGATTCATTTCTACAAACTTTTTTCATTCCAAAATCAGAACAACTCTGTTGTGTCGAGAGCATATCTATTCTATATTACATTTTCAGATGATATGATTTTTGGAAAGTACAAACTCTCAACATGGATTGAAAAGCATCTAGAAACAGAGATTATTTCAATTACTGATAAGCATCTTCAAGAAATGAAAAAGCAAGCTAAAAAGCCAGAGCCATTATACCAAGAATGGATCACTGCCTTGTCATATTTGATTCTCAAGCTGTTAAATGGTTATACCCATAACAAGTCACGATTGAGAAGAGTTCTTGCAAATCTCATTCCTGATCTAGGAACAGCTGAACAAAGATCTGAATTAATTGATGTAACATGGCTCAATATTGATGTTCGTAATCATGAGCTCGTTAGAAAGAGTGATTACATGTTTTCATTTTCTCTCTTCATGATTGATTTTATTTGTGAAATTATGCACCAGTATTTGTTGCTTGGATTTGAATTGGACTTGTATCACCATTCTGAACTTGTACAAGTTGCATGGTATATTGATTATATTACGAAAATTAGATCCATGAACATGAATAATCTCTATGCAAAGAAAAAGAAGACTGCTGGAGCTCCATTGAATAGATACCAATTATACTCCAAGTTAACATCAGAAGTTCACAATCTTTACTATCGAGGACTTTGTAGAGTAAGTTGTTTCAATTTCCATGAATTTACAACTACTTATACACAATTGTGAAATTCATTATTCAATTCCACACAAATCTACAACCCACACATTACTCAAATAATCACCAATTAATCTCATCACAATTAGTTCATTCTCGCAATCAATAAGAAAGGTCTCTATACCAACATGAGTGCTGAAAAGGAATATCCACTGGCATCTGACGAACTTATTTTCACAAACAGATTCAAACCATTCTATTCCACCAATCAACCTCCTCCAGTGACTTTTGAACATTATTTGATTGCGAACAACTTGACTCATGTCTCTGAAAAAGATTTATTCGACTCTGCCAAAGATCATTTCGATGCTGCTGTGAAAGCAGTTGATACCATCTTGCAACAAGATATCAAATTAGCACCCTACGAAAAACAACATTTGGAATGGATTCAAAAATCAGCAAAAACCAATTCAGTCTCAGTATTTGTCTTTTCCAAACATCCACCTGTGACCTCCAGTAGTAGTAGTAGTAGTTCTGATACGACTCCTTCTCCTCAACCACACATCATGCCTATTTATGACTTGTCTGTGAGCAAATATTACCCAGTGCTGAAACCACCAAAGAAAGAGGTCACAAAAAAGTGAATTCATCATCATGGGAACAACAATAAACTTCAATGTCTCTTCATGTCATTTGCAACTAAGTTTTCATAAGAAGTGCAAATGACCTTGGTTTCATTGTTCGAACAAATCATGCGCCGGATTTGTTTGCCCTAAATCCAGTATGCATCTGTCACCTGTTCGCAAAAACGACTTTTCAATTTTGAAAACAAAATCTGCAAGTTTGCGACACGCACTCCATTTACTGCACTCAAACTCCCAACAACAAATCATCATCATCACACTCTCTTCTCTCTTCATAAACACAATGTCAACCTCTTCCACAAGTACTGATCAATCACAACAACAACCACAACAACAACAATCACAACATTTAGAAGTCATTCGCACAGAAACAGCCACTTACAGTAGTCCACAAATTAACAAATTCAAAGAACAAGACAATGTCGACGATGCGGAAATGTTTTCAGATTTTGACATGAATTCAGCCAAGTATCGTGGTCATCACTACAGAGATCCATCCAATATTGCTGCTTTGCAGGAATTGGAAGATTGGTCAGAATTTGATCAACAACATAATGACCAATAATGTGATTGTTATGATGTTCATGTCATTCAATAATTTTTATAATCATTTATTATTATTATTAATAGTATCCATATAATAGTTTCGATCGATTTAAATTCAGTCAACTCTCTCTGTAATATTCCTTTTGAAGTCACGCACACACACTCATACTCTCGCTCTTTCCATATAGTTATTATTTAACTCAACAACAACAATTCTTTTTCAATGATGACCAATTGATACACACACACGAGTTTATGAATTTAGTATTCGTGTGGTTGTTGTTGATATTCGTTATTATTATTCATTCGGCAGAGAACGAAGAGAGAGTTTCGTGATGTTCAATTGTCAAATTTCCAAAAACAACAATTCCAATTTCCATATCCTCATTCTCACAACAACAACAACAAGACAATAAACATGTCTGTTGACCACAATTTCTGTATTTGACATCCTTTGATTCATTCACTGAAAAAATGATCGTTGAAGACGACTCGGCTAAGGACAACCATCATCGTAACACACGAAATGTCACCATGGACGTGGTTGGTCGTTCTTTCGAATCATTGGATGAAATTACTTTACAATCTCCTCAAAATGATGAACAAGCAGATGATTTAAATTCGAACCATGATATACAACAACAAGTCAACAACAATCCGTATGATTGGAATTATTTCAAAAATCGTTTAAAAATCATGGGAATTTCATTATTGTTTTTTCTAATTGTGAATGTTCTCTTGTTAATGGTATTATATTTTTCAATACCTCGATGCATTGTTTTGGGATTTGACTTGCATTTGGATACTTTGATTTGGTATTTTTGTTTATTAATTGAAGGATTTTTCTATGTTTCGAATGTGACTGAAGAGAGATGTTTACGAAAATTAAGACAACAAATTTCTTCTTGTTGTTCAGAAGAAGAGCAAGAACAGGAATGTGCTCCTTCACCTCCTTCATTCCAACAAGTTCATCATGAACTGAAACATTTCACAATGATGGAAATGACTCTCCGTGATTACATGAAACACTTTTTTCAACAATTATTCAAAGCATTTCGAATGAAAGATTTTTCACAATTTTCAGATTATTACTTGCAAGATCGAGAGGGAACTATTAAGGAGCTCTTGAATTTACTTTCACCTAGATGTTTCAAATTATTGGAAGACTCTTCCAAGAATGGAATTTCGACAAGTTTTGGTTCAAATTTATTTATCTACTTTCCATTGTTTTTAGTGTCGATTGTGCATTGTTTGGAAACAAACACTCAATCGACTTTGTTTGAATATTTGCTTTGTAATGGATTATTTGGAGTTGCTTTTTACATTGGTTTACAATTTACCTATTTAGACAAAATAGAGCCACTTCAAAAATTTGGCGACACTATTGTCAACTCGACCCGATGGAAAGAAATAGCATTTTGGGAATGGATTGGATTAATTATGACTGGATTAGCTGTTATTACTCTCATTCTATTACAATTATTCATGTTTTTCACACAACTCGGACCACATATTTTACTAAGTTTTATCATTGGATATTTGCTAGTAGTGACAATACTCGCCATACTCTATCTTTCTCATTTCAGAAAAACTCACTACCTCCACATGCATCATTATTTTCTCGTTGCTCTACTCATTCCAATGTTGAGAATTCGAAATGTTTTTCTAATTGGCGTCATTGCTTGTGGTATTTGTTTGGGAGTGTATTGTGAAGGAATTACACGTTGGGGTATGCACGGAGTGTTCATTAGGAAGAGAACTTGAATTTCAGTTGTATCTTCCCGCCCAAACTAAACGTTAATCACAAAAAAAATTTCACAACTACTACCACGCGATGAGCAGCACCAACGTTGGCACTCCTTCATCCTCTGTTTCGGCAGCTTCAAGTACTGGTATTCCCTTCATCAAATCAAAAGGAAGAACCGTACCAAAACCTTTCAATCTCTCCACCTCTGCCAAGTCCTCGGCTAGTACCAATAAGAAACGTGATCTTTCTCAAGTATCCTCGTCCGATGATGGCACTTGTACCGTGAGATCAAAACATGTTGAAAAGGACGTTAAGAAACTCAAAATGATTCCTGGTAGTGCTGTTGGCTCGGGTGTTCCATTCATTAAGAAGAAGGCTACTACGGTTTGCAAACCACCAGTTTTATCCACAGATAGTCGGAAGAATGAAAAGAATTCTTCATCATCGTTGTTACAGAACAAGACAAAAACACAGAAAGGATCTACGGCTATTGCACCTGCTAAAACACCCTTTGAGATGGAGGAAGAGATTGTTGAAAAGTTAATCCGTGAGTTATTTACAGAGGTCTTTAAGAAGGATGTGAATGCTGATCCAGAACGTATTAAGGTTTCAACGGAGGCGCTCTTAAAAAGATTGAATACAAAGATTGAGACTGAACTTCAGAGTTGTTATCAATTCCATACGACTAGTGTTGATTTTGCCTTGTTGAAGAACTTTTGTAGACAACACAGTAGAAAGTTTGAGATTGAAATGCAAAGCAAGCTCATCAAGTTGAAGAAATCTTCTGTTTTGAAGGCTGTGAATTCCACAACTACCAAATCTAATAAGGCTGTTCTAATTGCTTCCATCAAGAAACTAGAAACCGAAACATCGACCTCTCCAGAAAAGGCAGTGCAAGAAAAGTTAGCAACTCAAGACGAAAACAAAATGGATGAAAAGGCAGATAATAATGTCAATGAACCAGAAAAAGCAGAACCATTGCAAGAAGATTCTCCAATGACAACGTGTTCCGAAGTGGTTGAAAAAATTGAAGAGAAACCAAGAGAAGAACCTGTTGAAGATCAGGCAGATGATGCGAATCCACTTGCACCACAAGCAACAACAACAACACCACAAGAGGCTACAGAGGATGCAGCTCAATCCGTGGTGACAGTTGAACACAACTAACTCGTGTAAATAGTAAACAAATCGATTATTCTCAACCATACTCATTTCTTGTCACATTTTAAAACATCAGTCGGTCATATGACGTGATTTATTGGAACATTTTGCTGAACATTGCTTTTTCCTTCTTTTGTTGTTCAGATAGAGCTTTCGAAACTTTGGTTAATTGTGACTTGACGAGATCTAATAATTGGAGTTGGGTCTCAGATGTCGTATTACCACAAACATTCAAGCACCGTTCCAATGTTGCTTTAGCCTCTTCTAATTCTCCAAGAGATTGTAAAGCTTGAGCCTTTCGAGAGTAGGATTTAATGCTTTGGTTGTCAATTTCCAGAGCCTTATCGCACTTGTTCACAGCTTGAGAAAATTGTTCTTGCTTGAGGTAGATGGCGCTTAAATTATTGTAAATGGAGGTAAGAATTTGATTTCTTCTCTTCTTTTGCTCTTCTGGCTCATCGGATGGGTGTTGATCTTCAATCAAACTTAAACCTCGTTCATATCTCTTTTGGGCAAGGTTGAATCTTTTGTTCTTAAACAGTTCATTACCTTGCTCCTTCTTACTCTCTGCACTGTTTAACTTTTCCTCATGAGACATCTCCCATGAATTTTTCTCATTATCAATATCTTTCAAATGAGCTTCCATCTTGAGAACAGGCTTTGATGTTAATAAATTAGAAAAATTATTCTTAAATTCTTGCGTGTGACTAGTATATTCTAAATATTGGCAAGGAGAGACTTGAGTAATTGTGAAAAGGGCTTTTTCGTTCTTCTTCATGCTTCCAATAGCATCTTCCACAAATGAAACTACATTCTCATCACCAAAAACAAATTTCAAGTCATCGACTTGTTCCAAAACCCTACTTTCATTGTCCTTCTCATAAATCTTGTAAGAGCAAACAACAGTAGCTCCATCTTCTTCAGCCTTTCTCCAACCTTCTCCTTCTGAGAGAACCTTCTTGGTAATTCCACTGGTTACTTCTTCTTCATCATTAAAATCCAACAATTCAACCTCAAATTGCAAAGTAGCATTTGGAGGAATGGATGGAGGAGAACCACTCTTTCCATAGGCATATTCTGGTTTAAGAGTAAACAAGGCAAGCTCACCTTTTCTCATCGTTGCTACACCCTCATCCCAACCCTTGATCACGCTTCCTTGACCAATATTGAATTTAAAAGGTTCTTCACGATCTCTACTACTATCAAATTTTTTACCATTAGAGGCCAATGTTCCTACATAGTGAACAGTAACTTGAGCTCCATCGGGAGGAGTGGCTGTTTCATTATCAGGAGCAGCTCTCAAAATTTTCTTGATGATACCACCATCTCCCAATACATCCACAATATTTTCATCAACCATTTGATCTTGTGAATTGGATTCATCCACCATCTTGTCCTCAGATGTATTTGGTGCTACAGATGTTGCTTCGGAATCACTCATCATGATGACTAACTGGTCCAATGGATAGTAAAGATCCTTCAGAAAAGAGTTCGGAAATTTTTTTTTGATGAAGGAACACGGAAATGTTTGTACCAATCTTTTAAGGCTCATCGGAATTCATAAAAAAAATATTTTGGGTTGCTGCTGGCTCGAGTGATGATTATCATCAACGCTTGATTATCGGAATTTCAAAAGCAATATCCTCTTATTGTTTCAAAGAGAAAATTAAAAACTTGTTATTATTGTATTTATTAGTGAACTGGTAGTTATGATGACGGAACAGTTGAGGCAAGGAGTTGATGAGGATGATGAGCAAATTGTGTATATGATGGATGTGAGGAATGAACAGATGGTTCCGATGGAATATTGACTAGCTATAAAAAACTCTGACTCCTCAATCATGAAAGTGGAGAGCACTTTTTGCAATGTTTTTGTGCTGATGGAGGACGGAGAGTTGTTTATGCATTCTTTGATATTAGATGATTCATATTTCACCACGAGAAGCTATTTTACAAAAGTTGAAATTCCAACATCAGATGGAAAAATACTTAACATTGAGTCGACAATGAAGTATGGATTAGTGGCCTTAGTTGAATCTTCTTCAACCAATGACAACCATTGCAGGACCTATATTTTATGTTATTATGACGAATGTGCTAAGAAAATGAAAGTACTTTGCAATTTGAGCGAACAAATTTCTAAAGCTTTGCCGAGCGCAGATGAAATGTTCAATATTAAGAGCATCCATCATTTAACATTTTCAAAATTCAAGACACAGTGTTTATGTGGCCTTTTTTGTGACAATAACCATCGACTTTTCAAATTTGAAATATCAGACACGGGAGACATGACACCGTTGGAAACTCTTCGTCTGTTAGATGATGGTTTAAATACTTCAAAGCAGTGTGCCATATCTAGTATCAGTGCAGGTGCCTATCATTTTATTATTCTAGATGAGAACGGAACGGTATATTGCTATGGAAACAATTCATATTCACAATGTGGCATTACAACATATTCCACTGATGGGAAAATTGATTTTCCAAGAGTTTTGGACCGGCCACATTTTTTAGAAATTCTGAAAGACGATGTTAAAATCGTAAAAGCTTGTTGTGGCGCTTCTCATACCTTACTACTTTCCGATGATGGTTGTGGCTATGCCCTTGGCAGCAATTTAGAAGGCCAATGTGGTATAATCATTACTGGTGAACAACACAGAATTTGTACAGAGCCTTCTTTAATTGAATCAGATGTTACAGAGTTGATACAACTCGAAGAGAACATTGTCGACATTTGCTGTGGAGTTGATTATTCTATCGTTTTGGCTCGTGACGAACAACATTGTCAAGCTCTATTTACAGGAAAGAGATCATCACAACACAAAGTCATTGGATTTTCCAAAGTTTCAGCACTGGAGCATGTATTCAAAGCCTGCCCTCATCTCAAGTTACGCTGTAGTTCTATTGGAAAGCATTATTTCTTATATAACAACAACACTCGTGCATGAATGAACCCACAGCAAACCATCTACAAGGCACGCTCTGTTGAGTATTCCTCAATAATTTTCTTGCAAAATTGAGTCACTCTTCTTACCAAGCCATCAATGTCATTGGTAAATCCATGATTATCTCCTTCTACTAATTGAAGCTCCTTCTTGGTACTCGAACACATTTCAAACAATTGTTTGGAGCACTTGAATGACAAACACGTATCTTGTGTACCATGAATGAACAAGATTGGAAGATCAACTGGATATTTCAATATTGAGGAAGTAGCACCATAGGTTTGTGTTGCCAGTGTCACTACACCTGCAACCATGCTCGTGTCCGACACTCCAGCTCGAATGACGACAGCACCACCAAAACTCCACCCAATGTAAATGACTTTTTTCACACCACATTCTTTTGCAAGGTATTTTGAGGCATGAAGACATTCCTTAACACAACCATCCATATCAGAAGTGTCTTGCATATCTACTCTCAAAGCATAGACGTTTGGATACTCCTCTGCGAGCATATCAGACATGGTTTGATAGCTTCCGCAAGGTCCTAGAACGCCAGATCCAACTCCTGCAACGAAAACAACACCGACTTTGTGATGCATTTGTGACTCTTCATTGGAATTGTGGGGAACAAATTGTTTGTTGTGATGCAAAATGGCACGAGCACTGCTGTGTTGGCTGATTTTGATATCAACCATGGTCCGTGTGACGTTCTTGAAAAGAGACATTTTTAAGGTTTTATTTTGCAAACATCTTCAATATTGGAGATGAATTGGTTCTGTCTGATTCAGGGTAAGAGTTCAAATGGAAATTGGAAGAATTAGGGCATGAAAAACACAATGTTCAACATGTTTGGTATTTTCACAGAAATGTTGAAAACGCGCATTCCTAATTCAAGTTCTTGCTCTTTGATAAATTTTTTGTATCCTTTTCTGTATGTTGTGACACACTCAGCATTCAACACTTTATTTGAAAAAACACTTGTTGTCTAGAATTTCAAGAGCTTCTTCTTTGAGTGTAAAGAAGATTTTGGGAGCACCAGCAGGTTCAGGTTCATTAAGGACCTTTCTTAAAATGTCAATGATTTCTTTGTGTTTGTATACTTCTTTGGTGACTTTTTCATGCAAATAGAGTTTGCTTTTTGTGATGGAGTGTAAAGTTTTCAAATAATTCAATCTTGTTTCGTACATGCATAATACAGGATTTGTTTTCAATTTCTTTGCATCTTGAGCATAGAGAGTTTCAGACCATTTCTCTTCTTCTCTCAAAATAATATCCACTAAAAAGTTAATGTCATTGGTCAAAAATAAATTAATGTCACTTCTCTGATCTTGCAATGCCATGACCGATTGAATAAATATCAAACTATTATAAATATCAAGAGTCAAATAATTAAACTGTGCCAAAAATCCATCATTGAAACCCCTTGCAGCATCATAATCCAGAGTCAATTCATCAATAAAAGCATTTCTCCTTTGTACGGTTGCCAATCCCTGATGAATGGCAATTATCAAATTAATCACAGGAACTGTAAATGATTCTGTCAATGTCAAGAGCACTGGTATCAAATTTAAAATTGCTTTTTGAATATTCTCAGAAAATGCCTCTTGTTGTGCCTTGACATTTTTCTGAAACATGTCTGGATGAACATTTCCCTCAGATTTCACACTCAGTAATGAAGCAAGGAAGGACAAGATTAAAAATTTCAACTCTTCACTCACAATGCCATCCTGTCGTTCTAAAATTTGTTCACTCCGTAACACATTGGCAAATTCAACGATATTTCCTTCTTTGGCTTCATCTTTTGGAAAGAACGCACTGAGTTTCATTGAATTACTGACAGAACTCATACAAATGACAAAATATTGTAAAATAGCAGAGGCTGAGTGATCCCATCCAGATTTCTTGGCATCATCAGGACTAGTTAGAGAATGCACTAAAACGGAAAATAATTTTCTCGGAAGGAAATAAATAGCATCGGAAAAATCATTGATGAGAGTTTCTTCATCGACCGTTTGGGCATATTCAATGAGTTGTTGTGATTGTTCGGCAGAGAGGAGACTCGTGGATGATTTAATGTCGTCGTCTTGAGCAAGTAGATCGTGCAGGAAAGATAATGCTGGTGACATTTTTTTTAAAAGTGAATTTTCCTAATTGGGACTGGACTTGATGTTGACAATGTTATTGTTACACAACGCGTTCATTCTTCAGAAATTATACACACATGAAATGGATCATGTAATTAATCTACCTTTGTTTTTCGCTCTGCCTTTCCACTGGTAAATAATTTACAACAATAGCAACATAATTGGTAGCTCAATAATAAACTCACGAAAAGCGTTGATAACACAACAAATTTCAGTGAATCAATGACTCGACATATCAGTGTGACGCAAGAATGAATTTCTTCAAAATTTTCATAAGGCTTTGATAAATGTGGTAAATGGTCTGAATACTTTTTTCTATAAAGTTCAACAATTGGAGAGAGTGGAAGATTCATTTCTTTCCATACTTCAAGCGCTAAATCTGTTCGATCTGTAATGATTCCATCAGCACCAGCCTTAATGAGTTGTCGCATACTTTCTTTAGAATTCACAACCCAATAATGAACTTCTTTTCCAGTTTGCTTGGCATCGCTAATGAAATAAGGATTAGAAAAATTCAATCCTAAATGCGAAACTGGAATCTGAAAGGCACTGTAACGAGTTTTCATGGATTGTTGGCCAATAACCAATTTTCCCAATTCAAAAAGAGGACTCGTTAAATCGTTCAATGTGTGATAAATCACAAATCGGACTACTTCTTTTTCACAGGTGCCTGTTGGAATAAGTTTGTTGTTTTGTTGAATGAACTCTAATGGTGTACAAAAATTGGAAACAATCACCACATGTTCGTGCACGTTTCCATATTTTTCAAGTAATTTCAATAATAATTCTGCTGCTAATAAATCATTGTCCTTAATTTCAATATTCATATTGATGTCAAGTGGAGTGAGCTCACGCGGTTCTCCCCAAAATTCTAAAAAGATTTCTTCCAACGTTGAAACTCTAAAAGAAATCTTCTTCTTTTCCATCGTTGTTGTTGTTCTAAACAAATACTCTCCAGTATGATCCCTAAAATGAAATGCAGCATTTAATTTCTTAATTTCTTGTAATGTATATGCATTGACAGCATTCTCTCCATCAGTGGTTCTATTCACAACAGCATCATGAAATACTACTAATTGATGATCCTTCGTCAAACGTACATCAAATTCTAAAACGCTTGTTCCCAATGCTAAAATTTGTTGAAAGGCTTGCATCGTATTTTCAGGGGTTAAAAATCGGGATCCACGATGCGATGAAAAGAACGGCCGAGGGATGTGCGGAAATGGTTTTGGAGATGGATTTTCATGGGCGTTTAACATGGACGATGAAAGGAAGAAACAATGGAGCATGATGATGGAAAGAAGAAGAATACTCCTTCCGAAATTTGTCTTTTTCATGATTTCTCTGCTTTTCATTTTTTTCTTTGATATTTGAATTTTGGACGAATAATAATAATTCATCTAAATATATTATTCGAGATCAATAAATTACATGGATTAATTGGTTTGTGGTTGCTGAGTAACAGGTGGAGGTATTGGTAATCGTGTGTTTCTTCGTGCTGATTGAACAAGCTTGCTTCCCATTCGAAGTTGAAATTCAAACACTGCGAATTCTGCAATCACACAAAAACCAACCAACACAAATATTGCAAAATAGAATCCAGTGCTGTGGTCACATGTCTTGGTGTCCTCATTCACATATTGGAAAAAGTATCGTGAACATGGAGGATCTAAACATTGATTTTTAGGTTCGTAATAATATTGAGCACCTTTGCATGTGTTTGCCTTACTCAAACCATGACAAAATGTTGGATTGAACACTAAATTGTTGTTTGACACAGATTTTCTAAGCAATCCGACACGATAATTCGCCATGTCAAATACTGGAACAAAGAGTTTAGACCAGACTAACGTTCCAATTTCTATGGTTGGGTCGTATGACACTAAATCTCCTTCGAACATGTACATTTCTTCTTTTCGTCGATACAAACTTAAACCATTCTTGCCAAAGAGAACAGAAAGTGGAATGACAAACTTTTCATGATGGTCTGGATTTCCATCGTTCAGTACAAACGTCAATGCGGGAAGCAATGAAAGAATTGATGAATCCCATTCTTGGTAAGGTTTGTTGGCAATGTTCACAGATGTGGCAAAATCAAACAGCCATGCTGTCACTGCATCATAATATGGTCCTGGAAGAGTGATTCCATCAATTCTACTTGAAACGGCAACTTGCCAGCTACTACTATAATTTCCAAATATATCAATAGGTCCTGTGTTGTTATATCCCTTTACACAATCCAAAGAGAGATGATAAATTGGAAATCTATGTTCGTAGGTATAAGTGTGAGTGTTTGTTTCAGATAATTTGGCATAATTCCAAGTAAATTCACTAATTCTGTATTGCCTTTCAGCCCACATAATTTTAGAATCACTCATTACCACGTTACTCTTCATTAGATTTTGTTCGATCGTGTATTTTCCAACATAGATCTCTCCTCCATAATCTGATTTTGTTTCATCATCCACAAAATTAATGGCAAATAATTTAGAATTGCTGTCAACTTTTTCCACAATACTTTTAAATGTTACGTTGAATAAACCGTATCCCATCCCCAATACACCATCCAAACCATTCCAATATGTAGTTGATGTGTATCCCGATTCAATGGTATGATAGGATTGTGAGCCTACGCTCGGATAGACTCGTTCCACGTCTCCGATTTTCATTGATCTAACCAGAATGTTTGGCTTGTTTCTAACTATTGTCAACGAGTTAGGTTTGGCTGTTTGATTTTTCAGACTGTCTCCTCGAATATCCCATATAGAAAAGCTTCGTTTTATATCAGGACATCTTGTACATTCATCTATAAAAAGGTTGTTTGTTAGAATATTATTTCAACAACAATAGATCATAATGCTAGGATAATATTCATAAATACGTACTATCTTCACAGGTTCCATAAGTAATACAGTTTGCAGAAGTAGATTTTGAAGAGCAACAAAACCGAATCACAAAAGGCTCATATAAATCAATATACATGGCCAACGCCTCTGAGTTATCATTAAAGGTTACATTGACAAAATATTGAGCCAAATTATGTACAAGAGAAGTATCATTAAATGCTGTATTGACCAATCTTTTTCCGATTGGAATTATCACCTGTGATTCCAATGCAGAAACACTTTTAGTTTCTATATTTATCAATGAAAATACAATAATCGCAAGTATAGAGAACAACACAATGCCTTTTCGGAGTGGCCTTGATGATGATAACACTGATGATGTTTGTTGAATGCCATTCCCCGAATAAAGACGATCACCAAACGGCATTTTTTTGGACTAAATTAGAATTTGTTTTAGAATCAACCAATTCATCGACTACATGATTAGCTGCAAAGTTTATTGATGCCCATGAGTCACAATTACAATATCGAAGAGGTACTTGGTGCTCGAATCAGAAAAAATGGAACCAAGTACTTTGGTCATGTACTTGTTAATAATTACCTGTTGTTTGTTTCGTGCCATGATTCGTTCGACCAAAAATCTTTCCCCTACGTAATTCCTGGAACCCAAAATAAAGTCGTACCAATAATATTCGACATACCAATCAATCGCCACTAAGGCCCAATTCAATTGCATTGCGCCAAACACTCTGCAAAATTCAGGAGTGAAATCTTCTGTGCAAAGTAATTCTTTGGGTATTTCTTTGCAAGACGAATAGTTTAACTTGATTTCAGAGACAGTCTTGTTGGTAATAAAGAAATCGACAAATGTATCAAGCGAAGTCAGTGGAGCATTAAATATGGATAATGACTCTAAAACCTTATTTTTCATCAATGACTGCAGTAAATAATCAGTATGTTCTGATTTGGTGATTGACTCTGAAGGAAGTGCAAGCTTTTTCAATCCCTTTGGATAATACTTTTCTTGTAAGGCAATGGAATTGGTCAATGTTTGGATTAGATCTAAATTATATTGTTGATCTGTAATAGAGTTGGTAAAATATAACGCTGTCAATTTGGGAAAGACTTCCAAGTTTAACAAGGTCGGAATAAATAGTTGTAATTTTTCTCCTGGAATGTCGTAAAGAATGACTTTTCTAATTCTAGAATCCTCTCGCTTCTTACTTTCACATGTTTGAGCAAATAATCGAGCTTGAGTCTCGTTGACTTCTTCTAATCCATGAAGTATCACTTTTTCAAGACAAGTGGCCTCCATGATCATGCTTGCTGTTGTAACAACATTAGAGTCGTCAATTGTCGGTAATTGTAAGGTAAGCTTTTTGATTTTAGAATAGACTGAGGTGTTAAAACTACTTTCAATGAATTGAAAGCACTTTGCCTTCAAGTAACACTTCTTTGGAAATTCAAAATATTGCTGTTGAGCAAAAAATCTCACCATTTTCGAAGTGAGAGAGCACTGTTGTAACTGTTTTCTACAATGTTTGAATACGTGGTACACAACATGTGGCTCAAGCGGGTTTGTATGAAAATCTCTGAAATAAAATACGTCTCTATTCAAGAAAGTGTCTTGGATGGAGTTCGTAAGTGTTGAATATGATTCGCTCTTTTCCTCAGGTTCCTCAATCGAAAATTGAAAATAATATAAAAATTTGTTGTCCAATATATCTGATAATATTCCAATAAAGTCAACATTTAAAGTGTGGTCTGTTGAAAGAATCGAAATTCTACGTAGAGTTGGCGAGGTCAATAATCGTGTTAACGCTTTCCGTGTTTCGTTAGATGCGTTTTCTAAAAATCTGAAATTACTATCTAATTCAGAATATAAATAAATCTCAATTTGTATAGCTGAAGAAGAGTAAATGGCATTAAGTAGGCGTGTTGTATATTCTTCTTTTCGCACATCTACTCCAGAAACAGCAACTCTTTGCAGATTTTTCTTATTGGCAATCATTTTGCAGATAGCTTGTTACATCATGAGCAAACAATGAATTTCAAATCAAAAACATACCCTTGGCAGTTGAGTCATTTTCGATTGTAATTCCAGCTAAATCAATTGAGAAAATACTTGTATTTTCCTCAATACCACGAAGAAGAGCATTGAACGAATGGGGATTGTTTTTTGCGTCACCTCCTTGCAAGCTTGGGGTCAAAACTACGTGTGTCATGGCTGTTGATTTAGCGATTCCTCGTGCAAAAATTTCCGTAGATGCATGTCCTCCTAGATCGTAGTGAGTATAGTTACTCGTTGGTCGTTGTGTAAAAATGTCGATAAATTTTTCAAATAAACTCAATGGTTCCATGTGTAGAGAAGGTTTGAAATTATTACGTTCTCGCAAAAACTCTTCCCAAACATTATTTTCTGTTAAGGTTGCAAAATGCTTTTTGCATGTATCACATTCTAGCTCGGGAATTCGATCTTTTTTTTTCATCTTGAAAATAGGGCATATCCAGTGGTGTATGATATACCATCCACGTTCTCCTATTTCAAGATATGATCTGTCATCCTCTCTTTTTGGCAATTCTGCTTGTTTTTCAGCACATTCATTCACAATTTCTAAAAACGTTTGGAAATCTTCCTGTAGTCCATCAAAGTCCACAACTTGATTTGTTCGTCGTTTCCTCTCCGTCTTTTTCTCCAAGTGGAGCTTGTAACAAGATAAATAATATTCTTTCATGAATTTAGTTTGTAATTGGTCAATCCGTAATTGCTCTCGGAAGAATCGTTCCAGAGAAACAAACGATGGTTGGTTCTTTGGATTCAATCGTTCATCATCGTGTAGATCCAATACATCCTCGTTCATCACTGGATGGGATCCATCCGATGCTGATGATGTCGTGGGTAATGACGAAGTGCAAGCTTCATCGATGCAATTCACCACAGCAGACAGCGGGGCATCTTTAAGCATTTTTTGATCTTACTCAACTCTTTGAGAAAAGTGCAACTCAAAAAACTTGTTCAACTCAATTTCCATCTTGTTCGTACATTCCAGTGAAAAGCTTCCAATATCGAATATTTATTGAAGAGTTTTATATTTCATTTTCAACTTTTGTTTGATTGGTTGTGGTGATGAAGAAGGGCTCAACGATTCTGCTAAGGTTTTGCTTTTTTCCACATCACTTCGAATGGGTGGAATAGAGTGAGTTTCTGTATCATCCTTCAAGGGTTGAGTCTTGAGAGAAGACGACGTATCCACAGCAGGTGTTTCAGAATTGACTGTTGGAGGTGATCGTTGGGTGGTGGTCAATGAGCTGCTTGACCCAACAAGATCTTGTTGTTCTTTTAAAGCTTTCTTGCTTTTTCCTCGAAGAGAAGAAGTCTTTTGAATCCAGTTAGGCATGGGGGTCTGTTGAGAAGAGGCTTGAAAATCAGGATTGGGACGATTTGAATTCTTGGTTCCACGCAAAGCTTTCATTGGCTGTTGTTGATTATTCATCTCTTCATATTGGTGGACAAATTTATAGCTTGATGAAAAGGGTTGAGCGTTATTCTCTTTCATGTAATGAGTCGTGAGAATATGCTCTCGAGTCCTGTTGTCTCGTTCTTGTTTCAACTCTCGTTGCTGAAAGGTCATTACTTGATTCTTTTTGATTCCAACAGGACCCATGGGTGAGGAATGTTGTTGTTTCGTGATTCGTCGAGTCTTTCGTTTTCCCTTCACTACCTCATCAATATTCATGGAGGAAACAGAAGAAGAGGAAGAAGATGCTGTCGATGATGTGGTTGAATAGGCACTCGAAGTGGTGTTAGTATTCGACGTCATTGGAGGATACACATTAGTTATATTAGTGGTAGTAGAGTTCTTTACATTCTGTACAGAGTTAAATACTTGCTGCTGCTGCTGGGGAGTGATCGGTAGTTGCTGCAGTGGTTGAGGCCATACGGCAGGTGTTCCAGCACTGGGACATGACGAGGTAGGTGTGAAACAATTGATGAAACCTATCTGAGTCGAAGGAACACCATTTGGAATGGATGTATTTACAATGGAGGAATAATAAGGTTGCTGAGTAGATGGAACCATTTGTTGTTGTTGTTGTTGTTGGAGTTGATTTGTGGTATTTCCACTCGCTAACAAGCTATTATAATGCATAGCTTGTTGATACACAGCATTGGTATTGATTGAGATGTGAGAAATGAGTGGTTGTACTGCTTGTGGATTGGCTCCTACTTGAGGAAGTAAGGAAGGTTTCTGAGGCTCTTGGTTCGTGATATTCCCAATTTGGAAGTTTGAGGAAGCTCCATCGAGAGAATATGAATCAGTAATGATCTGATTGGAGTGATTATTGTTATTCGTGGATGTTACAATACTCCCTCCTTGTGAGCAGCTATGACCACCACTATTGCTGCTATTACTTGTAGTGGAGGATTCAGTAGTGGTCGTTGCAGCTGTGAGTGAGGTCGTTGGAGGTTGATCTTTAGCAGTGGTTGAATCGAGTGAATTGGTTTGTTGAGAATCATGGTGAAGATGGGTTAGGGCTTCATGAGTGGCGTGTTGTTGCTGTTGAAGTTGTTGCTGCTGTTGTTGTTGAATCAAACGTGTCGTGGAGAGAACATTCTCATCTAAGAAACCACTGAATTTGTAACTTGGAGAATTCCACATAATATTCTGAGAGGGTTGAGAATGCAAGGAGGAGGACGCATGATTCAACAAGTATGGTGGGCATGAAGCGTTACTTTGACTGCATCCTCCTGTTGGGGTACTCATGATCGAATAGGATAATTGTCCAGGCATGGTTAAATCATTCTCAATGGCTGACTGAGAGGAAGTTCGAGGTCTCTGAGGATGAAACCATTGATTGGTAGCAGTATTGTTGTTACTCATGGAGAGTAGGGTATTACTATGAGAGGAAGACTCAATTAGAGTGTCCAAGATAAAACTAGTACTGGAGTTGGTCGAGGGAAGGTTAAGTTTTTGAGGGTATGAACTAGCGAGAGAGGACATGATATTGGAATTGGATGGCAATGGTACATGGTTGTTTTTGCTCATGGTTGTCATTCCCGTTGATCCATACCTTTGAGGTTGCTGTTCCTCAATAATTGTAGCATTATTCGAATATCTTTGCGGGACAGAAGCCTTGTTGAGAATTTGTAAATTACTTGTTGCCAAGGCTGGATAGGACATGGGATGGGTCGAAAGCATTGTAGCAGCACCAGCACCAGCAGAACGACCACTCTCGGAAACACTACTCGTGCTGCTGGATGTTGTGGTCGAAATTCCGGTAGTAGTAGTAGTATTGGGTACATGATGAAGCTCCTCATCCAATTCTTCCTCCTCCTCTGCATTCTCTTCATCAATAACCATTCGGAAGGAAGAGTCCGAGTCTTCAGAGTCCTCATCATTCGAATGATGATTAAGGGTATCACTGCTATTCATCGCCACATAGGGCGGAGAACCTGCAGTCTTGGAAGAAGAGGTCATCATGACCGGATGACTCGTCATTGCATGTTGTGGTCGAGTGTTGATTACAGTCGTTGTAGCCACCATGATGGTTCTATTATTTTGTAAACGTCGTTCGTGTCGTTGTGATTGGGACGCAAAGTTTGTAGGCTGCTGAACCTGTGCACAAGCATCAACAACAGATTCACCCATCATGGGTATTCCAAGTTTAGTGAATGTATCGTTATCTTTGAGATAACTCGAGTCATTGCAAATCCCTCTTGTGTGATCGAGTTCTTCCAAATTTGTGGTGGCGGATGATGGGATGGGAGATGAGTGAGCTTTGGTTGGTTTTTCTTCTGCAACGCCTACTCCTTCATCGAGGAGTATGGTTTCTTTTGATCCAAGTGGTTTTTGAAGAGTGTGTGTTGAAGGATCTTCTTTGTCTTCACTATTGTCACTGGAGTGTCTCTTGTCAGAATCACCTTGTTCATTTCCATTTTGAGGAGCATCAAAATCCTTTTGGTTAACTGTGGATGCTAATACTTGCACCAACGGAGGAGAAATCCCTTCTGTCAGGACTTGTTGCATTTCGTTAGAGGATGAACGAGAGTAATCTTGTTGTTGTTGTTGTTGTTGTTGTTGAGAAATCATGAGATTGGGTGGAGGCTCTCCATCCATCGTTGGGGTTTATGCCAATGGCTGTCTTGGAGAAAGATTCAACGTGTCGTGTGAAGAGGGATTGGAAAATTAAATTGTGTTTGTTGCGGATTAAATTATTATATTATAATATTGTTCCTATTGACAAGTGAAAGCAAGTGAAAGATGTTAACGAGAATGGTGTTGGGAAAAATCTGTTTGTAAGATTTAGTTGGTTGCAACGGAAGTGTTGGACCAGCTTCAATTAATTGAAGTATTTTTTTTAACAAAACCTTTTCCAAGAGTCAGATAATCCTGACGTTTGACAATAGTTGCATTTTGCGTAAATGCATTAAATTGAAGACAAGAATAAATCTGGATGGGGATCCATATGGTCAATTTACTAACAAGTTAAATAGGTCTTGATTTTTATACACCTGTCTCTTTCTTCATGCCATAAATCACTCTTTGTTTGAAAATACTATATTTAAAAATATTGGATTCTTTGAGAAGTTCGTTTAATATTTCTGAATGGATAAATACTCTGTTAATCATCTTTGTTCAAATAGAACTATGTCACTTTTGCTGTTGTATTGAACTTTTCATTCCTTTTTAAAGAATTGAACTCGAACTCTAAAAATCTGCTTTTGGAAAAGCTGAATAGATTGTTTTATCTTTTTACAAGAAAACACGTCACAAAGAAGGTCATTCTTTGAGTGTTTTCAAATCCTATATCCTACCTACTGTGCAACAGGTCCCAAATAGAGAGGGGATTAAGGTCAATCTTGAATGACTTCACTCACAATGAATTGTTAAAAAAAATGGCCATAACAGCTTGCTGTTCCATACCATTGTTGAAGAGTTGGCATTGCTCGGAGCAAACCAATCATCGTGTGAAACACATTGCCAAATATTCCATAGTACTCTCTGTTAAAATGTTGTTCAACGCTTTGCAATGGACGGGTTGGCTTTGGGCAGTGACCATCTCGGAACAAGTTACCTCCATGCTTCAACTTGTGGAATGGAGGGATGTTCTGGTCATGTTTTCCATCTCATGCAATGAAATATTATGCTCACAACTGTTTGGAAGAATTTTATTACAACTCGAATTAAAGTTTTGGAAATTCACAAAGAAAGAACAAGATGAATACTTGATTGGAATTTACAAAGGAATGTTGGGATGTATTGCATCAGGTATCACGTTCGATTTTGTCGATCGAGCTGCCATCAAATATTTTCAAAAAGTCATTGTGAATGACTCTATCGTGTTCCTATTGAGACTGTTATTTGTCTTTTCCATGGATCGAGCAGTCTTTTCAATTGTGATTTTTTTCACTAATCAATTGGAATATTTAGTTAAGATTAAGGAAACGCAGCAACAACCTCCAATACCGTCGTCCACATTGGGCAATAGAGAAGCTACAAGCACCGTGAGTGACAAGAATGATTTGAGAGAAAAGACACTGTTCTACGAATTTCTTAATTCCTATTCGTACACGAATTGTGTGGAAGGTGCCAGTATTTCTGGTTATTCAGCCGTATTGTACGATTTGGCCACTGAGTTGGCAAGTTATATCTGTAACAAGAAATTATCCACACCAAACACTGTTTGGATACAAGCTGGAGTGTCTTCACCGTTTGTTTTGGGTTTTACTGGATTTGCAATTATTTTATCCATGTTCGAATCAGTATTTCTGTTCACAATTTGTAAAGAGATCGTTAAAAGGGTGAATCGATCAGTGATTCGTATTTGTTGGAGTGAAACACGAAATGATCATTCATGACCAAAATCAAAAATGATATCAACCGATCTGGCCCATGCATTCGTTTCTGATAATTTTTTAACAATGATTTAAGCGTTACTCTGAAACTGGCATTTGACTTTATCCAAGAAAACACAAAATTTTGAGTGTTCACTTGCTGAATGGCAACCGTGTATTGCATAATATTATCAATAAGAAAGAAACCAACCAAATTCAACCATCACGTTACAACTTTTTAAATAAAAAATGAAAGTTTGTTCCGCTTGTTCTGACGATGGCATTTATCATCGAGACTTGGTCGTTGAGTTTCATTGCGTCAGTTGTAGCAAATATTTCTGCTTTGTGGATGGTCTCCGTCACGCAAAGCAAAATCCACAACATGTCGTGAAAAAATTAACTTCAAATAATCATCACCAACAACGAATGACAAGCTGTCCGTTACATCAACTTCCGAATAACACTTTTTGTAACACTTGTCAACAAATAATTTGTTCATCTTGTTCTCTCATGGGTCAGCACAAGTCTCACAAGTGTTTCTTGTTGAGTGACATTGATCAACAAATGAGAAAAGAACTGAAGGAACAGCTCGATAAATTGCTACAAATGAAAATGAAATGGGAATTAGAATGTCACGCTGATCACTTGAGTTTGCAAAAAGAAACGAAAGAAATTGAAAACCAAAGCCAACAATTGAAAAAAGAGATGGACGTCATATTCGAAGAATTGCAACAATGTTTGAAAAAGAGGCAAGAAGATTTACATGAAGAGATTGACAAGCTCTCTTTGGAAAGATGTAATGTCATTTCCAAGCTTCAAGATTTGAAACTCCAAACAGAGAGCTCAATAACAGAATTTGAAGATTTAAATGCAATGACAACATTCGAATTGGTAAACAGAAAAATTACTTCTTTTGATCATGCTTCGAAAGAGTTCAACAATTTCGTTCAAGAATTTAAATTCGACTCTGTTAAACAACTACATGAAATGAAATGGATGGATTACAAGAAACAATTGGACTCACTGAAAAAAGATATTGAACAATTTGGAAAAATAGAATCATCATCATTGCTTGAATTATCCAATGAATGGCTCTATGAACCCAACAAATTCGAAATCTCTACTGATCGTAACCGTGTCAAGTTGATCAAAAAAGATGGAAAAGATTATCGTTTTGTTTTTAACAACACCAAGATGGAACGTGGAGTATTTCGATGGAAGTTAAAATTGACAATTCCAATTTGGATGGATTGGCATTGGAGTGTCCACACAGGAGGTTGTGTCACACAAAAATTTTGGTGCCTATGCGAAACCATGGAATTCACACAAGTCGTATTTTGTGAGTGCTTCTGGTCACAGTTGGAGTATGGAATTGAGTGAGAATTACCGAACGATTGGACTCAGTTTCTCAACTGGACATGAACTTGCCTTAGAAATGAATTGCAAGACCAAACAACTCATCATTCGAAAAGTTGGATCGAAGGAAACATTTACATTTGACAATATTCTGTTGCCAGTGTATCCCTCCGTTGTGCTTACCAATAGCAATGATACGGTGAGCATTGTAGAATAATGTCAAGTCGTTACTGACCTTTGTGTAAATTTCAACATTTTCAAATCCCGTTTATCGAAATTCTTCTGTTGATGGAACGACGATAACAATAATGAAACGTCTTTCTAAACACAGAAACATTTCTATTCATCTACCTTTGTCCACATGTCGTTGCTATTATTAATTACAGCATGAATCATCTTCGTTATAAAATATTTAAATTATTTATTCCCTAAAAGTCGCCGATGGATATTTTGGATTACAAAAAAATCATAAAATGAAAAATTTTAAAATTTAATTTTTATTATCAAAAAAAATGAGCGCACAAGACAAGACAAACGCTTCTGTAAAGCCTCGCTTTGATTACAAGACGGTGATTGGTGTGAATGGACCGCTCGTGATTCTGGACAATGTAAAGTTCCCAAAGTTTGCCGAAATCGTGAACTTGACTCTGGGAAACGGTGAAAAGCGTAGAGGACAAGTTTTGGAAATTGTTGGTAATAAAGCAGTCGTACAAGTCTTTGAAGGAACATCCAGCGTTGATGCAAAGAACACTCGAGTTGAATTCACTGGTGATGTTTTGAAGATGCCAGTTTCAGAGGACATGTTGGGAAGAATCTTCAACGGATCAGGTAAACCTATTGATGATGGTCCAGCTGTATTGGCCGAAGACTTTTTGGATATCCAAGGTCAACCTATCAACCCTTTCGCACGTCTCTATCCACAAGAAATGATTCAAACAGGTATCTCCGCTATTGATACCATGTGTAGTATTGCTCGTGGTCAAAAGATTCCAATTTTCAGTGGTTCCGGTCTTCCACACAACGAAATTGCTGCTCAAATTTGTAGACAAGCCGGTCTTGTTGGTAAGAAGGAAAACTTTGCCATCGTCTTTGCTGCTATGGGTGTTAACCAAGAAACTGCTCGTTTCTTCAAGAGAGACTTTGAGGAGAACGGTTCTATGGAGAATGTTACCTTGTTCTTGAACTTGGCCAATGACCCAACCATTGAAAGAATTATTACACCACGTTTGGCCCTCACAACAGCCGAGTACTTGGCTTATGAATGCGGATATCACGTTCTTGTTATTTTAACAGATATGAGTTCGTATGCTGATGCTCTCAGAGAAGTGTCTGCTGCCAGAGAAGAAGTGCCAGGTAGAAGAGGTTATCCTGGTTATATGTATACTGACTTGAGTACAATTTACGAAAGAGCTGGACGTGTCGTCGGAAAGCCTGGTTCCATCACACAAATTCCAATTTTGACAATGCCTAATGACGATATTACTCACCCTATTCCTGATTTGACTGGTTATATTACAGAAGGTCAAATTTACGTAGATCGTCAATTACACAACAGACAAATTTATCCACCAATTAACGTTTTGCCAAGTTTGAGTCGTTTGATGAAGAATGCTATTGGTGAAGGTTTCACTAGAGATGACCATGGCAGTATCAGCAACCAATTGTATGCTGCATATGCCATTGGTAAGGACGTGTTGTCCATGAAGGCAGTCGTCGGTGAGGAAGCCCTTTCTGCTGAAGATCACTTGTACCTCGAATTTTTGGAGAAGTATGAAAAACAATTTTTGTCTCAAGGTTTCTATGAATCAAGAACCATTTTCGATTCATTGGACAAGGCATGGGAACTTGCAAGAATTTTCCCTAAAGAACTGCTGACCCGTGTTCCTGAGAAGATAAAAGACAAGTATTTCAATCGTATGAATCCAGAACAACAACAAGAGAACAAGTAAACATTTCATCATTAAATTGTCAAATCTTATGCATTGTGTTGTAAAATGAAATTGCTGTTGACAGTGTTGCTTGACAACGTGGAAAACAAATCAAGCTAGTGTTGCAGGTTTTCAAAAGATGTCAAGACAATCTTTATTTTCTTCGTCTCACGTTTTGTTTTGGATTTCTTCGCTTGCTAAAACCTGATTTTGAGTATAGATCAAAATCGTCTGTTGGTTTTGCATTTAAAATCTTGTTGGACTTTTTGTTCGAATTGTTGTTCTTGTTGTAGCCATAAAGTTGATCCTCTCGATAAACAGGGTCATTGTTAAATTTGCCTCCTTTTGGGATAGGATTGGTGTAAATTGTTCCTCTTAATGAGATTTTAGCTTTTGGATTGTAGTAAAAGTTGAGTGTACCATCTTCATCCATAACACATGTAATTCTTCTCAATGTGTCATGTCCACAATTTGGACAATATTTGCGTTCAACATCTGGAACAATAGTGAAGCAACATGTACAACGTTTGACCCATTGTGAAAGATACTTGATTTTAAATCCATCCACAGAGACTAAATTAAGGCCCATGTGAGCCAAAACATGTTGTACAGAAAAGTCAGATGTCATGCAACCCACTTTGTGTTCAACTCCCTTCTCGGTGGAGAAGAGTTTTCCAACGTATTTGATACCACCAAACTTTTCAGATGGGTTTGTTGATGTTTCCTCAAAAGTACTGGCACTGTCAGAAGATGGTTGAGATTCTGACACTGTTTCTTCTTGGTGATGATTTGTGGTTGTGTCTTGTTCATTGGAGGTATCGTCATGATTGTCATGATTGACAGAATTACTCGACCATGAGGTATCCTTATTCAAATTATTTGTTCTTTCCCTGTATTCCTTGATATTTTCTGGGGTGATCCATTCTCCCTCATTGTCATCATCATCTTGGCTTTCTTCAGAATCAACTTCTTCTTCATTGAACTCTTCTTTGGTTGCTGCTTGGGCTTCTCCTTCACTCGCAGGTTCTTGTGGAGTGGATAATGAGCGTTCCTTTCCTTCCATCTTGTTTCTCAATTCAGAATATGGTAAAGGAGTGGAGCATTTAATTCCACTCGCAATACTCAATGTTGGGGGTTCTGGCTTCAAATTCTTTGTTCCATTCATTTCCTTTTCTATCATTAACGTCAATGCAATCACTCCGATATCGGTAGCTGATAAATTAGCGTAATCACCAGTCTTTTTGGCATATGTTGAAACAGTCTTGATATCATCTTCGGTTGGTTCCCGAACATGAATATCAAAAGGAAGTGTGTACAGAATATGTCTGGATCGGGAATCTTTGATTTCATTCAATACTTGAGGTGTTGTAAAGAATTTACTTCCGTGTTTTTCAATCTTCATGTAATTAATAAAAGCACCTGCATCCAGTACTAGAATTCTTTCGTTACTGAAGGACAAGGTTGTTGATTCATCTCCTTCCTCATATTTGGAATAATTTAAAAATCCAGTCGTAGTAGATTGGTTTTCCGAAGAGTTACCTGTTGTTGATGATGATGAATTTACAGAAATTAAATCACTCAAACTCATCTCTACAGGTGGTTTCACGACATGTTTTGATTCCGAGTTCACCGGTTTCTTACTCAACGTTTCATTGATTTGAAGAGGCTTGCCCCATGCAGAATTGCTACTCATCTTTTTTTTGAACAGAGAATATCATCAAGTTTATTGAAGAAAATGGTAGTTTCATCATGTATGAATATTCTTGGATCAATTCTGAAATGATTCTGCTCAATATACATCGTCATCTGAAGGAAAGTTTATTTGTTGTTTCATCATTCCTCAATACACTTGATTAATTTTTTTAAATATTTTACCATAAACCACAATGTTTTTGGATCTCAAGAGCTCCAACATCAAAGAACGTTTCCTCGCTTAACAACATCACTCGTTCATTCCATGAGTCAGAGAGTTTTTCTCTGGCTCACCACTTCGGAAGGCCTTAAGGGTTGCAAAACGCTTGAGGTGGCTCTTTGAGCTTGAGTGCAGATTCCGGAGTTGGCCATCGAGTGGACTTGGAACGACCATGATTTAAGTTACCTTGAGAGTGAGGATCTTTGACTTGAACGAGGGATTCTCTAGTTCAACGTAATACAATTATTATTAATTATTTGTATTTTAGTTCAATTTCATTTTGTTATTCTTGTTATTTGCTATGAAAAAATGTCTGGAAATTTAATATCGCTGGTCGTTGCTCCGTCACTGGTCGTGAGTGCAGCGATTGCTTTTTTCAATGTGTAGGTGTGGACGTGTGATCATCATCATTGTTGATTATTAATGTGGAATGGCTAACTTATGAAAATTCAGAGCACTCCGACAATTGAAGGCAACTACTCCAGAAGACGAACAAGAGGTCATGAAAGAGGAAGAGCAACAACTATTTATTTCGTTAATGGCTGAACCTCCTCCAACCTCTACTCGTGTCGTTGAGCAAATGAAACAAGCACAAACAAAATTGATTTCCAATGGAAGACCTCCATTAGATCGGGATGTTGCTTTTGTGATGGGTGAAGCTGAGATGCCACTCACAGTCTATGAGAGTCCTCTCATGGTGGCTTACCGAAAGTTTCAAGAAATGAAACGTGATGACAAGTCGGACGGATACTACATTGTTCAGAGGAAACAAATCACAAACGATAAGGAAAATTCGGAAAAGAGGATGAAACGTCGAAATTTAAATCAAAACCGTGCAAGTTTGGATCAATCAATTAATCAATTATTTGAGGATGAGGATGATCAACAAGAAATTCTTTTGCTTTATGGAAGAGGCCCCATATTTAAGATGAATGATGACTATTCAGATAGATATCTGGGATTTGATGATTAGTTGCAACATTCGATATCAAAAATGATTCGAAAAACAATCAGGCATGTGAATGATTTTATTCATTATCATCATAGATTTGAGGTTGTGAGGCCTGCTTTTGCTCTCTTCTCAACCGCAGGTTCTCATCATATCTCTTCTTTTCCTCCAAATATTTCGAGCGGAAAATAGTAAGGTCAATATTTGTAACTTGCTCAATGGACTCTTTGATTGCTACCAACACATCATTCTTCATTTTCTTCTTATTACCCACTGTTGGTTTAAGACGTTTAGTAATACTTGCAATAATTTCATCTTGAAGTTTTTCTTCCTTGACATTATAATACATGGAAACGACTGATGAGTATAGTGAGATTTTCAAATTGAGCTTTGAAATACACATTTGTAATAGTCAACTTACGCTCAGAAAACATTTTGTTTGTTGCTTGTAAAGGCACACATCCCTCAGAGAAATATTCCTTTCTCACTGGATACTTTTGCTTGAGTTCTGAACCTACTTCCTTCACCTTTTGCGTCAAAATTGTGATGGCATTCCAAAAGTTGCTAACAAACTCTTCCAATTCTTGCTTGGTCTCTTTTGCTTGAAGATTGCTTTGAATATCGTCAATGGTATTGTCCAAAACTGCATTCCAAATGTCAGTATCAGTAATTTTCTTGTTTGAGGTTTTGCATGAATGAAGCTCCAAATACCACATGCTCTTAATTTTGTACATGGTTCCGTCAACAAATCGAACCACGTATCCCTCTACACCAATTTGTTCCTTAATAAAGTTTTGAACTTTTTCTAGGCTTGTTTCATTGGTCATTTGCAACAATGGTTCAGTAAAACTAACACCAAATTCGTCACATGATTTTTTTGTTTCTTCATAACTTAAATAGTGTCCATCATAGTTATGTCTCAAGGCCAACAACACCAGAGATGGCTTTTCATACAGCAACACAATTTGATTTTTTGGTGAGACAAACTCAAATATTGGGCTGTATCCCTTCTTAATCCAATACGCTGAGAATTCAACATATCCCTTATGTCCTTTTTCCATTGCTTGTGCTTGGCTTTCAGTCAGTCGATATTCGTCATTGGTAATGTCAAAAATTGGAAAAACAGATTCATCATTTGTACCGTACACAAACTCTTCGGTATATTTGCTTGGATCTGTGATCCATCCCATCTTGGTTCTAAATCTGACAACCTTCTTATTGTCATCATTCAGTTTGTCATTGCTGGCCAAAATTGAACAAACCATAGTTCCATCCTGCCGTTTTTATATCAGAAAATAAACAATTTCACTACCATCCAACATACCATCTTGTCTACAATAATGTGATCTTTTGAAAAATCAATATTTTCAATTTCAGTCTCTGGTTTTTCACCAACGTTGAAGAACTTTTGAAGACCTCGAGATGCAATTTTCCCAGTTTTCAAATCATAACAAATTCCTCTGCACTCTCTTGCGAATAAATAGGCAGCTCTTCTAATTTCGCTCACTTCATCCTCTTGTTTTCTCTTCGATAAATCTCCAAACGTAAACCATGTCATGAAATTATAGTTAAAGAAGGCCATATTCATTTCATGTTTTTCAACATAAGGAAATGGTTGACGAAGAGCTTCCAAGTCATTTTTGACAATTTTAAGAGCCGTTCTCATATCTTTGATGTCATCAAGCAATGGGAAAAGACCTCTTGTTTTTTCCATGATACTTTGCAATCGTTCGGGATCAACATCTTTCAATAACACTTCCTTTGAAACTGGTGGTAATGAATCAAATGGATTCTCTTTTCTTGTTGTTGGGAGTGTGGATACAAGTCCCGATGAAGACTCTCCGACTGTAATTTCCAATTCATTGTCGAGCATTTTTTTATGATGATTTTGAAATTTTGAATTTGCAGCGTTCATGAACGATGAAGAGTGTCAAAACATCAAGAGATGCTTTTCTGTGAATGAACTTTAATTTCATCCCACTATTAATGACCACAATCTTGAAAAGCAGGACAATTTGGAGCTGGTTTAAAAACATTATAATTCACTCGTGTAGAAAATCCATAATTATTGTTGCTATAGGTTTCTGTGATATTCTGACTGTCTGAATGCGCCAACAATTGTTGACTAATAACCCAGCATAAGGGTCCATTCTCTTGATTGGATTTCATACCAAATGGCTCTGAAGAATGTTGTTTTGCAATTGGAATGGTCCAAATTTCAATCTTTTCATAATTTCCCATATCACGTTGAACAATTTCTTGACCGTAAATATCCATTGGAATATTATCCAACAATTGGACAGATCGTTGATAAGGTTGTTGGACACAGTAAGGAGCCCACGGATTCATATTCACTTTGAAACACCAACATCCAGCACTAGTATTGACATAATTATAAGTTGTTTCATTGTGTGTCAGTAACATTTGAGTGACACTTGGAGGAAATGTTTTCATGTCAGGTGAAATGGTATCGATACGAAATAATTTCTTATCTAAATCGGAATGAATGACAAGATCGGCAGAAAAAAAGGACACTGATTTTCCTCCTTCTTGAGATTGTTGCATGGTCGATCCTTTGTAGTAAAAAGTAGAGGGTAAACAACAGGATGGAGAGGACGCGTTTGTTGTTAAAGAGGATTTGGCCTTTGTCGGATTTGTGATTGAATGGAACCAATGACGAGCATGTTGTGCGAAAGGATTCAGAGTCAATGTGTCAGTCAGTAGAGAAGGGAATCGGCCATTGACATGGATGGCAAAAACCAACATGACACAAAGCAACAAGAGGTGTCTTGACCAGTTCATGTTGTCAGTGTTGAAGAATTTGTATTTTTTAAAATTAACATTAAAAAACAATGAAAGATTTTAATGACTTTTGAGGAATTTCATCCTTCATTATTTCTTCGAATTGCTTTTTGGAATGTGAATATTATCCAACTTGTTTAGAATAATATCTGTTTTTGATTGTATTAATGGAACAATGTAAGACATCTCACAAATTCCAAACAAAGATTTTCACCTAGTTGTTCAGAACACTGTAGTTCAGTTGAATCCTTTTAAATGTTGTGGACAAAATGGTGGAAGCTACGTGTTTTTTGGAACGATCCAGAACTTGCTTCCTTTGTCAAGATCTATGTGGTCGCCCTCTGAATAACCAAGTACTCCATGTATGAACTTGTGGCTGTGCTCAAATATCACATGGTCCCAACTTGACGAAAAGACAACATTAAAAAAAAGCTCATCTAGCGTTGATAGCACCGTCATCATTGAAAATAATTATTGAGAGAAGAATAACAAAATGGTTGAACAACTCACTCCTACCAAGTTCATGATGGCCACTTTATTCACTTTTTTAATTTGTTTTGGAACTGTTGCAATTTTCTTTGATTCTCCGTTGATGGCTGCAGAGGAACCAAACAACAAACTCTATAAAATTGAAACCACCAAGTCCGAAACCGAGGGAGTCATGCCAATGGCTTTGAATCAAGCAAATAACAATACGAACAGCACTCCGTAAGTAATTATTGAATTGGTTGATGATATTCATTTGAAAATTGTCGTTTGAACATCTCTCACACGAACTTGTGCATTCATGAACGCTTTAGGCCCTACATTTGTGATCGTTCACAAACACAAAGCAAGTTGGCCATGTTTTTAATTTCCTTCTTTGTAGGAACTCTTGCTGTGGATCGATTTGTATGTAGTACAATTTGTTTTTTGAGAATCATTTCATGTCATATTCATGAATGGCTATTGGAAACAGATTATGGGATACACTTGTATTGGTAAGTAGCAGGTCTTTCAATGGAAAATGCAAATTTATTGAACTATCTTTTCATGCTCAATCATAATCACAAAGGAGTGGCCAAATTGCTTGTTCCAACATGTGGAATTTGGGCTTTGGTAGATTGGATTTTAATCTTGACAGGAGGTTTATATATGGCTAATGGTTGTGCCTTAATCAATGACATGTAACAGCATCACTGTCAAATCATGGTTTTGAGTGTTGAGCACTTGATAAAAAACACCTTACTGTGTTCAATACAATAAAACTTGTGAGATGTTTATATTTATTATTTAAGATCGTGAACATTCTGATGTTAACGGAAAGAGTCCTGAGGCATGCTTTCAACAACATCCAAACACCTAAAAGGTGTTTTCGAGATTTCATAAAAAAATTGTTCGGAGTTCGGGAAAGGATCCATCAGGTGCCGAAAAATATCATACCACCTTTTGCTGCTATTATTGAAAAGTCTCTTCGATTATATTTGAGCCTAAGAATTGAAATTGTATTATTATTTATTTTGAATGAGCATAATATCGGAAATGAGTGGTCGTGATGGCGAGAACGTTTCGGTATCAAAATCATCATCAACTCCTTCGTTATCGAAGTCTTCTAGTTCGGTTTCATCAAGTTATGCAATACCACAAAAGAATAACAAATTAATGAACGCATCTATTACCAACTATGATGAAGAAGCAGGATTTACACCTCCGATGCTTTCAACCTCTCCCGATGTGAGCATGGCTCGGTCACCAAGCAAAAGTAACAAATCTACGTTAAGCAATAGCGACAGCAATAATAGTTTATCAACATCAGGTGATTTGAAATGCACAACCCGATGGATTGAATGCATTCTGGTTGCAACTTTTGATATTGAATTGGGTCAAAAAATTCAACAAGTATATCCGCGAGATTATCCACTTTCTCAGCAACAACTTTCAGATATTGGTAATGTATTTCATGATGATAATGACATATTAATATCATATTACTTTAATTTTGTTGACGTCAACTCGTCGTGCATGTAATTTTACATACACATTTAATGTAATAGCTTATTTATCATTTCCTGATGGCAATAACCAAACCTCTACATCTGGAGGAAGCTCGGAAAAGCCAGTCACCTGCACTTGGGCATTTCGCACGAGTGAGGACATTTTTGGATATGTACACTTTTTACAGCAACAGGATTCAACAATCAAACGAGGATGCTCAATGACCTCTATCATTATTCTAACCAAATATCCTTTTATCAAACTGTACAGATATTTAGTGCAAAAAATTGCAACTCTATATTTTGCAGAGATGGAAAAGCAAAAAACTTTACAGCAACAAAATGCAGCAGAGTCGGTTTCTGACACAACCATGAATGGTACATTTATTTTTGAAAGCGCATTTAGGCAGATCAATAACTGGATTCTGCCCAAAGTAGATGCACATTTTGAGTTACCATTTTTCGAGCAAAAAATCAAATACCGATCGCCATTATTTATTCCTTCGTCTCAAGTAAGTCATAATATCATTAACTTTCATTATCGTTAATTTTCATTGGTGTTAACAAAACCACTTACATTATAGTCCATACAAAACAGGCTTAATCAGTTAAGGCCTCGAGATGGTGGTGGAGTTTCCTCAGTGACACCACTCAAAGAACGATTGCTTGGAAGAAAGTATCCTTATCAACAAGAGGTCAACATTTACAGAAATTTCATCAATCATGATTTGGAAAATTTAGCCAAATTTTGGGAACTCGTTCTAATTGGAGAGCCTATTCTGGTTCTTTCTCCGACACCAACCCAGTGCTGTGTTTCAGTGTTTTCGCTAGTATCCATGATTGCCCCCGTTCCATATGGTACGTAATATTATTTATGAGGAGATGTTCATGTCCTCTAACTAACGAATTACTAGGCGGTGATATTAGGCCATATTTTACTGTACATAACCAAGACTTTAAGTATTTTTCGCAAATGGGAGGCCATCAAGGGTTTACATCAGCCATAGTGGGTGTAACTAACCCCTTCTTTATTAAGGCTTATGAAAATGTAAGTCACAAAGTTGTATTTTGGTATCAATTCATGAAATCTTTTTCTTAATTACAACAGTGGCCACATATTATAACAGTTGGTAAACAGTACAACACCAGCACAATGAAGAAATCAGCTTCTACCAACAATACATCAAACACGCTCACCACCAACAAGATTGTATCATTTTTCACTAATATTGATAATGAATCTAATGAAAGAAGAAAACAGCTCATGTGGGACTACAAGGAGACATTTATTTCTAAAAAGAAGTCGTTCATTGTCACTGATATTGATTTGAGTAGCATAAAATTACTTACAGATAATATTCATGAAAGTGACAGAAATTCAGCAGGTGTGTTTCAATTCGTAATTTCTTTTACTAGAGCTTTTATAACATTCCAACTTATAGACACCATCAACAATGACCAAATCAGAAAATTTTTTGAAGAATTAACAGAAGTATTCCTTCATCCAATTCATCAGTGTTTTGATACATTGGTGTGTTCAATGAAGACCTTCATTGTACGGTCTGAACATGCTAAAGTATTCAAGACTGAAAAGTTTATCAATTACGTGAAGAAAAATGGATATAACGAGAAGGTTTTCAAAGCAAACAAATCTGCCATGCTTGAATTCTACAAGTAAGTATTCAACATGGAATTTAGCTCGTGTCAATGCCGCTCCAATAATATATTATAGAAAATTTATTTATTCATCCAATTTCAAGACCTTTTTGGAACATCGATTAAGGGAAGCATATGTGAACGATGTTCAACATACAGATATCAACGAATTTTTGAAGAATGAGAAATTCTCAGATATTGATCTTATTGATCTCTTTCTTCAAATCAAACAAGATCTTGCAGAAGAAATCAAAACCTATGACGACGATGTTATTGTAGTACGATTACAACTCTTCCTGTCACAAATTCTAGATCGTTTGCCTGATACTCTGAAAAGTAAGTTTTTCATATTACAGTTTTGAAACAAAAACCATTTCAATTCTACGTGTTCGTTTGATACTTTTCCGTAAATTTCCTGTGACAAACATTAAAGCTCATCTTGAACGACAACTCAACAACATGTACGAAGATTTAAGGGATTGTTGAGAAGCATTTATCAGTAAATATCTCTTCCCCCTATATTCTACTACTGGTATTTTGCATAATTGGTCGTGTCGTACTACCATCGACTTGTTGAATATATACTCCAAAAAGTAAGGTCCAACCATATCTCCCTTAAAAATTTACGATTCCCTTGATGTGTCAGAATAAAGAGTAAGGTTCAAAAAAGAAAAATGAGTCTGGCTCGTTCTCCGCCTTCCTCCACCAACACCACACAACATTCCGATTCTCTGATGAAGGCGTCTAGTACCTCGTTAACGGGTGGAGCCAAACAAGAAGAAGAGGAGGACGATAAGAATGATGAAACACAAACGTCAAAGAGAAAACATTCAGAGTCTATAAACCCTGTACTTTTGGATATGATGAAATTAAATTCAAAAGAGACTGTAACAAAAGTGTCATCATTATCGGATTTATCATCCAATGAAAATCAAAACAAGCAGCAAATTGTTAGATCCAAAGCAAGAAAAAAGGTGAGAATAGAGGGGAGTGGAAGTGTTGGCAATTTGAAGCTCCCAGACATTGGAAAATTAAATAGAGCATTTGTTTCAGAAGAATCAAAAGACAGATCATCCGAATATCCATCACCACATACCTCAAATAGCGCACGCCTAGTAAGCCATGAATCCTTTTCATCATTAATCGCTGATCAAATGTTGAGAGAGATGACGCCAGGTAAATTCAAAGTTCGAGAAGACAGCGAAAAGCATCAAAAATCGTCTGCCTCAGGCAGAAAGCGAGGAAAAGGGTCTGAATTTTTAAGTAAGCATACTCGAGATGAAAATTACAGACAACGAGTTCTTTTAGCTCTATACGAAAAATTTGAATCCAAGGATGGGTTGAACAAGGCGTCTGTCGCAAAGATTTTAACAACATTTGACGATGGATCTTCGTTAAGCGACATCTCAAAATTTATTTCTGATTTTGACTTTATCCAAACTAGGCTACAACAAGAAAAACAGCCCATAACTCATGAGCCAATTTCTCTTCCAAAAGAGACTAAACGATCGCTCCAGAGAAGAGAGATCTCTTCAGAAGCTGTAAATATATTTGAAAGAGAGCTTCCTAAAGCTTTACGTATAAAAATTAATGAAATGAAGAACAATCCAAGGTTTCTTCTGCGTATGGAAGGAGAGAAATTTCACCATCGCAAGAGAAACAAAAAAGATATATCAGCAGAAGCTGTCGCCTCTGTTGAGACAGTTCCTAAGTTGGCACAACGTTCAGAAGAGGGAGAGGATGTTCCATTTATTGGTAGATTGAAAAATCCTAATTTAACCATTATATTAACTGAGCTTTTAAAGAAGCAAAACACACTACAGTTTTTTGACCCTAACACCAAAACGAAGTTTAATGAGTTTTTGAACAGTCAAAGGCCTAAATTTTGGCTGTCAGTTGTGAAAATCACTAACTTTTTAGAAACTGCTTCCAACGCTTTGCAAAATTATCGAAATGACACTATTCTGAAGAAAAAAGATGCTAGGTTTTCTGAAAAGTAAGTTTTAGAACTGCAACATTTACAAACCAATTCACTTAAATGATTGACCAGCATTTATGTTGCCAAGATGAAATGGAGAATCAATCGAAAGAAGATTGCTGCTGAAATCATTAGAAGGTCCTTCATTTGCTTTTTGGACACAAAGCTCGTCTACAAAGGTAGGTTTTTGAAAAGACTATTGTTACTAAAGTAGCTGCAACAGCAATGCAAAAATTGAGGGCCAACATGTACACGTGTAGAGAGATGATTCGATCCTATATTGAAATTAGAAAAGCTAGAATTCAATTATTGATGTTGCAATTTGAAAAATATGAAAAGATCAGAAATTCACAAGCTGTGTCAACGATTGCAAGAGGAATTGTTAAAACCAAAAGCCAAAGCAAAATATTACTGACAACAGATATGAAGAAAGAAGTTCTTAAAATCACTGATTCCACATCTCTGGCCCCAACACCTCAGCTGTATCGTACACCCTCTCGTCAAAAGTTGAGAGTGGAAGATGAACAACAACAACCAAAAGAAGAAAAAAAGAACGAAAGCTTAATTCCTCCTCATATTCGCCTTAAACTAATTACAGAGGAATACATTACAAGACGACAAAAGTTTTTAACTAGCGTGTACCAAAGCAAGAAAAAGCATTGGTTCAAGTGCCTATTTGAATCATCAAAAATGTATGAGTTAATTGCAAGAGCTCACAAAACAACCTCTGATCTTATTACCAAAAGACGAGGTAGCTTCTACGACTTGACAATCACCGAATAGGATCATTCACACCGTATCTCTTAGATTCCTTTTTAGGGTAGTACCTATTGTCCTCTAAGATCTGCTAGGTAAATTCCTCTTCCTTAATAGAATTAATAATTTATAGATGTTAATTTTACACTTGAACTTGCTGCAGAGTTTGAGAAGAAGCTACAGAATAAGATGAAAGTAGAGCTTGTAAATACTCTCCCCTTTCGATGACCATTCCTTGGAATGTATCATAGATACCCTTGTCCCATTGGTGACCGGTAATACCACCTGCAACATTCATCTTTGGAATATATTGATTTGTTGCAGCAGCAGAGTTTGGACCCAGATAAGCATATTGCTCGAAATAGAAACCTTGGTTGGAGTAGAATGGTGGAGAACTGTTTTCATTCATGCCAGAGGTTTGTGTAGAATCGAGTTGCATGGTTGGTCGGATTGGAGCTGATTGTAACACTGTAAATTCGCCTCCGCCCAAAGCATAACTGTCACGAGCACATACACAATTAATATTGGTATTTTCAGACATGTAATGAGACCATTGTTTTGGATAAACAGAGTTCAAACGAGTTCTTCCATATTGTTTCACAACCTTAGCAAGTGCTTGAGCAGCAAAGTCGTCACAAGCAGTTTGGTCATTAGCTGTTGCCGTAACCTTGTAAATGGTTGACAATGCAAGGACACAAGCTTGAATGTTACGTTGTTGAGTAGCAGATGATACAGTGTCAGCTGTGACAATTGTTCCATTCTTGTTGTAGACATAGTTTGGCAAGAACACATTTTGAATGAAAACTGGATTGTCCCAATAAGCGACTCCTGTGTCTGCAGCAGCAACTCTACTCAATTCATAATACCATTTTTGGGCAATGAGTGGTTCGAAAGAGTTTGGTTCAAAACTGCCTGTCCAACTCTTGAGAGAGGTGGCCATATCCGTGTCGGAAAGTTTATCAGCAGCCTTGGCAAGGAGTGGCTTCAAATCTTCAGAGAAGTAAACACTGACTCTATCACGAATCATTGCCTTGATATTTTCTTCAAGTACTGGAACGATGGTACCACTTGGATAGAATGCAGAAATGAGATCATTCAATCGACGAGCTCTATAACTGGTTGGGAAGTCATAACCAAAGTTATAACGATAACCAATCGAGACAGGCTTATTATTGGCACTGACGAAATATTTCTTCTTTGCAAAGAATGCTCTTGCATTCACAATGGGAGTGTTCCATCCAAGCCATGCAGCACTACCGTCTGCAAGAGCAGGGAAAAGACCAGAGTGACCAGTACGTCTCTGAGGTAATCGACCCACGCCAAAGTAGACAGCATAGGCACTTCTGAAATAAGTTAACATATTCATGGGTGGATTGTTAAATTTGTTGGCAGTGAGGGCATTGAAATCGTCCAAAGTCAAAGTTTGCCAAGCACCTGTAAACCAATCCATCGTGTTATCTGTGTCAACATTAGAGGACCATTGCAAAGCCATTTGAATATTTCCATATTTGAGAGAATCTGGAAGCAAATCAGTCATAATTGGTCCATAGATAGTATTACGAACAGTGAATGTGACAGGTTCTGTTTGTCCTTTCACATTAATCTTCTCTTCTCTGTAAGTGTAATTGTAAGTACCTCCATTTGCATAGTAGTAAAGTGGATTCGAAGTCACGTTATAAACAATGTACCAATCCATACAATCAGCATACATGGTAGAAATGGTCCAAGCTCCCAAACCAGATCTTCCTTCCAACAAACCTGGAATACCAGGAATGGTTGGACCCATAGTACTCAGTGTCTTGGCTGCACTCTTCAATTTCAAATGAGCGACATAGGCAGGATTTGGAAGTTGAGTTCTGAATCCTTCACCTCTTGAAGAGACATAGGCAGAGGTAGCATCGGGATACAAGGCAGTACCAAACATGAAACCACCTGCACCAAACCAATCGCTGTTATGCTTGATGAGAGTGGTGACTGGATCGAAATATGCAAATAATTCATCAATGTTTGAGTAGGATGGAACAGTGTATGAAGTAGAAGTAGATTTTGGAGTTTTCACACCAACACTGTTTTGAAGGGCAGCATTCTTGACGAGATCTTGTTGCAAACTGGCATATTCTTGTTGAATATATCCATTCGACAATTCAGTAGGAGTATCCAAATCTTGTGGAGAGAAGGAAGCAAATGATGAATTGAGTGGAGTCATTGGAACCAAATCCATCACACGATCCACACTCAAACCTTTCACAGTAGCCAAATAGAAACGTAACATTTCCAAATTTGCATTACCACTATTCAAAAGTTGCCACAATTTGAGAACAGCCATTGAATCATACACACTCCAATCCGAAATTGTATACGACAAGACTGTGGTCTCAAATGCCTTATTGCTTTGACCATAACGTCCCTTATAATAATTCACACCCGCAGTATAACGAGTGAGGAATGTTTTCGTATCGTCGCTCAATGTTTCATAATTTGCTTGTCCACTTTGATACAATCCCAAAGTTCTCATATATTTATCACAATTCAAAGCACGAACACCAGCAACTTCTGCCAATTGACCTCTAGCAATTCGTCGATAATAATCCATTTGGAATAATCGATCTCTGGCGTGTGTAAATCCGAGACCAAATGCCACATCTTCAATATCGGAACCTTGAATATGTGTGAAACCTTCATTGTCACGTTCAATCACAATTTTGTCACCCTTCACAACAGCTCCCTCTACAATAGAGACTGTATCTTGAACCAATGACACGTGTGAATTGTGATAGGATGCTGCTACTGCTGTCATGATGAGACACATACAAGTGGCTAACACGGTGAGAATAGCTAGCAACACAAAACCAGTGATTTTCAAATATTCAAAAGTTGTTTTAGAAGCCTGGACTTCACCTGGAAGAGCTGCTTGTTCAACAGCAGGTCTATTTAGGATGAGAAATTTTGAGTATTCATGTGATTGTTGGTGATGATTTTTTGTGAAATTAGTGTGTTCGGGGAGATGATAATCATGAAACGAATGATGTGGTTGTTTGTGAGAGCACAATGTATTCGTTCGTTCGTTCGTTCGTTCGTTCGTTTGTTCGTGATGAGTGTGTTAGTTTAAAATTTGAAAAAGTAGAATGGATAATGTCATTGGGAATCGACCATACCATATCAACAACAAATATCACAAAGTGAGTAAACAGATCGATGGTGGTGGTCATATATTTGACAAAAAGAGAATTGAAAATGTGAGAGCATGAGGAAGAATATCATGACAAACCAAAACGCCATTCACGAATCATCATTCGTCCACACAATAGTAACACGAAGAATACATTTCAAAAAAACACAATTCTCTCTCAACAACAATGACTACAAACAACAACAACATACATTTTGAAATATTTCACAGCATAAATTGTATAAACAATGACTGGGAATGCCAAAAACAAGGGAATGGTCAATAGAAACACAAGTGCCCAATATCCAGGACATAATCTGAACACCGTTCCTGCATCTACGACAGGGTAGAACCAAAGAAATAAGTTGATGAGAATGAGAAAGACCAAACATAAAGCGTAGGGTCTATAAAGTTTGTAATGAAGCCATGCCATTTTGACAAATGACAAGAGATGTTATTGAAAAGTAGGTGGTAGTGATGATGATGAATGGATAATGGTGATTCGGTCTTTGTTTTGAGGAAGATGATAGTATTCCACTTGTTTGATTGTTCACACCAAGAAAAGAGGGAAACAGCTGCTATCAATGTGTGACAATTTTTTTTGTTGATTTTTGATGGATGACAGTGCTCAGCCATCAACAGAAAACGATATTACAGAAAAGTGAGTACTGCACGTGTGAGGGAGAGATGTCTAACGTTCCAAAACGACTTCACTAACAGCTGAACAGTAAACGGTCCAGTTTGAGTTGAGGTACCTTCTAAATGAATGGTTGATGGATGAAGGACATTTTCGTGAGGAAGGTTTGGAATCGAATCCTTTTTTCTTTTAAAATAATACTTTCATTAAGGGTGAAAATAAACTCCAGAATCAAAAAATATTGCTTTAAAACAGTCGAGCTAAAATTCAACTGTTGCAGTGGTGTGTGGAAGGAAACGATTGAAATAATGATGAATGAAAGGTGTTGCTGTCGATTGGAGTTGATTAATTTTTGTAACAACCCAGTATCAACATCATTTAACAACAATGAAATTCTTAATACCGATCGTATGATGATTAAAAAATTGAAAACAATGATGACATCAAAAAGAAAGTTCCATTTAGTGGAAATTTAAACTCTTTCATTCTATTACGTTCAATAATAATAGGACTCCTCATTTGATTGCCATCTCAAAAAATCGTAATTGTTTTTTGATTCATTGCAAAGACGACTTTGGAGGATCCAATATAAATGTCTATGATTTGAATACATTTACAATGATTATGAGTGAAGAATTTCTCGATTGCGAGTACATGTGCCTTGAGGAGAGAAATGACTCGAATGATGCTTTGATTTTGTCAAGTGTATCCAAGGGTCACACAAGCAAATATTGAGTCATCAAAGAACGAAAAACAAGACAATCCTCCTTGTGTGGAATTTAGACAAGGCAGGTGAAATAGCAGTTTTTGAAAACGAGTTGTTTTTATATCAATACCAACAACGATGGATAGAAGTTTATATTTGCATTAATGGAGAATTACAATCAATAATCTCAATTCAGCCGTTACTCCCTTCCGAAAAATCATTGTATTGTTGTGACATAATTGTTAACGAAAGATCAAGAGAATTACTGATCTACATGGTGGAGGATTTGGATTGGCCATTGAAAATATTGCGTAAAAATTCGCAAAATGAATGGCAACAAAATCCACTGTTAAACGGTCTTGATTTTAGATTCGACTATTTGGCTCTCAATGATTTGACTGGAGAATTAATTGTGTGCGATTTTAGTAAGGATCAGGTGCTTATTTTTCAAGAAATCAGGTGACATCTCCAATCCACGGTTAAACCAAAAATTGATTCATAAAGAGTGCCAATGGAATTGCGTTTGGGTGCTGTCAGACAGATAATAAAAATGTTCAATTCACAACAACAAGGAACTACCTCGGATGATATTTGGCTTTCGGAAGCAGATGGTAATGGAGAATTAGCCACTACTCAAAGACTCATTGCTGAAAGAGAATATCAACGATTACGCGAACAGTTTCAAACATTGGGAATGAAAGAAGGAGCTTCGGAAGGAGTGGACCAGTTCAGACAAGAACATTTTGAAGAAGGTTTGAAAAAGGGACTTTTGGAAGGAATGATGGTAGGCTTGCTGATGGAATTGTTTTCCAAACAACAACGCCAAGAGGATCAAGAGAAATTGGAATTGTTTTCATCATCATCGGAGAAGGTTGAATCTTGGTCTCAGGACCAGATGAATCAAGTGTTGGACACAGCTCGTAAATCATTGGACAGCCATCATCACCATGATGAGCAATCAAAATGGGTTTCAGAGGTGATGCAACAATTTGGAGAGGAGGTGAAGCCTTGGTTGGAGATGAAGGTGAATACTCAAGAGTCCTCTTCATCGGAACAGAAAGAATAATTCCAAAATCAATAAGTGGCCACAAGAGAGATTGATGATCATCAGCAAATCAAGAACATATGAAAAGAGTGAGTCCAACATTTTCATTCAGCTCAAGACCAGTCAAAAGGCAAAAACGATGGTGTTGTTATTGTAAAACCTTGCTTGGTGATGTAATGATGATTATTTCAAGTTTTAAAAAAAATTAAAAATCAAATAGAAAAAAATGTCGACACGCTTGAGGGAACTCATTCGTGAGGTTCGTAATTGCAAAACAGCAGCCGAGGAAAGATCTGTGATCGCGAAAGAATGTGCTGCCATTAGAACCGCTTTGAAAGAACAACATCCGTATAGGGCTAGAAATGCTGCAAAATTAATGTACATTCACATGTTGGGCTATCCGACAAATTTTGGACAGATTGAATGTGTAAATTTAATTTCTAGTTCAAAGTATCCAGAGAAGAGAATTGGTTACTTGTCACTGATGATTCTTTTGGATGAAAATCAGGAGGTTTTGACTTTGACTGAACACCGATTTAAAGTGTATGTAAGCTTGTTTTGCTCGTTTACTCTTTTAGATCTCGAAAACTATTTCATCCATCCATCAATTATGACGTTTCATCACAATTACTTTCGAAATGTCGTATTTCCATTCATGCTAACAACAAACAACAATCGCATACGAAAACACTCATTACTCTCATCATCACTCCATAACTATCATTAAATATTAGTGACTTGAACGACAACAATCAATTCGTTCAAGCATTGGCTCTTACAGCCATCGGTAATATTGCCTCTGCAGATATTTGTCGTGATTTGAGTGTTGAAGTTGAAAAGTTGCTCATTGGCTCTCCTTCTTTCATAAGAAAAAAAGCTGCACAATGTGCTGTCAGAATTGTAACTAAATGTCCTGATTTGATTGAAAATTATATTGAAAAGATTGACATTATTTTGGAGAATGAACAACACCAAAGAAGTCACTCAGCCATGCTTGGTATTATCACTTTAATTTTGGCCATTCTGGCTCCAACAAAAGGAGGAAATAATGAAGTCAAGGATAGACGAAGTTATTTACTTCATTTTAGAAAGCACGTGCCAGTTTTTGTCAGACTACTTAATGCTCTCTTAAATAGTAATAGTACTTCTGAGTATGATGTGAACGGAGTTGCAGATCCATTTTTGCAAGCAAAACTTTTACGTTTGTTGAGAGTTTTGGGTAAAGGAAGTGCCAAAGCAAGTGAACAAATGACTGAAGTGCTCACCAAGACCATTACGAACACAGACAAGTCAAAGAATACAGGAAACGCCGTAATTTATGAATGTGTGAAAACCATTATGGACATTGATTGTGATCAAACTTTGAGAAATATGGCTATCAGTCAATTAGGATCCTTCCTAGGTAACAAGAAGGATAATAATTTGAGATATGTTGCACTTCACACAATGAAGAAAGTTTCCACATTGGATTCACAAGCTGTTAGCAGACAACTAGCAACAGTAGTTGAATGTTTAAAGGATCATGACATTTCGATTAGAAAGAGAGCTCTCGATTTGGTTTATGTGATTGTTGATAGTTCCAACGTTGTTTATCTCGTTCAAGAATTGATTCAACATTTGGAAGTTTCTCCTCCTGAATTTAAACCAGAGCTCACAACCAAACTTTGTACCATTATTGAAGCTCATGCTCCATCCAAAGAGTGGAAAATTTCTACACTCTTGCAGGTGATTATTTTGTCTGCACAATTTGTCAGAGACGAAATTGCTTCAATTTTCATTGGTATGCTCACACAATCTCCAGAAAGTCAAATGGAAATTACCAAAAAGCTGTTTGAAGTGTTGAAAGAACTCATTCCAAAACCAAACATTCTTCTCAAGCAAGAAATTTTAATGCAAGTAGCATCATGGTGCTTAGGTGAATATGGAGACTTGATTATTGACAGCGAGACAACTGATAGTGACATTGTTAATTTACTTTTCAGTTTGATGTCCATTTTGCCAAGAGGCTCTGTGAGCAATGTGAAAGGACGAAGAGTTCTTGCGACTGACCCCAACAATGTTATTAGAGCTTATGTATTGACTGCATTGCTTAAATTAACCAAATCTTTCCCTTCAAAGAAGGCGGAAATTGAACAATTTGTGGCAAAATATACAGACAGTGTACATCTTGATCTCCAGCAACGAGCCTGTGAACTACTCAAAATTTCCACATTAGGCGACTCTATTAAGGAAAATGTTTTGGATAAGATGCCAGAATTTCAAATTGATTCCATCATTGGCCAACTATCAAAAGAAGCTGAAGAAAAAGAAGATACTGAAGGAAAAGAAGAAGAAGGAGAGCATCAACAACAACCTGTTGTGGGTAGAGGAATTTCAGAATTGCTCATCGACATTCAAAATGGCTCTTCTCAACCTGCTACCAAAGAAAGCAAGTTGATTGATTTCTTTGCTCCGTCACATGAAAATTCAACAGTTACTACTACTACTACTACTACTCCTTCTGTGAATACTAAAAAGATTGATAGCACTACCACCACTCCACCAAAGAGTTCAACAGCAAGTGAGAATATTCTTGACATGTTTTCTTCCACAACGTCGAACACCAATAACTCTTCTGTATCATCGACATTATTACTTTTTGGGGAAACTACTACTCCTTCAACAGCAACACATACCAAACCAACAACACCATCAGATTCACACCTTCTGCTTGATGATGTTCTTTCTGCTCCAACTCTTCCTCTTGAAGCACTTGTTCCACAAAAAGAAAAGAAAGTGGTACAAGTTTACAACAAGAATAATTTTAATGTGAGATTTGAATTTAAGGAATTGGAACCAAACACTCTCAATGTAATTGCCTATTTTTCAAACAACAACTCAAAAGAGGCCATGGGACTTGATTTCAAGGTAGCAGCTCCAAAATATGCTGAGGTGACACTCTTCAAAGCCACTGCCACTTCTGTTTTGCCAAACACCACTGACAGTGTCACTCAAAAGTTCAAGATAAAAGTTGTTGGACAAAAACCAATCACTGATAACCAAATTCCAGTCAAGTATAAGCTCATTTGTAAGATTGGTGATAAAGTACTGGATGAAACTGGTACTGTGAAGCTTTAAACATTTTGATAAACGTTGACCAACCCTCTCTTGGGGTCAATCCAATACTTTTTAAATTTTGCTTAGTAACCTTTGTTTTTCGTCATCAAAAAAAATAATTTTAAAAAAAATGTTTCAATTACTGAAAGGACAGCCAAAACTCGTCCAAGAGCTGATACAGACGCTGCCATACAGCGCCCGACCATTGAAAGTGAACGGACAATGGAGGCCACCAAAATTGAGAAGAAGACAAGTTAAAGCATTATATGAAGCAGCGTGTTTACATAAAATTGATTTCCCTGTAGAACATAAAGTTTTCTTTGAAAAGGAGCTGGATACGGAAAAGAAGAAGCACGGATTCATAAAACCACAACGTTTGAAATCGGAGGTTGCTGACTTTTCAGAAAGAATTGATAAAATCAACAAGGCGTTGGCTCAACAAACACCCAAGATTGAAAAGCATAGAGAAGAAGAACGTGATAAAAGATACAAGGACTGGTATGACCTCGGATTGTTCGGTAAAGTATCGACCGACGACCCAAAGAACAAGTATATGGTGGATAAAATCCTCAAGGACCAGAAGAATGCAAGCAAGAAGAAGAAATAACTTGGAATTTAAAATATCATCGCCATCATTCCAAATGATGCTATCGTCGTATTCTCAACAACAGGACAGAACCATCCCTTCTCTGTTTTCGTTCCGAAAATTCTTTTTCAACACGAGCAATAAATTAATTAGGCTAGATAAAAAGTTGTTTAACGTTTTGAAGACGAATTTAAAAAAAGTTTTTATTGGCAAGAAAGAACAAAAATACCTACCTGCACCTTTCCAAGACTTTCAATGTTTGAATGCAATGTACCCACGTGATAGATTGAGTGTAAGTGTAGTGTTTATTTATGTGGAGGTTGGAAGGGAACAAAATTGTGGTGTGTATGATTGGGTGATTGTGGTGTGGAGATTAGTGAAGGTGGTGATTAATTGAGATATGCTTGGTGTGTGAATGGTGGAAGATGGAAATGGAATGAGCCTATTGGAATTGGAAATTGTTTGGAGTTTGCACGCCTGAAAATGTGAATTGGTTGTTTTGCACGACTGTTGGTTCAACGTCTTCTTCATCTTCTTCAATTCCAAAGTAATCTTCGACAATTTTGTATGCCTTTGTATAAATTTCCTTACTTTGATGGTCAGTAAGAGCTTCCAATTTGTCAACACCTCCAGCTTCCTCGATAAAGTCTGCATACAAGTTAACTCCGTCAGTATATTCTGAAATTGTGGCGCCTGATTGTAAAATATTTTCAAGTCCTTCCAAAGCAACACTAACAACCTTTACGTCTTTGACTGAAAGCAAGTCACATAATGGCCTAATGCAGCCTCTATCGACTAAATATCGGATTTGTTCATCTGTACCTCCTGATGTTGCATTCGAAATTGCCCAAGCAGCTTCCTTCTTTACATCAAAGTCTCCTGGTTGTTCCATAATATGAATCAATGGAGGAATAACGTTTGCATCAATAACACTTTGAATTTGATCCTTGTTACCTGCTGTGATATTCGAAATTGTCCAGCAAGCTTCCTTCTTAATACTCTTCTTTGCATGTTGGAGAAGTTGGCAGAGTGGTGCTAACGCATTGCAATTAATCACGACTTGTGTTTGATGATCATTTCCGGTAACAATGTTACCAATAGTTCTCAAAGCAGGAGTTTGAACTGATGGTTGATGATGGAGTAACAATTCAACAAGTCTTCTAACGACATTGTGTTCAATAACGGCTTGAATTCTATGATTAGGACCATCAGATAAATATGAAATTGCCCAGCAAGCATCGGTTAATACTTCTTCATCAGAATTGTATAAAAGTTGAGCAAGAGTTGGGAGTGCAGGAGCCACAAGGGAGAACTCTGGAATTGGTTTTCCTCTGCATAGATTGGATACAGTCCATGTAGCGTTTCGCAAAATCGTAACCTTTGGTTGTTCTGCAATAATATTCAACAATGGAACCATGACACCCATTTGCAAGACATAATCTCTACACCGAGCAGAGTCACCAGCAATATTACCTAGTGCCCAGATAGATTGTTCTCTAACGTCTTCATTTGGACTTCCTAAAAGCTGAATAAATACAGGAACGGCATTACTTCTGATGACCGTTTCTGTGTGTTCGGATGTTCCTGATGCAATGTTGGTGAGAGCCCAAGCTGCTTCAAATTGAAGGGCTGGAATATCAACACGTTGAAGAAATTCTACAAATATTGGTACTACACCGGTTTGAATGACTTCATCAATTGGTGGAGACTTTTCCATAGACAAAAGCTTTCTGAATTGAACGGTTGCTTCCAACTGAAGAGTTGGGTTACCGGATTTGATGGCTTCAAGAAGAGCAGGAAGTTGAAGAAGTTTTTCTTGGATGAGTGGATCGTGTTGTGCAACACCGGTCGTACTTTCCTTTCTTCTCTTTTGTAGAAGGTCTTCTCTCTTTTGCTTTCTCAAATTTTCTTGTTTAACAATACGTTTTTGTTTACCATCTTCGGCGCTAGGAGTAGATTTCAAGTTTTTCCTTGTTGGTGTTCCCTTGTTGCTGGAGTACATTTTAGTATATTATGGTTGTTGATGTGGTGGTGATGATAAATTTAAACCAGAGAGGAACGGAATATGGATTAAATAAGTTGGAAGAGGCAAGAACGGGTTGTGTTCTTGAGTTATTTTTTTTTTCGTGGAATTTTTTTTTGAGTTGGCGCCAGGGTTGCATTTTGAATTTCAATTGAATCCCCTTCAACAAACAACTCGAAGAAGCCTGACAATTCTTTGCCAAATCCATTCACATATATTCTCTGCAAAAGAACCTCAATTCATTTGTGGAGAATTCATTGTGAATGGATCTACCTCCATTCATTGGATTTAAAAATATTCTCGAATGAAAACAAGGTTCAAACTTTTTTCTCTGCAAACCGAGAGATTCTCATCCAAATTCCGAACGTTGCAACTCATCGATAGCGTTTTTCCATTGAAATTTCTTGTTTGGCTTAACCGAAAATTTAGTACATTTGGTTATTATTTTCAAGAATTGTACATACATGATTTTTCTAAATACCAACGGACAGCAGGTGCATCGTCGTGGTGTGGTAGTGAATGGAAATTGAATTTTTCATCGCTTGAAAAAATGTCCTCTGAACCACACACGGCTACACCATCATCATCGGAAAGTAATAACAATCACTCGTCGTCAGAAGAATATCCTAGAGTTTTAGACCGAAATGCATTTACGAAGAATATCAATATTCTTGTAACAAAAGTTCCGGTCAAAAATCTTTCAGTATTGAATAAGAAGTTAAAAGGGTATGTGATTTTTAGAAAGTACTACTATTGAATGATTCCTATTCGATGCGTTCTGCTTCCTCATATGATAACAATCATTTATTGCTGACTCTTTCTGGAGACAGACATTTGTTGGATCGAAAAAAGATGAAATCAATTGAAGATATTGATAATTGCACAGATTATAAATATTTAATTTTGCATGAACAATACACCACTGTGGATAATGTTCCTCAAAAAGTGATGGACATTCTAAAAGAACATGAAGCTGGAGAACTCATTCCAAAAACAAGGGAATTAACTTATGACCATTTGACTTCAAACGAGGTGTTATCATCCCTCATTCCAAATGGTCTAGAAATTACGTCATCTTTCGAACAAGTTGGTCACATTGCTCATCTCAATATACCAGAGGAAGTGTTAAAATACAAGTATTTAATTGCACAGGTCATGCTAGATAAGAACCCTACTTTAAAAACAGTTGTAAATAAGATTGGAATGATTGATTCTGTATTTAGAGAATTTAAAATGGAGCTTTTGTGCGGAGAAGACAATTTTAATGTTACTGTCAAGGAAAATGGTATTCTTTTTAAATTTAACTATAGAGAAGTTTATTGGAATTCTCGACTTGGAACAGAGCACACAAGATTGTTGAGCTTTTTTAACAAATCTCAAGTTATTTGCGATATGATGGCAGGTGTGGGTCCATTTGCAGTGCCAGCCGCTAAAAAAGTTGGATGTCGAGTCCTTGCAAACGATCTTAATCCTAAGAGTTACGAATACATGAAAGAAAATGCTCTCATTAATAAGGTCACAGACAATATGGAATGTTTTAACATGGATGGTAGAGCATTTATCAAATACCTTGTTGAAGAGCGAAAATTAGTTTTTCATCACGTCATTATGAACTTGCCAGCATCAGCAGTTGAATTTCTCGATGTTTTTAGAGTCGATCAAACTCACATTGATTTCCAGCCACTCATTCATTGCTACACCTTTGTGAAAGGTTCTGCCAAAGAAGGAGACAATATACAAGACCTAGCCAAACAGCAAGTGGAGCAAGTCATTGGCCAGGACCATATCATGGAATACGTCGATATTCATCATGTGAGAAATGTTGCTCCAAAGAAGGAAATGATGTGTGTCTCGTTTAGGCTCAAACAACCTGACCATTCCTCCTCTCTCAAAAGAAAGCAAGAAGGAACGACTTCAATCGAAGAGCCAGAAGATAAAAAGCTCAAGCAATAAAGATGGCCGCGGCGGAGTGTATTGGGTACAATTGCTTGAGCTTGTTGTCTTTTGGAATTTGGCGCACAAAAAAAATACAAAACTTCCCACACTACAGGAATGGATGTTCCTTTGAATGAAAGGCCTCCCACTGGTCTCGGGCTTCGTCAACGAATGGGCATGGGATCAACTGGTGGAAGTGTGTTGGTACAACCTTCGCAACGACAGAATAACACAGTGATGGGAGGATCTGCTAATCCGATGGCTCAAAGCAACCTTAGTGCAAATAATACGTTGTTAGTGGGGACGAATAATGCAAACAACACGACATACAACAACAATCAACAGGTAGGAATTATAGGATCTCTACTGAATCAATTCGGAAGTGGACTGTGTGGGATGATTACTGCAGTTGGAGGATGTTTTAATGGTTGTGCTGGATCGGTTTTTAGCGGATTTAATGGAATGTCAACCAATTTATCTGGATATATTCCCAATTTAACCATGTTGCAATTTCGATTGTTGAATTTATTGTCACCAACGTACAACTCAAATGCCAACAATCCTTTTGAAAAATATAATGATTTGCTAATAATGAAAAGCAATTCTTCAACAGTTCAGTATTATTCTAGAGACTCCATGGATAACTTGAAAATTAAGGTTACCATACGAAGAACGAATATGGTGATCGGAAAAAAGACATTGAAAGAAAGAAAAGAGCAAAACGAAGGATCACTTGAGTCCAACCTAGAGGAAGACGACGAAGATACAGAATATAAAAACCATGTGACAGTATTTCAATGGCAACAGAAAGTATTCAGTCCAAGGTAAGTATGCTAAATCATTCATCATTCTGCTCATTTAAAATTTAGAGAAATTGTAGTTTATAACGACATGAAATTTCCAAACACTACTCTGGATGGTTTTTATAAACGAGAAGTGGACGCCTTAATTGAAATGTTGGGAAAAGAGAAGTTATCAATTGATTTATTACCATACATACAGGACGATTTAGATACTGAACAAATGATGGAAATGTTTGATTACAAAAGAGACAAGTCATTTTCACACAATGAAGAGCAAGGTATCACACAGCAGCAACATGCAGAACAAAAAACAAGGCCCCATAGAAAGAAGTTTGGAACTGACGGGATTTCAGACTTGTTGCAACACAAATTGTTCACATACACAGATATTGACGATTTTTATACAAACCAAATCCATACCTCCATTCCATGCGCTTCCAATGAGCAGTATCCAATATCAAAAAAGAGAGATCCAACCCCTCAGCAGTCAAAATGCCAAACCATGTACATAATGGCTAGTGTTGGAGGAATGGACAAGGGTATTTGGAAGGGAAAAGAATATCCTATTTGTATTATACAAGCTCTTCCAGATGGTAGTTTTCTAATGAAGCCAGGTTTTTCGTTGAAACCTCAAGATGGGGAGAAAGAGGAACCAATGAGTGAATTTCTGAAACGATACCAAAATGAAATTGGAGATATTGATTTTCTAAATAGAAATAAGGAAAACAGATATATTTTCAGGACAGAGGATGGAGCTGTTTATGAATATACCATTTCTCTTTATAACGATTACAAGAAGGATAACAAAATCGATGAAACCAGAAAGCGCATTTTGAAACAATTACACGAGAAGTCACTACAAATGAAACGTAATTTAGTAGGAATGGAATTTAACGACACTCCAAAAAATTACAATTTTAGGTTGTCAATATCAGGAACTATTCTTTCAGGAAGAGATTTTGAAGCAGACAGGTATTTTGTGAGGTATTACTTTGATCTTCCTTCCAAGTATTCATTAGAAAATCCCATGTCTCAAAAATTGGTTTCTTCAACACAAATGGGGGTGGCTTCGGAAATGTGGAACGAATTTGAGAATTATTTCGAAACTCATTTTGCATTTCCATTTCACTTTGATTGCCTCTGTGACAAGATTTCACCTACTCCTAAACTATTTTTCCAAGTCACATCCAAGGATTCATGGGATAGATTTAGGGTGGAGGGTTATGGATTTGTATCGATACCTTCCACTCCTGGCTATCACAAATTAACAGTTCAGACATGGAAACCTGCAGGTTCAATTCGCAATAATCTTCGAAGCAGATTTGTTGGAGGTTCTACTGAATTAAGAGATCTTTCTTATACTGCCATACCGAACGGATTCGATCAACACTTCCTCAATAAGTTTGGATTTTGCACAGAGACCAGTGGCTCTATCACCCTTTCACTCAATATTATTCTTCATGGGCTCGAAGAATAAGGAACACGAATGAATGGCTCCACTGAGTAAAAGTTGTTGAATGAAAAGTTCTCTCACCAATGAATTCACAAAATTCAAATGTCAATTTCTCTCACCAATGAATCCAAGGTCATGACAAGGAGACACACACAAACGGAGAGTGCAATTTAACAATTCCCTATGAGCAAGATGAGAATAGCCTCACATCGTTGTGAAAATGGAGGCATCCCAAAGCTCGCTCTTAATTTTTGGAACTTACCAACTTTTGAGGGAATTTCACTCTCGGGCTGTGATTGAGTGTAAATGCGTTCTAGTTATGGTTCCTTCATTTTGTTGAACAACATTTTTTTATTTGAACTTCAGTTAGTTCAGACCACACGCTTACTAATTGGCCCAACCACCAAGAAAGAATGAACACTCTCTTGATGATGTATTCATTTCTTCATCCATGAAACCGTTCTCTCATTCTAAGCCTAGTTAGGACCTCATGGAATCTTGTAATTTTTAAATAAATTGTTTTTCAAAAAAATGGCTAAACGTTTCCTTGTTCCTCTCTTTCTCGGCACTGCCTCTGTCTTGTTTGGAAGCCATGTCTTTGCTGGTGCTTCATCAAGCAGGGACGTTCAAGCTGATCAACTCCCTCCTCAAGGTGTTGCCAATACCAAACATGAAAGAACTTTCATGGCCATCAAATACGATGCTATTCAACGTGGAAATATTTCCGAGATTATGGGTAGAATGGAACGTAAAGGATACAAGCTCGTCGGTCTCAAGCTTGTTCAACCTTCTCGTAGTCTCATTGAAAATCACTATGCTGATTTGAAGGGAAGACCATTCTTTGAAGGCCTCGTCAATTATATGACTGGTAAGCCAGGTATGTACATTGGTTGAATTGATACCAAGAATTCATTGAATGATTCATCCAATCACGACAACTTGAAATTTTGACAATAATTACTATTATTCAATGAATTTCAAACACACAACGATTTGGAATTATGTGCTAATAATAATAATTATTAACACGACGAATGTCATTTTGAAAATTCGTGTCTGTGCGATGATTCACACACATTATCAACCCATCCAGTTGTTGCCATGGTTTGGGAAGGAAAGGGAGTCATTTCTTACTCTCGTGTCATGATTGGTACAACCAATCCACTCACTGCTGCTCCAGGAACCATCCGTGGTGATTTGTCCATTGATGTTGGTAGAAACAGTGTTCACGGAAGTGACAGTGCTGAAACTGCTAACAATGAGATTAACTTGTGGTTCACTCCTCAAGAAATTGCCAACTATGAGCTTTGCACTGCTGAATGGACTTATGAAAAGTAAATTATTAAATTATTGGTTTGTTCATTCAATGTTGTTGTTTATTATGAAAGAGTACCAGTAAAAAAGTCTCATCACTTTCCGAAGATTTAATAAATCTTTGTAAAAACATCTCCATTGCTCAATGGCAAAGATGCCAAAGTATTGGTCACAATCTTCAACAAGTGGTCTTGTCCATTGTTATGGAAGTTGATAAAGACAGTGTACATTCCAGTGGAGTGATCTCTTGAGAAGAAACCATCAGCATTTCTGCCATCTTGTTGATTGTGGAGAACGAAAGCAGATGGGCTTGAAGCAGTCACTTGCCAAACCTTACCACTCTTTTCTTGATAGCCACCAAATGGAGCTTCGGCAACCAAAGGCAAAACACGAGTGAAAGTGTCACTTGGTCCATGCAATTGATTGTGATCTGGAGATGGCTTCAACAACCAATGAACAGTGTTGTCAAAAGTCAAGACAACAGCAAATTCAGAAGAGTTCACCTTTGGGACAGCAATACCAGTAGCAACTCGGCCAGTGCCTTCTTGAGTCCATGTGAAATGATGGCCATTCTGAGTGCAATGCCAAATTCTTCCACCATTTTCTCTCCATTGACCGGTAAGATTGAGGTTAACGACGTTTGGAACGGTGATCATTTTGTTGTTGTGTTGATAGTGTGTTGTTTGATTGAGTTGTTGATTTTTTTCGTGTTGTTGAAACTGGCAGCTGATGTAAACTTTGGTTTTTAAAGCCAAATGTCAAGTTCTAACGCCATTTTTTAACAGGGTTACGCAAATTGATCGGAAATTGTGCGTGTAACCATGCCCCTCTATCTAATTCCTTTTGAAGTGCTTCAGGGGCGTTAGCACTGGTCAATAATTGATTTCATGTTGCAACGAACGCTTCTTCAATATTTTGAGCCAATAATTTATTGTTGTTTGTTGTTGTTATCATTTACCAATGCAACTTGTGTTGAAGTTGTTGGTTTTGAAGATGTTTGAGGTGGAGTACTAGCAATTTCGAACGATTCCTTAATCAGAGGTGGTGATGATTCTTGAATAGAAAGAGTGGGAGAAACGGACAAGGAGGTATTCTTTTGCTGACTTGGAGCTGAGGATACCAAGTTGGTTAATGAGCCATTGGACTGAGAGAGATGTGCATTGGACAATTGTGTGTCTTGTGGTGGTGGCGGCGATGACAAGTTCTGCTCCAATGCAGCAGCAGGACTTTGTGCTGCTTGTGAAATTTGCTCTTGTTCAAGAGCTGGGTTTGCTACTGAGTTTGCAGACTCTGTAACAGCAGAGGGCTCTTTTTGTGGTGCCTTATTCTGTTCAGTTGAATTTTCTGGCTGTGCTTGTCCAGTAGTAGTGCTAGTTGCATCTTGTTCTGCTCCAGGCTGTGCTTGATCAGTGGTTTTTGGTGGATGATAGAACCATGTTGGTGTGAGTGAAACCTTAAGAGCTTCCCAAAGTGCAAATCCAGCATCGTGTTGAATTTTCTGGTTCAATAATACGGCTGTGATAAATGTTTCGGCATGTTGTTTCACAGCTTGATCCTCGAGTACAGTGTGAACAGCATCAGCTCCAAGCTCAGCTCCACTCTTTTTCACAACATCGAACAAAATGACAGATGAAAACATTTCAGCAACGGATTGTCTAAACGATTCATCTTTCAGTGCATTGTTCAATAACATGACCAATTGCTCTTTTGTTTCTGGTTTTTGTAAAATGCGATAAACAAAATCTGAAGTAACTTGCATGGTTTGTTCGTCATTCAACAAGTACATGGCCACAGTTTCCTTGACAAATTTAGAGACATAGGCCTGTGTAGTTGGATCTTTCAAAACTTGTAATAATAATGCAACCAATAAATCTTGAGTATCTTTTCTTGCAAATAATTGGCTTAAAAAGTTAACAGCTTGCTCCACTGTTTTAGGATCGCTCAATACTTGTTGAACCACATCCTTACTCAATTGTTCAGCACTCATTTTCAAGTTTTTAGATTCTAAAGATTTTGAGGCGACATCAGCTCCATGGTGACTAAAGAAATTCTTGATATTTTCACCAAATTTGTAAATGACCACAGCAATAACAATGAGAGAACCAATTAACACTCTGAACAAGAAATAACCTCGTCTCTTTAACAAGAGATCAATTTCATAGGCTAAATTCCTAATTTTTTGAGTGTAAAAGTGGTATTCGGGATTCACAACTTGAGGATTTACCGAGGCTAATAGGGTAGGATCAATGTTAGGAGCAAGTAATGGAGAGGGTGTGGTTGTGTTGGGTAATGATGATTGTTGTGCTGTAGTGGTACCATTAGTTGTGGTTGGTAAGGCAGGCGATGATGCAAGATTTGTGGAGCTGTTGATTTGGCTGTTAGTCGTCATGGAATCAACCTCTTGTGGAGTGGTTGGTGGAGTCAATAATGTAGAAGGTGTGGTTGAGTCAACATTTGATGCTTGATCCGAACTTGTCGTTGCTGAATCATCAAGACTGTTGTTTGATTTTGAATTGTTTTTCTGGTTCATAGTTGAGTTTGTCTTGTTATTATTTGCTACTGTTGATGATTCGGTAGTATTATTGGTCTTGCGAGGAGCATTCCGTTGAAGGCTTTGATGATAATTACGATCTATCGATGAGGAAAAACATGCAAATCTATGGTGAGCTGAACCACTACACCCACTATCCATCCACATGACACCCATGGGTGGATGTTGCAGGCTGTGGTTGTTCTGATGATTTGACTTCAAGGTCCGAGAGGAGGAGAAGCAGCTCCTCACCAATCTTTTCATGTTATTATTTTTGATTGTGGCAACAAATTGATTGAAGCCAGCTTTTTTAAAACGAGAAATGATTTCAAAACTTCAAACATGGGGGCTTTTTTCGTTCTAATGGCGTGACGATTGACAACAGTAAAAAATTAACGTCGAGGATGGGACTCGAACCCACGCGGATTTCTCCAATAACTTAGCAGGCTACCGCCTTAACCACTCGGCCACCTCGACTTACAACTCTTGTTTTAGAGTGTTTTTAATGGATTTAACGTATTTCTAGTCTGTTGCTCTTTATTGTTGTTGTGTTGAACTTGGTGTTTCTCACCAATACCCAAAAAGAAAATGACATAATTTGCATTTATTTACGCCAATTACTAATTGCCAAGGTTCCCAACAGTAATACTGTTGTGGTTAATAGGACATAAAGGCCAGTATTGTCTTTGGATGCAGTAGTGGTACTTGTAGCCACTGGTTGGCTATTCATTGCACTCTGATTCTTATTTGTCTGTGTTGGTGGATTTTCAGTTCGAGTGGTAATGGCTGGATAATTTGCAAGAGAGCCAATGGAACTAAATGTGAGTGCCAAATAGGATGGTTTGTCTCTAAGTAAATAGGTCAGAACTTCTCCAGGAGGCATTGGTGGAGGAGGAGCATATTTAGCTCCCTTAACCTTCTTTTTAAGGTAATCGACGGCAAGAGCTTTCTGAATGAATAAATGTTCATCGACTAGAGTTTCAAAACGATATTTAAGTCTCAAATTAGGAACGTTTGATTGACGAATATCATTAGTTCCGAACATTCTTGTTGTTCCAAGCCAATACTTCTTAAAGACATCCTCAAAACCAGATTGAATAACTGAATTTCTAGCAATTTCACACAAATCTACATTTGTCAAGTGATATACTTGAGCTGCAATAGAATATTCTTCCATTAATGGTTCACGAGTAAAGTGGAACATGAGAGGATCATCGGTAGATAATGCAACGTTGAGACCTCTTTGGAAAAATTGAGGGAATGGATTCTTCTCATAGGACAAAAATAGGGAATTGTTGGAAAGAGGAGACATGGCCAACCCAACTTGAGAAAGGTAATACAAATATTGCAACACGGGAGCTTTTCTCAATTCGATACCATGGTTGATTTCATCTGAGAGTAGATACGCACTGACCAGGTGAGAGGCATTACCAGCTTCTCCAGCATGTGGTCGAATGGCAAATGTGTTCAAGCCTTTTGACTTTCTATATGCATTCAAAACCTTAATGTTTGCATAAAAGTAGTACGAATAGTAGGCATAGGGAGGATTTTCATGCATGGTCCATTGATCTGGAGTTGGTAAATCCTTGTGAAATCTTGGTTCGGGTTTGCTTTCGTCATCCACAGAATCAAATCCTACAATGTAATTCAAGAAGGTACTAATTTCTGGATACTTGTCTGGGCATCTGGTTGCTTCAAAGAGTGGATGGAAAATGTTGTAAAGCATTTGTTGGAAGGTATCAATTGCATTAAATTGTTTGTGAACATTGTAGAGTCTAGGAATTTGGATAAGCCATCTGATATTGGGACTATACATTCGTTGTTTGATGACCCACTTGGAAAGATTTTGCCATTCATCATATTGCTTGCCGTAGATGGACACTCTTGGTTCGGCATGTTGATATCTACTGTCTTCATAGTCCTTAAAAACCTCTCTCGTCATCTCGGCAAAATATTTGCCTTCAATCAGGTTGTCAGTTTTGAGAAATATTTCTCTAAGTCTGGATTGGCCAAAGGGTGAATATTTCAAATTGAATTTGTCGAATCTGTGCATGGTTTGTGTCTTGTCGACATGAACGTCGAGAGTGTCTACAGACAAGTCGAAAGGAGTCAAGTTCAAACTGTCAAATACTTCTGCTAGTGTTAGTTTTTTGCCGTCTCTAATAATGACGACTTCATCTGGGCATTGCTTGAGCTTTCTCTTAATATATCTGAGCAAGTGTTTTTGGTGTGCCATTGAAGATAAGTGAACATGGCCGTCAACTTTACGAACGTTGTACCAGTCTCTGTGAGGTACAAGCTTTTGTGTCTTGATCTCTTCAAATTGTTTCAACTTTTTGAAGAGTGTAAATTTCAACTCTAATGCATTGAGTCTGGTATAACTGAAGGATTTTGTCGGAGCGTCATACATGAGGTTTGAGAGGAATTGATATGTTTCAAAATGTTCTGAAAAAGTCACTGGAGGAACAATTTCTTGGCCAAGTGTGGTTTTCACATAAAAAATACCCTCTTTCATGACAATAATGTCCTCAGGTGTTACTGGATGATTTTGGCTTGCATCAAGGTCATACGGATCATAGGTCAGTTTTGGTTCCACATATGCATGCTGTCTTGAATTGAGTAGTAATTCGTCTTCATCAACATTTCCAACAAAGTCTTCCTTATAATAGAAACAGTTCCAAGGACGAGCATCTCTTCTAGATTCGTCGTTATATTCACCAACTTGATGCTTTCGTCTCATTTCCAAAACTTTAAATAAATTGTTGCACACTTGCACTATTTCATCGTTAATATACTCTTCTGCAAAACAGGCTTCTTTTGATCTAATTTGTTCTAAAAGCTGTGATTCATCTTCAAAATCATCTAAATCTGCTTTAAATGCTTCTTCGTTGTAAACATAAAGTGCTCCAGGTACGGCAGTCAGGGGTGTTGGGGTTGGTACTGCCAAATCTAAAAATGGTGGAGAAAAGGGAGTGGATACTCCAGGTAAGAACCCCGAAGATGATGTTTTTCTCATTTGCTCCTTCTCCTTGACTTTCTCCTCAAATTCTTCGGTTGCTTGCTGCATGACTCCAGGATTTGGCAAAAAGCTGTGTTCAACAATAGAACTCAATGGAGTTAAAACATCTGTATCAATATTTGATGATGATTTTGTAACTTCCAATTTGCTTTTTCGTGTTATTGGGCCTTTTTTTGCATGATTGGATGTAAAGGAAATGCTCAAGCCTTTCTTTGAATTAGTTGTTGTATTGCTGTTATTTCCATTCTCATTGCCGTTAGTCGTTGGTGATGGTGATGTTGAAGGCTCTTCCACAAGCAATTCTTCTTCGGCAGGAATAGGTCGAAGAGCAGCAGAAGGCTCTAGGAAAGATGAACTTGACATTTTTTTTCAGTTGGTACCCTGACGATGGTGTTTTGCTCAAAATGATTGAATGAGCCAAAAGGTGAATCGCCTCAATGAATCATACTCGAGGGGATGCTGGTACCGGTGGGGTCATGACGTTCTTTTATCCTTCTTCGATACGTGCACACTTCGCAGCTTTACAGATTCTCTTTCCATAATCAGAGACAATTGTCATTTGGGTCACTCTGGATCAACAAAACAAACTCGCCGCTCCATCTGTTTCAGAGCTGAAAAAATGAATCCACCTTCTCATCTTCAAAGTAAACAACAACTCTTTCTGTCGACCCTTAATCCTGTGGAGTATTTGGATCAGACCTTGGTGACTGCACATTTAAAGAATGCCATCACACAGAGTATGTTTTGTTATTTGGAAACATGGGTTGATATAATTGAACTGTTGATCGGAATCATGTTGTATGACGATTTGTTGTAGTACTTGAAATGAAACCGGATGATCCTCTGGAGTTTTTATCGGAATAGTATGTTTTTCAGTATTTCCATTTCAATTATTATTGAATCATTTGCTTCTTGTCTCGACTACAGTTTTGCTGAGGCAGCAAAAGACAAAAAGAAAAATTCGTCATCAAATATTCCTTAATAATTATGTAATTTTAAAATACCAAAATATTTGAAGAAACCTGAATCTTTTATTGATTCTGTACAGCTAGATTAACTGAGATCGTAATGTAATTTAAATTAAATCAAGATTTGTAATTTATTCAATAGCAATAGATCTCACACTTTCCTTTTGAGGTGGTGAATCAAGCCGTGGCAACGTCACACTAAGGTTGCCATCATCTGTAAATACAGCCTTCACCTTGTCAATATCAACGGATCCTCTTGGAAATCTATACGACTTGGAAAATTCGTAGTGACCGTTTTCAGTCTTCTTTTCTCCTCTAATAATGATCATGTCTCCAAGAGCATTCTCTTGAACCTTTACCTCTATATCTTTCTTGTCAAATACATCTCTTGGAATGTTTTCTACAGACACACATACAACTTTGCCTTCGTCACTCGATGATGTTTTCACAAGGGACGTAATAGGACCTCGACTCTTTCGAACCTCAACCTGTTTGTCCTTTGAAGACTGGTTGTCGTTCGTTGGTGTAGACTCCAATTCAGGTTTTCTCAAAGAATTGATGGTGTTACTCCAATCTTCCCACCATTGATGATCATCAAAGATTGAAGGAAGCAAGTGTCTCTTCATCATGTTGTTCATTCTTCTTCTCATATTACGGAAAGAATGAGAGAACCAATCATCATCGTCATTTTCAAACATACGATTCCACAATCTGTTTCCAAAGAATGATGAAGGGAATAGGGAGTCATGATCTTCAAACCAATCATTTCCGAACTGATATTTCCTTAATTGTTTCAATAAGCTTCTCAATTCATTTCTATCTAGATCGACTGAATTTGTATCTGTTGGATTCTTTGCTGGTGTATTGTCTTGATTATTTGGATTTGTTTGAGTGGGTGTTGTTGATGCTTTTGTATCCGATGTTGGTTGTTGTCCTTCCTTCTCAACTGTGATTTCCTCTTCCAATGCCTTAACTTGATGAGCACAAAGAAGAGCAAAACCGCATATCAAGACGAGCAAGAGGATTGTAATTTTGAGGGTTCTAGATGAGTACATGTTTAACATAGAATTGGATGATGACTAGTAGAGTACTTGTTGTGGTATTCTTTTTGTCTTAGTGCGCAAATGAATCTTCTGTGCCTTGATCGATTTATTGAGTTCTAAAAATATTCCCGAAATCTTCAAAGCCTTATCAGGTCCTCATAGGAATTTACAATTCTTCGTGTTTTTTATGACGATTCAAACAAACACGTGTTCCTTGATTCCGATGGTTCATTCCATGGCCATATGAAAACTAGGTTAAGTAAATTACTTCAAATGGACTTGTTAGGGTTCAATACTTTACAGTTGTTAAAGATATTCCCAAGCACCTATCATTGCAAGGAATTTGAAATCCATTAGAATTCAAACTTGTATTCATCGCATCTCTCTTCTTTCGAATCAGAACTCATTCGTTGCCATGATACTATTTGCGCATGACTTGTGCGAAGGTAGTTGTTCCGTCATGCACGGCCACGACAACAAATCCTCTGTTCCGTTCTATCTCCCTCGCGTCTGCACGTTCCTACTACGCGCATCATTTACAGTTTCGGATCCGAGCATGCACGTTTTTATATTTGCACGATATTCCCATCACGTTCTGTTCTTCTGTGTTTGAATATTCTGCGAGAGACCTCAACTGCAATCATCTCATACGTAAGGGGTGATGGCTGTTGCTTATTCAGGTTTTATTGGTGCTTGTCACGTTTTGTTCTTGTTTGAGTTGCACATGGTCACTGCGGATTGAGTTCAGCCGCATTGTTCTTCCTTCGATTTGTTCCAACTAACTGTCGGATGTCAAAGCAACGAATCTAGTGCTCCTCTAATTCATGCGATCGAAGGCTCGCAAAATTCCTTGCGCTTGAATCTCTATTTAAAGCACACGGTGTAAATTTCTTTCACATTCCAACAACAAAAAACAAATCGACAACATCCCAAACTGCTGTTACTTTTAACATTCACATTCCTCACTACCCCGCAAAATCATCATGGTCATCCTCTCCAAACTCTTTAAAAGTATTAATAGTATCGAATTGAATGTGCATCCTCATAAGAAACAATCGAAAATGCCAACACAACCATCACAACCTTCTCAACAAAGCACAAACTTAAAGATGGAACAAGTGTCACAACCTCAACACCCCGAAGTCGTACTCGTCGAATCACTGGTTCAACAAGTGAAAAGTTTATCACTCTCCGATGCTGATCCAATCTTGGTGTCATCCTCTCCTCGAAAGGTTCAACAAGTTGGACCCATGTCAAAGCCTCAAAAGAAGAAACCAAATTTGCAAGTGAATACTGAAAAGAATAATAAGAGAACAGTTCCACCCTATGCCATCTCCCTTCCTCGAAAACATCATGCTACGGAGCAATTATCGGGTGATGTGATTCGAAATGTTTTCATGCAATGGATTACTACCACAGAATATTCCAAGTTTTATGAAAAGTATCAATAGATGACATTTGTCACTTGTTTTTTTTGTAAATACACCAAGGCTCGAGTTCCCTTCCTACAAAATGAAGAGAACAATCTAGGACTAAACTAGGTCCATTCTTCTAACAACAATAAATAACGAATAATAATAACAAATTGAATAATAATTGTTTCATTAGTTCCATCGTGCGATGGAATAATCCTTCCAACAACATTAAAAAAAATGCAATCACAAATTAAATCACGTCTTCTCTCGGAGAAGATATTCGTGCTGGATGATTGGTTGGAACAATGTATCCAATTTGTTGAAAGTGAAGAACCATATTTGAGAAATAATTTGGAAGGAATGAAAGAAGCTGTTTTCAAACAATTTCTAGTTTCCGATTATGACAAAATTGCTCAAAAGCCTTCTCCGAATTATTCTCTATTTTCCAATCTTGAACAAGAACATGGAAAGATTTTAAAAGGGCCTTTTGTTTTACAAATTAATGATATTTGGGATATTGGTATCCCAATGACGGATCAAATTGATATGGACAAGGAATTGGTTGATAGCTCGAATGAAGAAATGGAAGAAGGCGATTTACTCTTTTCTGATGCTTTACATACTGAAATTCAAGGAGCAAAACCAAAGAAAGATTACACCAATTCAAACTATAGTAGAAGATTACTCAAATTTACTCTCAGTGATGGTCATGTCAACAACATTCAAGCAATGGAGTACAAGCCTATAGACTTTATTTCTTTAAAAACAGAGTTAGGAACAAAGGTGAAGATATCCAATGTTTTGGTACGGAGAGGAATGTTGCTACTAATTCCTCAAAGTATTACAATTATGGGAGGCGGTGTGGATGAATTAATAGAAGCAAAGAAGATCTTTAAAAGCAATTTATCTTCAAAGCTCAGTGGAAAATTAGAGTTGAAAAAACAAATTGAGTCAAATATTGACACCATCAAAAGCAATAGGCAAGCAACGAATAATGTCAATCCTACTAGAGGTTCACCAAACCAAACTCACCAAACAAATAACGTAAAAACTGAAGAATTTGACGATGAGCTCATTATGCTAGACGATGAAAATATCATTGACTGCTCGGATGACGATAATGAATTCAATCAGGATCATAAGAGGTCAAAGAGGTGAGGTGGATTAGTATTTACTTTTTGTTCTTCTTTTTCTTTGGTTGCTTGTCTTCTCCTTCATTTTCACTCTTCTTTGCATCCATCTTTCTTATCAAGCTTGAATAGATACTATCTGAAACAAAATCTTCTTTTTGAAAAGATTCAATAGTTATAGCATGAGATGGCACAGCATTGACGCTCAAGTCACCAGATTGCTTTACACTAAGATCTGCAACATGCACATTTGGAGAGGAAGCTGTCAATAAAGTGATTTGTGTCTTGTTATCAACTTGATAAACAAGGAAATTCAAAATTTCACTGCCCATGGGAATGGTGATTTTTGGCACTAATTCACAAGTTTCAGTGTCGAGTTGCAAAACTTGAATGTAGTCAGCTTGCTCATACAAGACAAAAACAAGCTTAGTACTACCAATCGTCACACATTGCAAAACGTTTGGATAATTATTTTCACCACAATCATAACTATACTTAAGGGCATCATCAGAGTCAAGTAAATATTTCCAAACTTTGAGAGTGCTATCAGTACTGGCGCTAACCAACACTAGTATCATGTAATGATTAATCTTTCTAGAAAAATTCACAACTATTGATTCCACTTACAGTCATCATCTGCTAATGAAATGCATGAGACCATTTCAGTGTGTCCCAAACAAAAGTTATGAACCAAGAAATATTCAGGATAATTAGTAATTCTAATTTTTTCGTCTCTGTCGCTAGTAATAATATATTTCTCATTTAGAATTAATCCTGTCAACATGGCAAGGTGTCCCATTTTAGGAGCAGGTTTTTTGATGAGCTTGGGAGAAGCACAGTTGGCATCAAATTCTGACAATAAATTAACAGCGTAAACATCTCCGAATTTATCTCCTATCCACAATTCTTTAGTAACTGGATGAACAGCCAAACAACTAGGTTTTTTAACTAATTCAATTTTTCCGACACACTTCAATTGCGTATTGGTATCGTTCAACAAGAACACAAGCACTGATTTGTCTTCACTTGATGCTACGATAAAGTATTTTCCTTCAAATAACAATGACTTCACATTTGCCTTTTCCAATTTATGATTCAACAATTCCTTTTGAAGGCTTTTCATCATCAACAATATTCATCAAACAGCAAAATGTTTTCAAAAAGTTTCTTCTTCGGAATCCCATATCCTCTTACCTCTTATCAAAGATATGAATATTTGATCCAACACTGAAAGCAATCAAGCCTTCTTCTTTTGAGACAGCCACTGCAGGCAAACATGTAAGCGAAGGAGATGATGAAGACATTTTTTTAAAGTGTTGTGCACTTTTGATAATTCATTTTCAAAGGTAATCTTGAACCAATCAAACACAGAACACTTGGCCTTTCTGATACTGTTTCTCTTTCTCGATCGTTTTAAATTATTTCATGGTCCTCTGTTTGATGGTTCACTTTGTTTGACCTCACTCAAGCGCCAAAAAAATGCTTCCACCATCAAACGGATCATCATCCGTTAATCCACAACAAGCAGGGGGCCAGCCAAATCCAAAATCAGTTGCACATATGGTTGCATCGGGTGGAATTCAACAACAAAATATGGGAAATTTATCATCATTGTCCATGTTAAGAGACGTTCCTGGATCATCAAGTGGAAATTTATCATCACTGTCTATAAATTCTACTTCGTTAATACAATCGGATTCAAGTCTTTCTAGGTATTCTACATCACCAAATCAATATGATCAATATTTACCAAAAAAGAAGAGAACATTTAATCATGAGAAATATTTTGTGATGGAATCAATTTTAATGAAAGATTCCAAGTCTACAGCAAATCCTGCAAGCTTGGCGAACGCTTCAAAGATTTACTTTGTGAACGACTTTTTCTCAAATATGGTGCACTTACAGCATGTCCTTCCAGATGTATTGGTGCAGCACATTTTCAGTTTTATTACATTTCCTCTTGCATCTTATTTGAAGCGTTTTTTTCATCATCAAAATAGACAATTTACATATGATTATCAACAACTCGTTTCAGAAAGTAAGAACGACCAAAATCTATTAATTCCTGATTTCATAAAAGAAAATGTAGTTCTCATTCAAACATGGAAGGTAGGTTTAATTTAAACGACCATTGTGTGCATTTAAGCATTTAAACCATTAGGAAATAACAAAATTATTATTCGGAAAACGCAAAAAACAACTAGTTCAATCATCATCGGCAAGCATGGACTGTACAGATGATCATACTGAGTCCAGTGTTGGCACAGCTTCAACACCTTTCTTATTGTGGCGCAATGTGGATTGCAGCGTTCAATCATGTTATGAATATGACCAAGAAACTCCTCTGAACACGAAACAAATAAGAACGGTGCTATCTACATTCACTAAAATAATCTCTTTCGACTTTAGTGGAAATACTTCCTTCAATAATAGATGTTTAAAATACCTAATGGCCAGAAGCCCTAATTTACAAAGTCTAAATGTGAAAGTCACTAGAGTTGATTACGATGGTTTTAACTACTTACTTAACAAAACTGAGAATGGAGAGAAGTATAATGATACATTGAGGGAGTTAAAGTTAACAAAATTCTTAAGAGCAAGTATTCCTGCATCAGATTTCAACTTCTTCAGCAAGTTACGAAAATTACATTCTCTGGAAATGGTTAATCACCAATTAAATGAATCTCAAGTATTGTCCATCATTCAAGTGGACGCAGAAAATTATAGACCATTCATACATCTAAATTTGAGCGGATGCCAGATTCCTACTGAGATTTCTAATGTAAAAACTCTCACTTCACTAGTGCTTGAAGATTGTAACATTACACCAGAGTTGGCCAAGTCATTACTCAACAACCTTCCTCGTCTCAAGCATCTTGATTTAAGCAAAAATAATGGATTGACACCAGACGTTTTTGAAAATATTTCTCAACATGAGTCGTTAAGTCACCTCAGGCTAACAGGAACAGATGTTTCAGACGAAGTTGTGAAAAATATTTCCAAGAATGGATCAATATCAATTCTTGATCTCGATTATACCAAGATCACTGTTAAGGGTATGAAATGCTTGTTTGGTGTTGGTCAAGAAGACAAACTGGTTGGCAAAATATCCTCCTCTCTATCCACTCTTTGTGTTCGTAATTGTGGACTCTCTCAAACCGAGTTGAAGAAGGAAATTCCTCTTCAAGGCAAAGCGTTCTCAATTAAATTATAAGAAAATAATTTATTCATCATCTTCCCAATCTTCGTCCTCTGAGGTTTGTTTTTTTTCAATTTGTTCCTCTTGTTCATCATCATCTCCATTCAGAGCATTCAACAGTAAATGGTGTATCAAACTAATACCTTGATATTCGACTCGTTCAGCAATTTCTCCACTCACAAGTGCAACCGATGTTTCGAGCAGATCTTCAATTCTATCTTTGGAAAATTGTCTCACTTTAAGTTGGTCTGTTATTCTAGGAACTGTAATGTCAAGTATTAAGCTAAATTCGTCAACCTCCTGATGCTTCTTCTTCTTTTTCATGTGTGATTCGATTAATTCAACGAGTTCTTCCATGCACAAGTTGTCCATATCAACGCCCTCTAATACGTTTCTTCCGTTCAATATTACCTCTTCCAAACTAGGAGAGTAACAAACAATAGCAATCATCAACTTGAGAGATATTAAGTGATGACCAATAGAATATTCCAAAGTCTCTAACCTTTTGAACATGTTTGCAAGTTTGAAATTTTGCTGTTTCAACTCGCTTTTTTCAGCGTCACAAATGCACGGCCTCTTTTCCTCATAATATGGATCGATCAACGAAATACCTACAAGTTTTGAGGCACACTTCGACTCTGATAAAACCTCAATGACTTGTCCTGATAAGTTACTGGAGAGTAATTGTAGATACACAATGTTGGGAGTATAAGACAATATTCTTGACAGTTCATCGTTACTACAAGTAATCAACAATTCTAATGACATGAGATTGGATAACAATGGAGAAATATTTGGTGATGGTGCTTCATAATTTTCTACGAGTTCTCTTCCTCTAAACTCTAGACATTGATATGAAAGTGATAATAAATTAGGAGTGAACTTGGCAACAATAGGAAGCAAACGTTTGACCATTGAATCACAAACCCAGAGGCTTTCTAAGCGTGGACAGAGTGGAAGGATGTAACTGAGAGTATCTTCATTCAGTCCACTGTCATTAATGTAAAACAAGTCAACGCCCTCTGTACCATACGAAAGAGCTTTTAAGTTGGAATATTGACCTCCCGAAAGCAACTGTTTGAGTACTTGGTTTGTAACTGGCGTTCGTTTCAAAGAAAACTTTGTGATGGAGGTTGGTAAAACTAAACCTTCTAGACATTCGTCAATGTATCCATTTGATTCAGAAGGTTCGATTCCTTTCAACTTGAAGACCTTTAACTTGTTGGAATGTTGCACTGTGGATTGCAAGAAATTTCTTAACCATGTCCCATATAATATGTCTTTGATAACAAGAGTTTCCAAGCTTGGGAGTGCATTGGTGAGCGCTTGTATTTCTGTGGAATTTAAAGTGTCCATATTGTCAGACCCACCAAATATTAACTTTTTCAACTTTGTGAGCTTTTTTTGGGAAGAGAGAGACATAATAGTGCTCACCAAGGATACAATACTAACACCTTCATCATTTTCAACTTGAATACTCTCGAGATGATCTGCATTATTCATAATAATTTCTTGAATGGCTTGTGACGTCTCACCAGTTGAGCGAATTCTTTCAACGAGTTTGATTTCAATATTTTTCAGCGCTGGATATTTGATCGATTTGAGATACTTTTGTGCATCTATTGTGCCTACAGAGCGAATAATTAGGCTTTCCAATGTTGAAGACGATTGTGTTAATAAATTTGAAACGAATTCGCTCATAATATTCTTATTTTCTCCTTCAAGAACTCCACCAAGAATAATAGTAATATTTTTGAATTTAAAAGAGCCTTGCAACGCTTTCTTCATGCCATCTAGAGCATTGCTTGAAAAATTTGGAATCGATTCACCAGCTAGCTTTAAATTGAACTGTGTCAAAGATGGAGTTTGGCATAACAAGTCAACCAAATTGCTCAACACTATATTATTCTCTTTTTCGTTTAAAACCTCATCAAAACTCCATTCAAACTCTAAAGTATGCAAATTTTTAAAGTTTGGAAGGTTCACTTGATTATTCCTCCTTTTGAATGAGTCTGAGAGCAAGGCTTCACTCGACAATGTTAAACTTGTCCAGCTAGCACCAAAGCACTTCATAAATAAATTAGCATAGAACATTGGAGGAGGATCCCTCACAGAAGCCCATACATTATATCCAGACCAAAACTTCTCACTTCTGCTCACTTGATAAAACTTGGAAGAAATAAAAGCCATTTCATTCAACACCTCCGATAATTCAAAACATGATAAAATACTTTGCATGATCAAATCCGAGCTTTGAAGAATTTCTGCTTGATGGGATTGAGCCTTTTTGACCTTCTTGGGACGTGTGTTTAATGAAGAAGCAGCAGCGGAGCCTCCACCACGAGAAGCTTTAGATTTTGGTTGCGGCATTTTTCTTTTCATTTTTTTTCTTGAACAAGAGAATTCATGAACGGTTTGAAAGTAAAGCCAGGATTAAGAAGTGAGAGTCATAATTGAATTCTTTCATTGTTTGTGTTGAATACTTGTGTTTTTATTGAATTCATTAGTGTTTGTGAGTTGTGTTGCACAGTTGTAAAAAAAATGAATGATGGGGAGACATTGCTCCGACATCAAAGGTTTCGACAATTTCTTTCATCGTTTCAAGAGAATGTGAGTATGAAAGCGTACGATGATAAACAGCATGGTTGATAACAATCATACATTCCGAATAATAATATTCAATCATTTTCAAATTTTCATCATCAACATTTTCTTTGATATGTACCAATAGGGTGAGAATATTTATCATACCCGATTAAAAGGATTACTATCTAAAACATCATCATTGCAACAACCACATACGAATGATTATTTTAGGCTAGTTGTGGATTTGAATCATATTCGGGATTTTGACCCTGCACTTTGTTATAAATTACAGATGGAGCCTTCGAGTTGCATACCGACTTTTGAGCTGGCATTGAACGAGGAAATACAAAGAATGGATAGCAAACATTTTGAAATGAATACATCATCTAGGAATTTTATAGGCCTTACAGGAAATGCAACTCATCACACATCTCCTAGGTTTTTGCAGTCTTGTCATATTGGAAAAATTGTCTGTATAGAAGGAATTATTACTAGTTGTAAGTGTTGTTAAATATGCTACTGATTTCAAGATTTTTATACAAACTTGCCACACGTAGGCTCTTCGGTTTGCCAGAGATTACTAAGCTCGGTTCACTACTGTGAAGCTACAAAAAAGTTTTTGAAAGTGGAATACTCGAATAATATTGCCTCAGATAATATATTTATTAATCCAATACCAGTGGAGGATTCTGAGGGAAATATTTTGGATTTTGAATTTGGACTTTCAGATTTTGTGGACACTCAAAAGATTGTTTTACAAGATTTACCAGAGAAATCTCCTGTTGGGCAGCTTCCCAGATCTGTGGAATGTATCCTTGAATGTGATTTATGCGATACAATTAAGCCTGGTGATAGAGTTAAAGTTTATGGAATTTACAAAGTTCTGTCGATACCAGGTCAATCAAATAGAAAACAATCTGTCGCCAAAGTTGCCTTAATAGCAAATAACATTGACAAAATTAGAGGATACATTTCTCCCCTAAATGACATATCTGTCAAAGATGGCGTATTAATTCATCAACTCTCTCAATGTCCAAATATTTTTGACATTTTATCCAATTCTGTTGCTCCTTCAATATATGGACATGATATAATCAAAAAAGCTCTCCTTCTTTTAATGCTTAGTGGTGTTGAAAAGGAATTTGAAGACACGTGTACGAAAATACGAGGTAATATCAATGTTTTACTCATTGGAGATCCTTCAACAGCAAAATCTCAATTTTTACGATTTGTGTTGAACACGTCACCGTTGGCGATTTCTGCAAATGCAAGATCTTCAAGCGGAGTAGGTTTAACAGCAGCAATTGTTTCAGACTCTTCAACGAATGAAAGAACCCTTCAAGCAGGTGCCATGGTATTAGCAGATAGAGGAATTGTTTGCATTGATGAGCTAGACAAAATGACTGATGTCGAGCGAGTTCACATGCATGAAGTGATGGAGCAACAGACGTTTTCAGTATTCAAAGCTGGTATTGCGGTAACTCTGAACGCCAGATGCTCTGTACTCGCTGCATGCAATCCAATCTATGGCAAATATGATAGAAGTATATCTATTCAGAGAAATATTCAACTTCCAGATTCTCTCCTCTCCCGTTTTGACCTTGTATTTGTACTCACTGATGACAACGACTCCCTTCTCGATAGAGAAATTGCTACCCATGTCCTTTCCTCTCACAAATATTTCCATGATTCATTCAAGCAAGATCTTCTTAAAGACGAATTGAATAGTACTCTCTTCTCTATTAAGAAGGACTGTGCTGATGAAATTAGCTACTCTGATGCTGAAAATATTATCAAAAAATCAGAGAATTTTGATCCATCCCTTTTTGTTCCCCTTAATATCCTTAAAAAGTATATTCAATATGCCAAATCCAAACATTTCCCAACTCTCAATGACAAATCCAGAGAAATGATTTCACAAAAATATGTACAGTTACGAAATCAGTTCATGAATGTAAATAGCCAAAGAAAGACATATGCACCCATCACTCCTAGAACTCTAGAATCTCTCATTCGCTTGTCCTCAGCTCTTGCAAAACTCCATTTACGTGATGAAATCATCGAACAAGATGTTGAAATGATTTTTAACATCTTTGATAGCAGTTTAGATTATTTAAATTGTGGAATGAAACGTCAGCAAATGATGACTCTGTCTCAGCTTCCATCCAAGAAGAAGAAGAAGAAACAAGACTCATTGGATAACAAAAATAGTACACCTCCAAATTTTGATTATGTTTCGTACTTGAGAAGTCATTTGATAAGAAAGACACATAGTGGATCCATTCCGCTTCACGAATTTAAACAATTCATTCTTGGGCAGACTCCAAAAATGGTGGAAGAAGATGTATTGGATTTAGCTCTGCAACAATTTCACGAGCAAGGATTTTGTGTACTGAGTCCAGACATGAACAATGTGCCCACGATTTACAGATTTTCGTGAATTTTTAGAGAAAGCGTTTTTGGAAATCATGAATTGGACATTTCAGGAATTTCCCTTATTTGCTGTTCGTTTGTGTCAGCCTTATTAACGACCAAACTATAAAAGAATGCAAGCATCCAATAACAGTTTGAATTCAAGCCACTTTTTCAACTGTTTTCTCAGTCTGAATAACACTGATGATCAAGAGGACTTTGATGGGTTTGATCTGTTGTTTGGAAGTGGTTTTAGTGATGAGCAGAGCACGTCAACCTATTCCACAGACTCCAATCAGCAGTGTCAACTCTATCCTCAAGTTCCCCAAACCCCTCAAACTATGATGGTTTCAAACCAATCAAATCTGATGTCATCCCCATCAACACAGACATATCTGTCCTACCCATTTGGTCAGCAGCAAACTAATTTCGTGGATTCGAATTGCATGTTTTCAACATCGCCACTCCCACCTTCCCAATTGCAAATGTCTGTATCGTCAGGCCCGTTCGATCGATCAGAGCCCTTGGTGTATTTTGAACAACAAGCAAGTACATTCACCATGTTGCCAGGCTTTCAACCACCTTGTAATTCTATCATCAATCAAGTAAGCAACGCCAACACATGTCCTCCATCTGGCTGCAACACAGCCTTATCAGAGGAAGAATTAAAGTCGTTTATTGCGTCAGAATGCCAAAAGATCATTGATCGTAATTGGGCAACACTTCCCCCCTTAAAAGCCCAAGCAACCAAGAAAAGAGACAAGTTCGATCTTGAGACAGCAATCAAGAAAAAACTAAAGAATTAGAATTTAAAATTATTTTGGTGTTATTAATATTTAAGTGCTTATTGATCGTCAGTGGCAACAGTTCCTTGTGGGGCTTGAGTGGCAACCTTGTTCTTCTTCTTTTGGAGGTAGCTGTATTGCTTAATTGACTTTCTGGCCTTGACAATTGCTCTAACAGCGCTAGACTCCTTATCTTGCTTTGTAATTTCTCTTGTTTCAACTGCAGCGACAACCTTCTTGATTGGCAAAACAGTACCCTTGACTTGGGATTCAACCTTAGTGACTTGGCTGTCAGCAATTGGTCCCTTCTTGAGAGTACCCTTTTGTCTTGGGAACAAGACAATTCTTTGCTTGTATTCTTGGAGTCTTTGAACGTTGGATTGGAGTCTCTCTTCGCTCAAATCTCTTCTTCTGGTGTCAATAGCAATACCAACAGTCTTGGCGAATTGGAGAGGAATACCAGCTTGCTTCAATTCCTCAACGGAGAAACCTCTTCCCAAACTAACTCTTCTGTTATATCTTCTTCCGGAAAGTCTGACAACAGGACGTAACAATTCAGTTGGGCGTGGGAAAACATTCTTAGCCTTCTTGATTCTCAATTCTTGTCTCTTCTTGGCCTTGGCTGGCTGATCGAAGAACAACTTGGTTCTGTTAGTCCATTGCTTCTTCCACTTTGATTGTGGCACTGCGTTGTTGTGGCTGACCATTGTGTTTCTGAGTGTTCAAACAAGATTTGTGTGAATGTCAGTATGAAAATTTGAGAATAATAATAATAATGAGTAAAAAATGCGTGAGTAATAGGTACCTTTTGACGTATTTTTTTTCGACAAATTTTTTCAAAAAACCAGTCAACCTAAACTAAATACTTTACAATGTAAGCTATGGTTTGGCAAGGCCGATGGTTTGAAGAGGTGCACATCTATAACCAAGAGAGCAAACAACACATCTTCCTCACACCAAGTTGGGCTATATTGTTGTACGCTGTTCAATTCTAAATGGATTGTGTCACTACTCAATTGTTTCTGCAGCTTGATTGAATTCTTGAGACATTCGATATTTATGAAAGTGGTGAACATAGAAGGAATGAATGGCGTTCTTCAATAAATCTTTTACACCACCAAGTCAGTTTCGTTCCAGCACAAACAAATCTTCGGAGAATAAGAATCCATTCAAATCAAAAATAATTTTCTTCATCTCTCTCACACGGCACGCGCTGTTGAAGCGAAAAAAGTATTTCTTTGAAAGAAGACCAACACACGAAAGAAATTCAACAACGTCAGTGTTTGGCCATTGTTACAATAATTTCATTTGCAACTCTAGAGCATTCCGAATTGAGTAGAATTAACAAAGAAAGGGATTTTTCTATTATTTAATAATTTTCTTTTCCTCTTTGACCTACCCTTTACAATTCCGATCATTTATTCATTCATCGTTATTTCCGTTATTTGAAGAGTTTTCTACAAGCAAACCACCATTTCATCACCATCATCATCATCATCATCACACTAAATTAACTTCTCAACACCCATTTTCCATGAATACCCAACAAGTAACAACCAGCCAACAAGTCCACAGGAGAATTGAAACCCTTGCGAATCATGTCCTCGTGTCTAATAACAGTCGGAGCGAAGAACTTTACGATCAAAAAATTTTCCATCATTGCCCTTCGCAAGCAAGCTTGAGCGTACATTGCACTTCAGGTAACAGCAATCAAAAACCGATCAACAAGACATCATCCTCCTCTACCACAAATAATACCAACAAAATGACCAGTATTTTCGGTACTATTCCTATGGCTCCAAGAGATCCAATCTTGGGATTGAATGAGTCTTTCAAAGAAGACTCCTCTCCAAACAAAGTTAATTTGGGTGTGGGAGCTTACCGAACAGAGGAAGGAAAGCCAATGGTATTGAGTGTTGTAAGAAAGGTAGAACAAATGATTCTTGATCAGAATTTGGACAAGGAATACATTCCACAAGATGGATTGGAAGCTTTTAGAAAAGTCTCTCCCAAGTTAATGTTCGGTTTTGACTGCAAAGCTATCGAGGAAGGAAGAGTGGTTTGTGTTCAATCCATCTCTGGGACCGGTGCTTTGAGATTAGGAGTTGAATTTATTGCTAAATTCTTACCACCAGGAACTGCATTGTATGTCAGCAACCCAACTTGGTCCAATCACATTCAAATTTGTCAATCTGCTGGAGTTCCTGTCGGATATTACAGATATTTTGATAGTAAGACAAATGGCTTAGCATTTGATGACATGATTCATGATTTGAAGACCATTCCAAACAAGTCTGTAATTCTTTTGCATGCCTGTGCTCACAATCCAACTGGTGTTGATCCAACTCCTGAACAATGGTCAGTCATTGCTGATGTTATCCAACAAAAGGGTCACTTTACATTCTTTGACAGTGCTTATCAAGGATTTGCTAGTGGTGACCTGGATAAGGATGCATTTGCTATTAGAATGTTTGTGGACCGTGGTATTGAAATGATGGCTTCTCAAAGCTATGCCAAGAATTTCGGTCTTTATGGTGAAAGAATTGGTGCATTGAACTTTGTTGTATCTAATCCTGAAACTGCAAAGCAAATTCAATCTCAAATGAAGGTCATTGTTAGATGCCTTTATTCCTCACCATCATTGCAAGGTGCAAGAATTGTTGCCATGACATTGAATAGTCCAGAATTGTTCCAATTATGGAAGAAAGAACTAGTAATGATGAGTGACAGAATTAAGGAAATGAGACAATTACTTTTTGACGCCTTACAAAAGAGAGGAACCCCTGGAAAGTGGACTCACATTCTTGAACAAATTGGAATGTTTTCATTCACTGGTCTTCAAAAGAAGCATGTACAAGTTTTGATTGAGAAATACCACATTTATCTCACTGATAATGGTCGTATTTCCATGTGTGGCCTGAATAGAAAGAATGTGGATTATGTTGCTGATGCTATTGATTATGTTGTTAGAAATTGTTAATGCACACTAACATCCCAAATTTTCATAACATTGTATTTCATTATTGACCTTGTACACTTTATCCATTATTTATTAAATTGAAACTTTGTTGACAGATTTGCATTTACTTGAATTCGATTCGAAAACAGTACTCACTACTTTCCGAAAAAAGTGGATCACAATGAGACACTCTATTCCGAATTCCGTACCTGTATGGTAGTTGTGTAATGAATAACAAAGCGTTCTGAACGTATCATTTATCTTCTCTTCACAGAATCTTTTTCCAGAATTGCTTTGTTTTCCTGAATCATTTGTTTTGTTAATTCTTTCATCCGACAATTATTATATTTCTCGAGTTCCTTCTCACAACCGGAGAGCCCCTTGTTGTTCAGCACACAAAGTTGCAACGCATCCTCTTCAACATTACACAATTTAGTTTTATTTTTCATTTTCTCCTCATAGGGAACAATAAAACCTTGAGCATCATCGTCTGATTGTTGGTCGAATTCTGTTTTATTGCTTGGTTTGGACATTTTTTAAGCTAGTACACCACTGGAGCCTCTTGTTTTGGAGGAAGACGAACGCTCTTCTGTGTTGATGCTTTCATTCTTGAATCGAATCTTGTACTTGGTCTTGAAAGCGCTCAATTCCATTTCTTTGTCATCCAAATCTTGATGTAATTTCTTGACAGTGTTTTCCAGCTGATGAGCAGTTGCATTGTTCAATTAGACCATTATTGTTGTTCACAATTCGTTGTTGTTAAATTAAAATTGCATGATCCGTTTCGTAATCAAAACATTATTTGTGTCAACGATAGTTCCGAGGTTGTTGAGTCAATCATGATTGTGAGTGGTCAACTTACATTTTCCATGTTTGATTCCACAGCAGGAACAACTTCTTTCACTGTTCTTTCAGCTAACACTCCTCCAATTAATCTATAACATTTTCTGTCTCCATCCAATTCTCTTAAAGCAGTCAAAACGGAACTGGAAGTACATGATGTAACAAGAAATATATGAATCATGGTCATCATACAATATCCGACAAAATTAAAATTTCATCATCATCCTCAGTATGAAGGTTATATTCTCCTCATTCCGAACATACCTATGATCTCTAATTTCCAACTCCAATTTTGCTACAGTTCCAGCAATATTGTTGTATTCTTGTTGCAATTTTGAGAAATGTTCAACAATTTGTGATTCACTTGCAAATTCCTGTTCACTCATTTTTTAATTATCTGTTCGTTGCTTGTTTTTGATACCACCTGTAGGCCTAAGAAGAAACGTCTTGAAATCTATGGCAACTCTGAAAGAAATGTTTTCAAAGTTTCTGGGTGGGATGAATTTCTCGGAATCGATCAGACACGTGTTCCATGCCTGGCGAGTCTTGTTTCCTCAAAAAAAATTCCACGACAATAATTCATACAACAATTAATGAGAATGGTGTGGAGCGATACTCGTCATCCTCATTATCGGAATGGGAGTAGTTGTTTCCCTCGGCCTAGAACTCATATAACAGTGGCCGTAATGATGGCAATAATGGTAGTGGTGGCGGTGATGATGATGACGATGGGAGGTCGTGTCATGGCTCAACCAAAAAGTAAATCAGCAGAAGAATGGATAGAACTAGGTGATACAGATTTTAGGAATCGAGAATATCAACAGGCAATTTCCAAATATACAAATGCTCTGGAGGTGGATAGAGAAAACAAGAGAGCACTTTTAAAGAGGGCTGAAACTTACCAGTTAATGAAAAAGTTTATCTTTGCTCTTTCCGATGTTGATGCTTTGATTCGTATTCAACCTGATCATACCCAAGCATTGTCCATGAAAGGACAATTGGCTTTATCACTTGGTTTATTTGATGATGCAATTTCTGCACTGGAATCTCTTATTTCGTTGAAACCAAGCAATGAATCAACAGAAAAGTTGAGAAAGGCAAAACTCGGAAAATCATTGTATCAGGGACTTATCAAAAATACTGACGGTGACACTATTGACGCAAAGCTGGGGCTTGACAATGACAATAGTGGACCAGTCGCAAAAGCTTGCATTCAAACAATTACAAAATTAATTTCCGAGGAAGTAGGAGCCAGAGAAAGCTTAAATTTATTGATTCAACGTGCTCATTGTGCATTGCGAGCAAAATTATTCCCTATTTTAACTCAAGATATTAAGACTATTTATGCGAAGGAAAGCTCAAATGTAGAGGCTACCATTCTTTACACCAAATATTTATACCTGTTAGGAGACATCTCCAATGCTAAAAACACAATCAAAAATAAGTGTCTACGAGTAGATCCTGAACACAAAGCATGTAAAGAGTTGTTCAAGCTTCTCAAACAAGCAGAAAGCCTTCATGAAAAAGCAACTTCCGATTTTGCAAGCGGACATCATTTACAAGCTGTGAAGAGCTTTAAGGCATATATTGATCTTATGGAAGACAAGGACTCCAAGAACATTTTACCTGGTGTCGATTTAACTGATACAAAAGCCAAATTGTGTGAATCATACAGTGAAGCACAGGATCATACCATCGCTGATGACGGTATTAAATATTGTACCACTCTTATCGACTCTCTTGGTGACGAAAACTCAGAATATAAGATGGCGTGCCTCATTTCAAGAGCACAACTCCATGTCTTGCAGGAAGACTTCGACAAGGCAAAGAGTGACGCAAACCGAGTCAGAGAATCTGAACATGCTAACAAACATCAGCAAAAGATCCAACAAATTTTAGGTAGAGTTCAACAACAAGAGCGAATTAATTCCCAAAAAGATTACTACAAGGCTCTTGGATTTGATAGAAAGAAGAAGAATGAAGTGTCCCAAGACGACATTCGTAAATCATACAGAAAGCTTGTCAAATTATATCATCCTGACAAGCACAAAACACCACAAGAAAAGGAAAAGGCTGCTAAAAAGTATAAAGAAGTTACAGAGGCCTATGAAGTTCTGAGCGATGAAACCAAGCGTAGACAATACGATGCAGGTGAATTTGACACTCAACATGGTCACGGTGATCAAGGCGGTGGATTCCATCATGGTCACCCATTCAGTTCCTTCTTCCAAGAAGGTGGATTCCCAGGTGGTGGTGGCTTTAGATTCCATTTTGGATAGTTTGAATTTTGAAACACAAAGATTTCTTTTATTTATGTTTTTATTGTGAGAATAAAACACTTCAGTAGTGAATGTTTATGAAAAAAGTCTTCATTTCACCAAAGCAATGGCATTTGAACAAGAAGTTAAGGAAGCAATTTTGCATAATTGAATATTCCAATTTTAAAGGTCGCTCCATCAAAATAGGTTTGAGGCACATACAACAATGCTTGATCTTCATCGTCGTATTGAGTAAAACTCAATCTCAAGTCATCCTCTGCCTCCAATGCATAGTAACGTGGATCCTTGTACGAGACCATAAGATTGAAAGCCATAATTGCTCTATTATCATTCAAGCATGTAGCTGTCTGTCTAATTTCACATCTTGATATTCTCATATATTCATTATGATACACTCCTTGAGTGAAAGAAAATGTTTTGGTAGAGGGGTGGTAGGTGAACTGAACCATAGAAGTATAATACTCGGAGTAGATGATCAACAATTGTCTGTTTGTTACCGATGAAGTGATGGAATCTACAGTGAAGAGTCGTTGTAAGGATTGTTCAGTCAACACTTGCAATGAAATTGGATCCAAAACGAGTAAATGACCTTCAGTTGCATTGCCAACTCCAACCACAAGACCTAACTCAATATTAAAGTGCATCTTGGCAGCAGTCATGGTTGGAAATAATTGTTCACGAATGGAATTATCTTTAGGATCGAATGTGAGGAGAGTCAAGAGAGTATTCTTCTTCAACATGATGTGTAAGAGTTTCAACTCTCGATTGGCAACCACATCAATGACTTGAGATTGAGGTCCTAGTGAAACCAAATCCACAATTTGAGACAAATTTGTGGATTTCAATTGGACAATATATGATTTTCCAATCGAAGATCCACTATACACTAAATTGAATGAACCATAGTCTGGAGTGTATAAACCTCCTTTGCATGTTTCTGTTACACCCATCGTGTTGAGTTTTGGATTTGATGAAGTGTCAATGACGAAACTTTGAAACACATGGAATGAATTGAGAATGGTCATTCGATTGGGACTTCCACTAATGATAAACATGCCTTCTGGTTGTTGTTCATTCATTGGGATGACATGATCAATGTAACCAGTCTGGTTGGTATTCAACACGAGAATCGAGTCTGGTTTAACACGAGTCAAGATTTGTGCAGTTGAACATTGAACAAACATGAAAAGCACGAGCAAACATGTGTATACCCACATGTTGGTGTGGTTGCTTGGAACGAAGTTTTTCATTGCATACACTGGGTATCTAATACTTGTTTTTTTTGAGTCAATATCTTTGTGTATGTACATCAAAGTTTCATCGCTTTGGGAAAAGACACGAAAAAAAATATTGAAACTTGCGGTTCACGCCGAATCTTTTTCAACTGGAAGGTGTGAGCTTCGGAATTGGACACAAGTACTCACCACATCAACAAGAAATTGTACATGAACATGAATTTACAAACAGCTCAAAATATTCTCATCACTGGTTGTTCAAAGGGAATGTATGTTTGCGATTTTGTGGAGAAATGGAAACCAAATTTAATTGAAAATTATTATTTGTAAATCTGGTGTGGGGTTGTAATTCGCATCCTGAACATGATAATAATTTTTAACTATTTTTTTATCATCATGCTATCCAAGTGGATTGAAATTGGTTGAACTGTTACTTTCTGTCAATGATAAACGTAGAGTTTTTGCAACTTGTAGAAAGCCAGAAAATGCAACACAATTACAAGACTTATTACAATTATATCCTGATCGTTTGAAGATTGATTCTCTCGATGTTTCTCAAGAAGAAACTATCAAAACCTATGTTGAAAAGATGAAAAATCAAAACGTTAAATTTCACATTCTTATCAATAATGCAGGAACATTTAGTCCAAATCGATTTGAAACACTTCTCAATGCTACCAAACAAGACATGCTCTCTGTCTATGAGACAAATTGTATTGGACCTCTACTAATGGTTCAACATTTGTATAATAATCATTGTTTTGAAGATGGAGCCATTGTGGCAAATGTATCGAGTGGAATGGCAAGTATTAATCGAACGAATCGACCTAGAAAGAGAGTGAGTTATTGTTGCTCGAAAACAGCGCTCAATATGTTAACGAAAATGATGAGTATTGAGTTGGAGGGTCACGTTTACGCATTTGCCATACATCCTGGTTGGGGTAAGTCGCAGAGTGTTGTTTGTGTAAGAGTTTTGAAGAAAATTGATTGTTTGCATGTGTGCGGATGTTTTGAACGATTCCAAATATTTAAATTATGAAAATGGTTCTTAAATGGAATATTTATGAAAATACTACAATGTAATGTATTTGATGATCGAATTGAACAGTGAAAACGGATACTGGAACAGATAAGGCACCATTGACAACACAAGAGGCAGTTCCAGGAATTATAAAGCTTTTAGATGATTTTACTCCAGAGACGCACAATGGAAAGTTTTTTCAATATGATGGATCTGTATTGAATTGGTGAGCACATGATGACTTGTGAATTTGGAAGTCTAGTATTAAAAGAGAAGTACTTCATCACAATCACGTTTTCGATCAATATTGGACGAATTTGACTTTAAAAATTTTCATGCACAGCATACCAAGAAAAATACTCCACGGATAGGAATACGTTCTGTAAAACTTCAATGGATATCCCTCCATCATCATCTTAACCAAGAATCATACTATGGATGATGGACTTCAATCTTATCCATAATTCCAAAAAGCTTCGCGAAGCTTGTTGTTGAAGATGAATTATCAAACTCAAAAAAAATGTCCAAGCAAAAGAAGGAAGTTGTTGACGAAGAATTGGCTGATTTCGAAGAAACTGAAACCATCAAGCCAACACCTGCTACAGACAAAAAGCCTGCAGCAACTAAAGGTTACTCTTCGGTTAACAGCTCTGGTTTCAGAGACTTTTTATTAAAGCCTGAGATCTTGAGAGCCATTGCTGATTGCGGCTTTGAACATCCGAGCGAAGTACAACATGAATGTATTCCTCAAGCCATGACTGGTAACGATGTTCTTTGCCAAGCCAAGTCTGGTATGGGTAAGACCGCTGTATTTGTTATTTCTGTTCTTCAACAACTCCAAGTAGAAGAACAAAAGACAATGTGCGTCATCTTGTGCCATGCTAGAGAATTGGCTTTCCAAATTTGCCAAGAATTCAGCAGATTTACTAAATATCTTCCAGAAGTTAAAGTTAAATCCTTCATTGGAGGCTTGCCAATCAAGAATCATATCGATCAATTGAAGCAAGAAACTCCACATATTGTGGTTGGTACTCCTGGTAGAGTCTTACAATTGGCAAAGGGTGGACATTTGAAACTCGGCAATGTAAAATTCTTCATTGTTGACGAATGCGATAAGGTTTTGGAATCAACCGAGATGAGAGATGATATGCAAGAGGTTTGTATTAATTGTTGTTGTTTGTATCACATTAACCATTAATTGTTGTATGATGTTGGCCTATGAAAAATTGTTGTATAATATGATGATACATCATCACCGAAATCATCAATTGTTACTCAAATCATCATAATGACCACACACTTGATCTCGAAACACTATCATGATGGATTATTATTGTTGTATGAATTGATGATCAATATGCTCATTGAAACAATAATCACATGATGCTTGTTATGATGATTGTGGACATCAATGATGATGACGTAAATGTACACATGATAATCCTGAACATTATCCGAACACACATTAACAATTGTTGTTGGATATTCATCATGCTATGATTCATATTATTTGATTTTTGTACATTATTATAGATCTTCAAGAAGACACCTAAAAACAAGCAAGTCATGATGTTCAGTGCAACTCTCTCACAAGAGATGCGTAACACTGCAAAGAAATTCATGAACACCTCTGCTTTGAACGAGGTCACAGTGGACAGTGACTCTAAACTCACCCTTCACGGACTTCAACAATACTATGTTAATCTCAAGGAAGATGAAAAGAATAGCAAGTTGATCAGTTTGTTGGACGCTCTCGAGTTCAATCAAGTTGTTATCTTTGTTAGAACTAAGCATAGAGCAGAAAAGCTCAAGGAACTTTTGGAAAAGATTGGTTTCCCATGTATCACCATGCACTCTGACATGACGCAAGAGGAAAGACTTGCTAAATATCAATCATTCAAGAACTTTGAAAAGAGAATTATGATTAGTACTGATTTGCTAGGTCGTGGTATTGATATCCAACGTGTGAACATTGTCATCAATTACGATATGCCTGATGATCCAGACTCTTACTTGCACAGAGTTGGTAGAGCTGGCAGATTTGGTACCAAGGGTTTGGCCATTTCCTTCATCTCTCCTGACATGCCATCCAAGGTCGGCAAAAAATTCGAAAGAGAAGTCACTGACGAGCAAGTATTACAAAACATTCAAAATCGCTTCGAAGTTAAGATTAAGGACATGCCAAATCAAATCGATTCCAAGACATACATGACTTCATAAACTAAATTATTAACTACCTAAGCCATCCGTTAGCGACTTGGCAACAAGAATCTCTCAATAAATCTACATTTATCATTTGAACTGACCAATCAGTTTTAATGCAATCTCTCCATTCTTTGATTTGTGAACACGATTTTACTTTATCAGTTGACGTCATTTCAGAGTACTGAAGACTCGATTGAACATTCACAAAAGAATTACAAAAAAATGACTGAAAAACACCCTAAGACTCAGCCATCCTCAGAATCTAAAGACATGTCGGCATTCGTTCAGTTAGTCGATGGAGATGGTAAATTCACGTACGTTTCTATGAAATTGTTAAATAACAAGACTTATTGACATCAAAACAACATTTTGAAATTGTTCCGACAATTCATCAATCACTTCTTCTCCGAAAAACATTTGACAAATCAAAATTAATATGGTGATAATATTGCCGTTGTCGTGATGGTTACTCTACATTATCTCGTATAAAACTAACTGATGCCAAATTTCAAACTTACTAATTAGCACTAATTTGGACTCATTCATCACTCAATCCAATATGAAGGGAAAAGGAGTCAATTACAACATTCTCTCTGTTTTTGGCCCTCAGAGTAGTGGTAAGAGCACTCTGCTCAATAGACTCTTCAATACTCATTTCCCAACCATGGATGCTCGTTCCGGTCGTTATCAAGTCACTCTCGGAGTTTGTATGGCAAAGGCTCAAAAGACCATAGATACAGATGTATTATTAATGGACTTGGAAGGAACGGATTCAAAGGAAAGAGGATCAGGTGATGATAATATGGCATTTGAGAGAAAGATTTCATTGTTTGCGCTTGCAATTTCCGAGGTTTTGCTTGTAAATATGTGGCAACAAGATATCGGAAGATATAATGCAGCTAATCTTTCATTGCTAAGAGTGGTATTTGAGTTGAACTTGCAATTGTTTCAAAAGAATAAGTATGTATTTTGAATTTTTGTGGCGAAACGTGTGATTGACGATGTGAATCAATTTTTACTCTAGTCCATCAAAAACTTTGCTTTTGTTTGTCATTAGAGATCATATCAGGTCAACAACTGATCTTGATACTTTAAAGGAGCAAATGATGAAAGATATTGAGAAAATATGGACAGGAATTATGAAACCAAAGGATTTTGAAAATTCTCAAGTGACAGACTTTTTTGATTTTGATTTTACCTCATTACCACATAAAGAATTACAACCTGAACTTTTTGAGCAAGAAATTGACCAAATGAGAGGAAGATTCGTTGACCCAAATCATGAACACTATATCTTCAGTCAAAAGTACAAAAAGTCAGTTCCCATCGACGATTTTGAAATGTATGCAAGCGAAATTTGGAAAGTCATCGACGCCAATAAGGACTTGGACATTCCAACGCAAAAAGAAATGTTGGCCATGTATCGTTGTGATGAAATTTCAAACACACTCTTCAGTACAAATTTTGAAAAGGTCTTAAAAGAATGGAATGCTGAGCATAAGAAAAAGCAACTGGTTTCAAATTTTGGAGCTCAAGCAAAAGAGAGAGTAGAGAGGGAAATTGCTGCTTTTTTGGATCAAACAAAATTATACGTACCAGATGTCGTTGCAAACAAGGCAGCTGAGTTCAAGGAAAGAATGATTACGGAGGTGGCCATGATTTTTAACAGCCAGTTGACAATTTTGAAACAGAAATCTTTGGATGCCTTCAAAAAACATCTTCAAGCCGCTCTACAACACAAGATTGACGAAGGACAGGTAGTTGAGGACTTTTCGCATACCATCAAGCAATTTCATGATACAGTGGTGGAGGACTTCTTTTTGGACCATGTTAAGAGATCTGTCTATCCAGGATTAGAAGAACGATTTTCTTTTGATTTGATTTTAGAAACTCTCGAAGAAGAGCTTAAAATAATCATCGAGGAGTATCGTGAAAAACAAGTAGAAGTGGTTGTTAAGGTTCAACTTGATGAGCTTAAAAAACATATCAGAGAAGATATCAATCCATGGGTTACACATCCAAACGTCAACCTTTGGAAATCTCTTCGTAGTTACTATGCTAAGAAAGTTCAAGAAGAGGAAGAACAACTTTCATCATCTCTTCGAGAATTAGACGTCAATGACATTTCCAAATATGTGAATAGAATCCATTCTACTGCTAGAGAAGAAATAATTACAAAAGTGAGAGAAATTACCAATGTCATTTCTCTCACTCTCAATAGCAAGTTCGAAGAGTTATTCAAGAGAGACGAACATGGAATGCCACGAGTTTGGAAGAATCTAGAAAAGATCAAGGAGGATTATTCAAAGGCAAGACAAGAGGCCATTGTAATTTTGGACGTACTTTTCTTATGTAGATTAGACCACGAGGAACTTGATAATATTCACCTCCGTTTACCAAACTTGAACGAAGCAGGAGCAGTGAGCGGTTTTGCATTCCCACCACAGGATGACATTCAAAATGCTCTGAAGCATCTTGTTCAACCTGAGGTCACACGTGAAAATAGTACCTCCTCTCCAATTATTGCTCTTTCTGTGACAACACCATCCACTCCAGGTGGTGAGAAAAAGGTTGTTCTTCCTGTGAGAGATGCAATGTCTATCTTTCAAAGTTCTTTAATCATGGATGAAAATGCTTGTGTTCGAGCATATGAATCCTATATTTTGAATACTGAACGTAGTTATGGAGATGCTCAAAGAGCACAACTTATTGCGTTACAAAACAGATCGAATATTCCTGGATGGATTTATGTTGCCTTGTTAGTTTTGGGATGGAATGAGTTTTATGCCATTCTGAGTAATCCTATTTATCTTTTAATTGCTGTCATTGTTATTGTAGTTTTCTTCCAAAGTTACATTAAGAATTTGATCAATGACATTATGGAAGACCCAGAGTCGAATCCAACTCTTGTGTTAGCACTTCGATTTTTGGAAGGTGCTATTAAAACGAGAATTAACTTCACCTCAAATGTGGAGTTCAGTGATGTTCAACAACAACAAGATAAGAGCCCATCTAGTTCTCGTAGCGATCTAAGTGAACAATTCGATGACTTGTCTCCTTCCGTGCGAACAAGACAAAAACCAAAGGCATTCAAAGTGACAGAGAAAATTGATGTCCGCAAGCTTCACCATGATTAATAATTGGGATGAAATGTAAATAAAGATAATTTGAGACAATATTTTGAGAATACTAGTAAGAGAAGGGTAACTTTTTTTAGACTGAGAACTGGTTCTTCTGCTCGAAGACATACAACTGTGATGGCTCAACAAGAACTGGTTCAATTTTCACGTTTTTCGAAAGGGGACTATTTAATAGCAACAGTTGCTGGACTGTTTTACCAACACAAAACAAACTCAAAGTGTTTCATCATGCAACTCAACATCAAAACTATTACTGGTGCATTAAACAAATTCATCGTTCAAGACACGGACAAAGTTTCCTACCTCAAACAACTCATTCAAGAGAAGATTGGTCTTGCAGTGGTGCAACAACGACTTGTCATTCACGGCAGAATACTTCCCGATGATGTTTCCATTGTGGATGCTCATCTAAAGAATGGAGACACTATTCAACTCATGTTGATGTTGAAAGGAGGAGGTTCAGTTCAGTCCTCTCCTCCTTATTGAATGTTGACTTGTTTCTTCCTCAAGATTCGAATAAACATGAGAGTGCAGTGACGCCCTTCTCCTTTTTGTTGTTAGTTTCTAATTCATTAGTTTCCAAATCGAAAGAACGTTGATAATTATAAAAAAAAATGGGCTTATTTGAAAAGAAGGAAAAGTTTGATGTGAACAAAGTGTAGGTTATTTAATGGATTCAACTCTGCTAGTTGCTGAATGTTGTTGTTGCTCTCATTTGTATGGATCTTTGGATCAATATTCGAAATTTTGTTGAATTCTTAATGTTGATGAACACAATCATTTTCGGAATGTGTTGATCATACCTTCGGGATGAAAAAAATCTAATCAATTAATATTGGGTTTATAATAATATGAAAACATCAGTAAGAGCAATTTGAAGATGGCCATCACTAGAATTGGCTTGCTGAGAAACAAAAAATCCAACTCTATCAAACTCCAAAAACGACAAGTCGCAGAATTATTACAACAAGAAAAGGATGAATCTGCCAGAATTAAAGTAGAAAATATTATTAGAGAGGATTATGCTATTGAAGCGCTCGAAATATTGGAATTGTTTTGTGATTTGGTCCATACAAGAATTCAATTACTCGCAGAATCCAAGTAAGTATTTTCTCATATGGAGGAGCTGTTTCTTTGACCAAGACTATTCCGAAATTATGTTGTTGTAATATTACAACACAATTCTGTTTATGAATGATCATCAACCAATTATTGCTGTTTCGTTATACCAATTAGATCATGCCCTCATGACATGAAGGAGGCAGTCAGTACATTAATTTACGCTGCTCCGAGAACTGAAGTTAAAGAGCTAATGGAAGTGAGAAATCAGTTCTCAGCAAAGTGGGGAAAAGATTTTGTGGATTCTGCAATGGAAAATAAGGACCTAGCTGTAAATCAACGTGTAATGTTTAAACTGGATGTGAAGGTACCAGAACCTTATCTATGTATTGATTATTTGAGAGAAATTGCAAAAGAAAATGGCATTGAATGGGATGACAGCAATGTTGTGACAGATGTAGACGTGCACAATCAACAAATACCACCAGCAAATATTAATCCAGCTCTTCAAACCTTTTCAATTCCGACATCTGAACCAATACAACACAACCAACCATTCCAAACTCAACAATTTCATCAAGGACCACCTCCAGCATACAGTCCTGGATTGTACAATGCAAATTCACAACCTCAATTTGCTCCAAACACAGATCTGCGTCCAACGAATCAATCTGGCTACTCGGTTGATTTCAATCCTCAGCAACCATCTATGTTCGCAGAAGTACCACCCTTAGCACATGGCACGTTTGGAAATAATTCAGGTGGATTTGGACAAGATCCCAACAGCTACGATTTTGATGAACTACAAAAGAGATTTGAAGCATTAAAGAAGAGAGAATAAACGATCATTAATAATATGAATCCTGAAATGCTGTGAAATACTGAAACACAGTTTGTGGACAAGTTGGTAAAGAAATTATTATTTACTCTCTTGGTCTTGCATGGTCAAAGCTGATTTAATAGCTTTTATCGTACTCTTTTCTTTTGCCATATTATGGAAATCCATCTCTTGTTCTAATAGGTTCATTTGTTCCAATCTCTTTTTTCGTTTCTCTTCCAAAATTTTGTATCTTTCCTGCACTGCTGGTTCTTCTCTGTAATTGTTCAAAACTCCAAAGAAAATAAATAGAGCAACACCAATGGCAGCATATCTATACACACGCATCAACCACATTGGAAATGGAGTTCTCTCTTTGTCGTTCAAAGCATCCTCATATTCAATAGCTGTTTTTTCGTCCACATCTCTATAGAATGGATTGGCGAAGGCAAGTTCGTCACGTGTAATTTTTGTGTTTTCAAGAGGTTGTGGTATGGATCCATTATTCATGACATTCTGTGTGGTATTTTCTTCTTGGTTTTGCTCGGTGCTGCTTGAAGGATTTGCCTCTTTTTGTTCAACCATAGATTCAGATTGTTGAGTTTGTTCTGTAGATTTTGAAGTTGTATGTGGAGATGTCTGTGGAGTAGCATCTTGTTGTTGTTTTAATCGTTCATAATCCTTTTCCGACAAGATGAATTTGACATGTGGTTGTGTGTGATATGATTTTGAGTGGTACTTGTGATTATTCAGAATGGAAGTATTGTTGTTGAATGTCTTCCGAGCCATAAAATGACTTTGTGGGGAAAAGTGCATGATGATACTGGTACCACAACTACGCCATGAAGAGTTTTTGATTGAATGATTCACTCCGCACCTGTGAAATTTCATTAGCATTTTTTTTAATTTTCAAAATTTAACATTGAATTCAATAATTACATGATGAATTAATTGGAAGGACGTCATGATCTGGCACAAGGTTGAACCTATTTCGTGGAAATGGAAAGGAAAGAGTGGATGAGAGAAATGAGCACATGATCAGATAAAAAGAGAGCTATTGAAAAAGAAAGTGTACCTGCAAGAATTCCACATAAAATGTCAAAAAAGAAGTGTCTTCCCAAACATATTCGAGACAAGCAAATGCAAAACCACCACGTCGACACCAGTAATACATGTGAAAAATCACAAAAATGATCCAAATAAAACAATTTCCATGAAAATATAAGTAGAATATATGAAGCTCTTGATGCGTGTCCGCTAGGAAAGCTATACTGATCTGGACCATGTTCAACTTCCCAAAATGTAGTATGTTTTTTCACCTTATGATTGGTATGTTTTATATTCTGTTCAAAATGAATGGTTAAAAATTGGTGGTCATTCACTGGTCGAATTCTTTTCCATAATAACTTGACACTTCCAACAATGAATAAATCTACAAAAAAACATGCAAAGAATAATATCATATAATTCAGAGGTGAAAATCCAAATAAAATCCACGGTTATTCTTGATAGGATATTTCTTTCGGCGAGGATGATGATTGATAAATTTCATATCCGCATGAAAAGAATAATATGCAATAAATCCAGCCATCATTGGTGAACGTAATTAATTTCCAAAATAAAGTCATGGTATTCTGAAAGAGTGTTGGATGTTTACTAGTGCTATTACTGAGATGATGAAAAAGATAGAATGTAATTCTATGGTCTAAATTCAAGAGCCAACTCGAGGAATGTTTTGAGTGCATTTTTTCTTTTGCCAAAATCTTTCTTGAAGTCTTCGCTTTTGTCATAAAGGACAGACTGTTCTCTGTTGGCGCCAATTTTCCCTACAACTTTAAAAAAAATGAATACATCGCGCTCCAATTTATCAGGGAGCATGATTTCATCAAGTAGTCCCACTATTTTTAATAATGGAAACGGAATTCAATCAGGCTCGACATCTACTTTGAACCCCGATAAAGAGAATACACAAAATGTTCTAGGATGTGGGGCTTTCCAGGCGTTTCCAAATCAAATAGTTTTTAAAGATTTTGAAGCACCGGGAAACTATAAGGAGACCATATCCTTTCGAAATAATGACACGGTAAGTACTCATTCGTAAAGACGCGAAGCGATGAAAACTGTTTTAAAGGTGTCTCGAAGAATTAGCATTTTCGCTCCAAAATCTCGTTTTTTCAGAGTTGAATCTGTCAAAAAAAATACTACCAACACTCTTGTCGCTCCCGGTCTTGATGTCACATACAATATTTTCTTCTCTCCTGATGAAAAGATTGACTATAATTGCGATTTAATAGTAAGAACTGAACAAGAGGAATTCACTGTGCCAATTATCGCAGTGGGATTGCGAGGTATGTTGCTTGAAGCCAGCTCATAATTTATTTCCAAATGTAAACAGCTCTTCTTGACATTCCGAATAGTGTTTCGTTTGATGATGCACCTGTAAAATATTCTACATCTAAAGTAATTTATGTCAGGAATATTGGAAAGAGCAAATCTAAAGGATTCAGCTTGGAGGCTGAATATCCATTTTCTGTCTCTCCGAAGGAAGTTCCTGAATTAAACGTAGGAGAAGGAGTCCAAATAACAATTGATTTTTATCCTGAAAAAACACAACATTATTACGGTAAACTAAAACTAGGTTTCGACACCATCAACTGCAAAATCATTAATCTTCATGGATTAGGCAAGAGCGCCAATGTGAAGTTAGACGCCAATGCCTTGGCCTTTCAAAACACGTACATCACTTGCAACACTCAAAGAACAATGAAGATCGTGAATAATAGTAATATCCGTGTAAATTTTAGCTGGAAACTATTTTCTGTTGCTGACGACGAGATTAGTTTCAAAACAAGATCAATTACTCAACTTGCATTGGAGCACGAAGAAACAAGCAGAGAATACAGACTAAAGAAAAGAGAAATTGAGAATGATGATTTAAGTTTTCGTGATGATGCATTTTCCATTTATCCACTCAAAGGAGAAATATGGCCAAATCAAGAGCTTGAAATATCCATCGATTTTCATCCACAAAAGGAGATTGATTACGATAAAATTGCCTTCTGCGAAATAACAGGTAGAGAAATTCGATTACCCTTAAGATTACAAGGAAGAGGACGAGGTCCCAATGTTTCATTTTCGTACACAGAGATTAGCATTGGAGAAATTTTTATCAACTCGGTACATGAATATGAAATTAGATTGGATAATAAGGGACAAATTGGCGCTAGTTTTGAACTTATTAAGCCAACCTCACTGTTTGGACCCAAATTCCAATTTGTTCCTGCTAGTGGATATGTGGCGGCAACAGAATCTCAAATTATCAAAATATTTTTCAACTCTGACATCATAGGAAGTTTTGAGGAAGACATCTACTTTAGAATTGAAGGAAGACACGAGGATTTACGGCTTCACTTTAGTGGTCAAATTATTGGCCCAACCTTTAATTTTGATTGTGATGAACTCAATTTTGGAATGGTGCCATACGGATTTTTAAACACAAAATATGTACATATTATCAACACTTGTGAGATTCCAATGAAGTTTAACCTACGAATTCCAGAAGATGGTACAATGTTAAAGAGACAATTCGATATTATTCCCAGTAACGGTAGTATACTACCTCATACAAAGAAGCAGATTAAGATAGAATACCTTTCTACAGTTTTGAGAGAAAACAAGTCTACTTTGGTTGTAGATGTTGAAGGTGTTGGAGATGCTCTGGTTGCTGTACCTATTCGAGCTGTTACTGTAGCTCCAACAATAACGCTAGCCAAATCAGAAATACATTTTGGTGACTGCTTTATTGGTTACGAATATTGTGGAAGGTTAGAATTAGTTAATAGTACCAACATGTCATCCAAGTATGAGATAATACTGCCTGAAGAGGTAAAACAATATGATTGTAGAACAGATTCGACAATGGGCATTGTTACAAACAAAAGTTCTGCATGTGTAGATATTTATTTCAAATCCAAAGTACTTGGTGATATATCATTCAAGATTTTTGTGAAAGTTGTTGGAAGCGAGCAAGATCCTTTTGAGGTGTTAGTCACCGCACACTCTATTGGACCAATGGTGCAGCTAAGCTATCCAGTTATTGATTTTGGAAAAGTGAATGTTCTTGAAACTCAGCATGCCAAGCTAAAAATGTACAATAACAGCCCAATACCTGCTAGCTATAGCGCTCAATTTCGAGGAAAATCAGCAGGAATTTTTTCATCTCAATCTATGAGTGGTACCATTGAACCAAAAGGAGAAATTGATTTCATTATTGATGCTGTTTTAGATGATACCGTGAAATTTTCTGATGATTTATTACTAACAATAGAAAATGGTGAAAAACTTTCTGTAAAGCTTACCGCTATTGGAAAAGGAAATACCGTCATTCCTACAGAGCCAATTAATGAAATTGACTTTGGGGATCAGTTTACAAGTAGAGCGTTCAAGAAAGTCATTTCCCTTGAGAACAAGAGCAGAAAACCTCAAAAAATTTCTTGGATGCAAGAGAGAAAGAAAGGAGACCAAACGGTACCAGTTTTCAAAATTTCTCCTGATAGGGTTGTAATTCCTCCAAAAACTTTGCAAGCATTTACCATTGAAGGTTTTTGTGAAAAAGAAGGAGAAGTTGCTGAGCCATGGATATGTAAAATGTCAGGAAAAAAGGATATTGTCATTTCAACTCCGGCCCTAAAATCTAGAATATCTGTTCCATTGCTTAAATTCTCTGAAAGTTCACTCAGTTTCTTGTACAGATACGTAAAGGGAGTGCCAGCAACTGTTCAAACGAAAACCGTGGACGTTACCAATATTTCACCTTTACCATTAACGTTTTCCGTAAAGGCAACACCTCCATTTTCTTTGAGCTGCACAGATTATACCATAGAACCAGGACAAGTTAAAACCCTTGAAGTACAGTTTAACCCAGCATACAAAACAGACAAACAATCTACTGACATCAAGTCAAAGATGATAATAACTTATTCAGACCATCCTAACAAGAGTTCTATCGATCTTCTCGGAACAGTTGTATTTCCAAACTTGGTACTTAGCTCTACGGCTATTGATTTTGGAACGGTTGTAGCAGATGCTGAAAAATCAAAAACAATTACTCTTGAAAATAGAGGAAAATTATCAGCTGTTTTCTCTTGGATATTTGAAATTCCAGAAAATGGAGATTTAGCAACTTCTCAAATATTTGACATTTTACCTATGAACGGAATTCTGGAACCTGGTGAAAGCGTAGATATTAGATTTGTGTACAATGCTGTCAAGTTTGGAGTGAACACCGCAATTGCAATTTGTGAAGTGGAAGGAGGCCCTAATTACATCATGAATCTTAGAGGTGAATCTTCTTCTGTTAAATTTGGAGTTGACAACTCTGAACTGGACTATGGAGTAATTCCCTACTATTCTCCTCAAGAAAAAGATATTACTATTTCTAACACAGGAAAAATTGCAATTGACTTTAATTTTGATTTTGGAACACTGAAACGAAAAGATATCATTCAAGTCACTCCAGAAAACGGCAGAATCAAGCCCGGAGAAAAACAAAAGCTGGTTGTAAAGCTCATACCTGGAATACCTGAGGTTATCAATGAGCAATTTACTCTAATGGTGGCCATGTATGAACCTATTATTGTATCCTTGAAAGCTGTTTCAGTTCATCCAATGATTCACTTAACCACAAAAGTGGGTAAAGATGACCAGGCGAATGCAATTTCATACTCCAATCAACAAGACTTTGAAAAGCATTTAGAATTGGCTCAAAAGAATGGCTCGAGAGGTATAACTTTAATGCAAGAGGCACTGAAAAAGTTGGGCTCAGAAGGAAAAAGTACAAGTTTTAAGAATTTATCGATTGTTCAGTCCGACGTTCAGAAAGAGGCAGAACGTCTATTGTTCTGTGAATATCTCTTGATGAATTCACTGAGAAATTCAAAACTACGATCCATTCCTCGCTCCTCGAGAACCACAACCCCCAATTCACAAAAACTTGAATCTTCCGACATTGTGCTACAGAGAGTAGTTGTTGATTTTGGATCAACGATTAAGGGGCTTACAAAGAAAAAAACGTTCAAGCTTACAAATGTTGGAGTACTACCAGTATATCTACGCTTTGACAAGAAAGAATTAGCCAAATATGGCCTCTCTATCGAGCCCTCCGAAATTTCTAATTTACCTGGATATCCAGATAATCAATCGACTCCAATTGATATTATTTTCCAGTCTAAGAGCGAACGTGTGGATATTGGAGAATATAAAGCCATTATTCCAATCAGAGTTCTGAATGGTTATATTATAGAGTTGGAAGCAAGAGCAAATGTTATTTTACCAGAGATTAGTATTTCTGAGACCTCTCTTAACTTTGGAGATGTTAATGTAGGCTATGCAAAAGTTTATACTATTCAAATTTACAACGACAAGGATGTCAACTCTGAATGGGTTATAGAGAGTAACAATGGAAGAAAGAAAGACACCAATTTCTTATTTGACGTCATGGAAGGAGTTCTAAGTCCTGGAGAAAAGAAAAACATTGCTATCACTTTCATGCCCACTTTAGACAAAAAGCTCAGTCAGACATTTTTCTTGAAATGCAACTACAATCCTCAGCCAACAAAAATCACATGCACTGGAAATGGAAAGGATCTCAATATTAAAGTGGATTATGTGGAAAAGGAGCTCGGACCTATTTTACCATATAATGCGAGCTTCATACCATTCAGTATTAGTAACAATAGCGAATGTACAATAGATGTTTATTCCGTGGATTTTGACGAACAATACAGGCGAGAGTCTGAAATCATTCTCTCCTGTGATAACTTTGACAAGGGTTACATTCTAGCAAAGCCAAGAAAATTTGGTGGACCTTTAAATGAAGACATACTGCAAAAGTATAATGATCTTGTGAAAAAAGAATGCGGAGAGGGAGATTCTCAACCACAAGCTAGTGCTAGATCTGTTGAAGCTACTGCTCAAGATGAGACTACAAAAAAGAGAAATATTTACGTTATTCATGGTCCTCCTGTGTCATTTAAATCGGAGATAGCTTCATTTATTTCATCCAAGCTAAATATTCCGATGATCACCATCGATTCTGCATGGAATGATTACTGTCAGAGTCATACGGATGATAATAACTCAACCATCACTACAGCAAGACCATCATCATCTAAGACTAAGCAACCTAATGATACACGCATGTATGACAAGTTGGGATTGGCTTTTTCAGAAAGATTTTCTCAAAATGATTGCAAGAATGGGTTTATCATTGATGGATTGTATTCTGACAGATTCAGTGATCAAGAAACAATCACAAAACTTATTATGGAAAAGCTTGCACTCGAAAACGCAACTCTCATTTGTTTGGATGCTAATGAAGCCGAAATTAGGTCTAGAGCGCTTTCTGAAAGAGTTGAAAAAGCCAAGCAAATTATGGAAGAATCTAGATATCCCAAATTAACTGAAGAAGAATATGAAACTCTTGCAGAAAATGAGAAAAAGATGTATGAGGCTCAAATCAAAACGTTCAGAGAAAATAAGACACAATATGACCGTCTTTATGCAGATTTCATTCGATTAGAAAAAGAGTTAGCTGGAGCAACTACAAAATACATTTCAGAGGTGTTAGCTGAGAGGAAAAAAGAGGATGAAGAGTATTTGAAAAAGATGGAAGAAGAAGCTAAGAAGAAAAAGAAGCCTGCTTCAAACACTAAAAGCAATAATACCAGACCAGAAACTCCAAGCAACGAAAAGCTTAATTATACAACTCTTGCCGATGAGTTAGCTGTTACTGCTGATGATAGCCTCTTTGATACTCGAATCAAATATTTCAAGCAATACTATTTCGAAGTTCAAAACTCATTCAAAAAGGTCACCCCAGAAGAGCCAACAACAGGGAATAAGAAAAATATGCCTGTCAAAAAGAAGGAAGAGGAAGTTGTTGAAAACAAAATTTTCTATTTCAAGGTATCTGCTCAAACAAAACAGGATCTATTTGAATCCTTGATACAAAGCGTTCCTGCTCTTGAAGAACATGCTAATGCAAAAGAGCCAAGTAAGAAAATGGAGCTAGCTATTCCTGAGCCATATTTGCTTCAAGTCATCAAAAAACCATCTCAAGTTCAACCAGTCAACACAACTTCTCCTTTCACAATTGTGTCAAGCTCAGAAAATGAACAATCTGAAACAACAAGATGGACCATTTCTCCAGGAGGAAAACAAGAATTATTCATCAAATTTACATCAAAGCAAATTGGTAAATTCGACGCAGTACTTACTTTTGGAATTTATGGAAGAAGTTCTCAATTCTCAATTAAGACAAGCGGTTCCTGTAGCTATCCTGAAATTAGCACTTATTACAAGAATATTTTCAGTCGAAGAATTAAGTCACGTCCAGACAAAGGTCTTGCTAAAAAATATGTAATTTCAGAAAACAATTATGAGTTTGGACCATTATTAATCAGGCCATCTTATGATAATCTGGACGAGAATAACTTTAAAGAATACTATGATGTTTTCAGGTTTACCAACAATGGAAAATTTACATGTGATCTCAATTTTTCATTGGAAAAAGAGGACAAGGCATTTTTAATTTCTCCAAACCAACTGTCCATAAATCCAGATGCAACAGCCGAAGTCAAAGTTTGGGCATTACCGAAAATAGTGGGTAAAATCAAGAATTCCATTATTTGTACTGTGAAAAACAACCCAACACCATTCAAGTTTGACGTTTCATGCACAGGATCTAAACCCAAGATTGAATTAGACAAAACAAAGATTGATTTTGGAAAGGTTTTACTTTCAAGCTCTGGTTATACAGAAATAATTAATATGAAAAACATGGCTGCAATTCCTATACTATGGAGCATTAAAAATAAGGCCCAACTTAAAAAAGAGTTCACAGTTGAGCCATCAGAAGGAAAACTACAACCAGGTGATCAAGTTGCAATCTCAGTTAAATTTATTACTGATATTGCTTGTGAAGTGGAAGAAAAACTACTATTGGCAATTTCAGATATACAAGAGCTGTTACCAGCAGAGGAGACACCAATTCAACTAAAGGCAGATGCGTTCGGTATGGATGTTACTATGGACTGCTCGCTTGACTTTGGAACTGTCAAAGTTTATGACTCTAGCTCCAAAACTATTACCATGTACAATAATGGAAAATATGATGCTGCGTTCAAGTTTATTATTCCTGATAAGCTCAAACCGCATTTTACCATCAATCCAATGGAGGGTGTTCTAACAGCAAAGGCCAAACAAAAGACAAATGTTGAGGTTACATTCAAAACAAATACTGAAATATTCTACAACAAGAACAAGTCAATTGTTTGCAACTTGCAAGACAATACCACAAAGATGCCCCTTGGAACAACAGCTCTTGAGCTCTCTGTTAAATCCATGTTCAGCAAGTTTACAATTACTCCTGAAAGTGGCATTAACTTTGGTCCTTTAAGCTACGATAAGGAGAGACAACGACCATTTGAAATATTCAATACTGGAATTTTCGATATCCAATATACTGTGTTTGATTACTCAAAAGGGCTCACAGAACGACAAGTAGAAGCCGAGAAGACAACAAACGATCCTAAAAAGAAACCCACCGACCAAAAGAAAGTGAAAGGTAACTCGGCCAAAAAAGTTGAAGCTCAGTTACAAATTGGACAATTTACAATTCAACCCACAGTAGGAACTATTGCTCCAGGAAGTAAAGCAGTGGTAAACGTTACTTTTAAGGGAGATGGAACAAAAGTATTCCAAGAAACTCTGGGTATCGATATTTCGGACAGAAACATGGACGATCAACCAAATGGAATACCTTATTCTTTGCAAGGAGAGTCTTGTGTTCCAGGGATTATCACAAACGAGTTTGAGTCCATCTTTGAAGAGCAACAAATTGTCTCCAATATGGATATGATAGTCAATCCTCTTCAGAGCTCTTTCACTCTTGATGAAAGAATATTTTCTTTTGGAACCATTGCCGTTGGAAAAAAGGTCAACGAAAAGATCAAAATTATCAATCCTTTCAAGGTACCTTGCAATGTTGAATGTAGCGTAAAACCAAGAGACATGAACGGAAGCAAGGATGTAACAATGTTTGATGTGGTTCCTCCAAAACTATTCATTCCTCCTCATGAGCATCGATATGTCACACTCTCTTTTATGCCTCCAACCATGAATAATTACTCAGCTATCTTTGAAGCAACAGTAACTGATGGCAATGATCCAAAAACGAAAGATTTACGAATTGAAATTAGAGGTGAAGGATCTCTTCCTCAAGTTGTGATCAAGATTCCTGAAAAGGTTGGTGATGTACCGATCATGAAATTCCCAAAGACTGCAGTTGGTAAGCGAGAAGAACTTCCTGTACTCATTAGCAATGAAGGTTTGCTACCAGCAACAGTTAGATTTGATTTTCCAAACCATCCTTCATTGTTATTCCCAGAGAGATTGGAAGAATTTGTTCTCAATAGCAAGGAATCTAGAAAATTCGCAATGATATATGAGCCAGCAGAAGCAGAAAAAATTGAAACTGCTCTTAATATGGTTGTGCTAGACAATCACTTTGAGGATACAAGCATCAAAGTTACTGCTGAGAGTATTGAGGAAGATGTCATCATGACTCAACTTCCACTTGGAAAGGAGAATGAGCTTTGGTTTGGTGATTGTTATGTTGCCTCCAATAACGAAAGAACCTTTAGTGTGGAAAATCATGCTAGAGATCCTGTACGTTTTGAATTCATATGCCCTGAACATATCACTGTTTCTCCTGCTGTTGGTCATATTCAAGCGAAATCGTCAAAAGATGTCATGATCACTTTTGCAACAGAAGAACCACTAGAATTGAAAGGAGAACAATTGAAGTGCATTTTGAAGAAGATACGATTTACATCCGATGAAGAAACAGATTGGGATGACAGGCATAAATCCATTAAATGGGTCGAAATTGATGAAGAAGAGGAGGCAAGAAAATTGAAAGAGCTAGAAGAGAAAAAGAGAAGAGAGAAGGAAGAAAAAGAGAATGAAAAGAAGGGAACTAAAAACAAGAAAGATGATAAAAAGCAACCTCAAAAACAGAAAGTCGAAGAAAAAGTAGAGCCTGTGGTGCAAGAAGAGCCAAAACCTAAAAAACTGGTGACAAAGCGCATGGAGGTAACAGATCCTGAACCACAACATGAAATTATTGGTGAAATATCAGACAAAATTTTAGCTATTTATGCTGTCGCTGATTATGCCAAGTTTGAGATGGACAAATCAGACATTGTTTTCTCAACAACAAAAATGTTTGAAACTCGTGTTCACCAATTTCCACTCAAGAACGTTGGAAAGGTGGTTCTAAACTTTTCTTGGAGTGGAAACCAATATATTGATGGACCATTTGAATTGGAACCAAAACAAGGTCAGATCAAGCCAGGAGAACAAACTACATTTATCATCAAATATGCTCCTCAAGATGTTGATAGACATGAAGAAATATTCACATGCTACATTGACAACATAATGCCAACTGTAGAAACGCCCTCGATTAGAGTTACAGGAGTTTCTACATGCCCTCTAGTACACTTTGAAATTTCTCCAAGTGATTACCTCACAAGTGGAAGAAGGAAAGTGTTATTCCAAAATCAAGAGATTGAGTCTTTGGTGGATAAGGAAAAGACAAGAGTCATTGAGCTATATTCATGCGGTATCAAAGTTAAGAACACAAAGAGATTCTACATACTCAATCCCACAGATGTTGACTTTAAGTATTCTTGGCAAAAAATTCAAACAGAGCCGAATGATAGTAGCAGTGATAACTCATTTTCATGTCTCACAAGAACTGGTATTATTAACAGCGGAAAGAAGTCTGAAATTATTTTCGAGTACATTCCATATGCTTTGGAAACAAAAGAGTCATTATGGATGTTTAGTATTCCCTCTAGAAAGCTTAATATTCCATTTTTAGTGGTTGGTCATGCCAAAGAGCCTGAAGTCTTCTTAGACAGTGCCCGTGTGAACTTCCAAACAGTTCTTGTAGGAGCAAAATCATCTCAAACTATTAATATTATTAACCGAGAACCAATTCCTTTTAGTTTTGCTTTTGATCAATACGAGTTCCTCGAAGACAATCAAAATGATAGAAGACCTGTATTAGTGCTTTCTCCAAAATCAGGAACAGTACCAGCAGAGCAAACACTTCCTATTAATCTCTTATATACACCTAATACTGAGACAAGCTTTAACATTCAACTTTCTTGTAGAGTTAAGAAGAAACCTTCTGCTCTCAGCTGCAACGTCAAAGGAGAAGGGTTCCTAGTTCATGAGTCTCTGGAAGTTGCTGATGAATCCATGACTAAAATTATTCCTCTATCTGCCAAAGAAACAAATGAAGTCGATTTTGAAAGAGCCCAAATTAATGAGAAGAAAATTAAGAAAATTATCATCACAAACCACGGTAATTACAATTTCGACTTCCAATGGTTCCATGCTAAAAACAAGTTAATAACCATCAACCCAGAAAAGGGAACAGTGTTCAAGGGAGGAAAACTGATTTGTGATATTATCTTTAATCCTACATCACAAGTGAAATTGGAGAATTACAAGTGTGTGTGTAAGATTACAAACAGTAATTCTTATATTGTCAACTTGTCAGGCTCAGGCTCTCAGCCAAAGATTAACTTTAGCTTCTTGCAATATGATTTTGGTGCTCATTTCCTTTATCATCAAGGAATGGATAAAAGTCCTTCTACTATGCTTAAAATTGAAAATTGTGACGAGAAGGACATTAGCTTTGAGATGTTGTATGACAACAAACCACATTTGGAAGTTGAAGCATCAGCCACCGTACTCAAGCCAGGTGAAAGTAGACAAATTAAGATTTACTTTAGACCTAGAGAAATTAAGTTGTATAAGGAGACTGTCTTGTTTGAAATCAACGGACTTTACAAAACAAGTGTTGTCGTATTGGGAGAAGGAACAGCATCCAAGGTCGAACTGACAAACTTGTCAGATAAGATTCTAAACCTTGGATCTATTCGTGCAGGAGAAGTTGTCACCAAGTATCTAAGCATTACCAATAAGAGTAAGATTACAGCAAACGTGTCCTTCCTCAAAGAAACTCTGGATCAGTTATCAAAATGCTTTGTGACAGTCACCCCAAAAACTGCCTTCTCTATACTACCAAGACAAGAAGCGCAAATTGGATTAACCTTCAAACCTGAAAGTAGACTTTCAACATTTAACGTGGAACTCAACGCTTACATTGATGGAAGAATTAAGCTTCTTTCCAACATTACTGGATCTTGCCAAGGAATTGAAGTCAAGCTGAACACATCAACTGTGGCCTTTGGTCCTGTAGTTCAACACACCGTCGTAGTGAACAGGGTAATTATGGAAAATACAGGAGATATTGGTATCAACTACAAGTGGAATACCAAAGGTCTCAATTCAGCTTTCACCATCAAACCTCTACAAGGTTTTATTCCTCCAAATGAAGAAGCAATATTTGAAGTGACCTATGCTCCAGTTAAAGTGGACAGTACTGGACAGTCTGCTCAAATTGAATGCAAGATAGACTCTCTCAAAGATCCAATCCTTATGACCATTAGTGGAATTTGTGTTGAAAAACCAAAAGAAAAGGAAACACTCTCATTCAGAGTTGCAGTTCGACAAAAACAAGCAAAGACTGTTAAAATTGAAAATCCTACAAAGAGTGATTGGAGACTAAAACCTGTGATTGATAATCCATCATGGAGTGGTCCAGAATATCTTGAATTACCTGCAAATAGTGTCCGGGAGTATGAAATTTCGTATGCTCCTTTGTCCATGACATTAAGTGCTCCACATAAGGGAACTTTATTCTTCCCACTTCCTGACGGTAAAGCAATTTTATATGAATTGAGTGGTGAATCATTGGATCCTTTACCAGCAGGTTCAATTGTGAAAGAATTGTACGCCAAGGAACATCACATTGAAACTCTTTTTGTTGAAAACTGGCTTGGCAAAGCACAACGGTTTTCAGTTATTTTAGATGATCTCAATATCAAATCACCAAATCAATTAACTGCTGTGAATTATATTGATGTTCCTCCTATCTCAAAGAGAGAATACAAGTTCAGCTTTTTACCATTTAAGGATGGACAATTTGAAGGAAAAGTGAGATTTGTGAATGTTGAGACCAAAGAGTTTATTTACTACAATGTGAAATTTACTGTACTGAAGGCAAGATCCAACGAAGAAATTGTCATGGAGACACCTGTAAGACAAAAACTAGCCAAACATGTAACTGTTGAAAATCCTCTCGACAAGGAATCCATTCTTTCCGTCAAATGTGATTCTTCTGAAATTGTTGTTGCTCCAGAATTACGAATTCCTGCCAAGTCATTTGCTAAATGTGAATTTGTCTATCTTCCATTACTTGCAGTTGAACCTAAAAAAGCTAAATTAAGCATTGGAAATGATGAGCTTGGTGTCTTTCCATTTGATTTACTACTGAAACCACTTCCAAAAGCAGCTGAGAGAAGTACACACTTTTCTGTTTCATTAGGAAATGCTCAAACACAAACTGTTCGTTTTGTCAACTATGCCAGACAAGCCACAGAGTATACTTGTAAATTTGAAGACAATCAAACAGATTTCTCATTGGTTGACAAACCTGTGATCAAAGTATCAGCAGCCACAAGTCTCGAAGGAAATGAAGTTGGTTTGGATGTCACGTATGAACCAACCATGACAGGAGCATGTAAGGCAAAACTTATTTTAACATCTCCAATCGGTGGAGAATATGTATTTTGGTTATTTGGAAAATGTTCACCTCCAAGACCTCAAGGTCCAATTGAAATTCAACCCAATGGAACTGCACAAATTACATTCAAAAATGTGTTTGATAAGAAGTCTGATTTTAAATTTAGTATTGAAGATGCATCCAATAGTTTTAGTATCAAACCCGATCAGGCATCTTTGAATGTGAAACAAAAATTACCGCTGACCATTTCTTACAAACCCCAATCGTCGGCTGCTAAAGTAGTGAATCATGCCAAGCTTACTATTAGTTGTAAGGGAAATCAATTAACTTGGCTTTATTATTTGATGGGAAAGCCAGAGAGTACTAGTGGCAGTAATACAAAGTAAAATAGTACTATTCAATTTCAGTCAATGTGAGTTTCAAATTTCTATAAATATAATTATATTTGACTGCCATATTGTTGATAAAAATCTTTCAAAAAGTTTCGATTCCGTTTGAGAAGAAGTTAATGGTTTAAATGATCATGAAGAATTCCTAGTGCTTCTTGTATTTTGGAATCCAACAATTCTGGATTTTTCATTGTTTCGAACAAATCTCCATAATCCATTCCCAACAACATGCCTGTCAGCTTGGGTGCCAGCACCGGTTCAATTTCATGAATGATATAGTACAACATGGTTCCCATCAACTGAAACCGATCGTTCTCCTCCAACGAAGAGAGGTACTGGGTTGTCCAAGTACGTATTGTTTTTCTACATGTCGCGGAAGGCAACGAATACATTTTTTTTGATACAGACAAATCGATTGGGAAAGGATAACAAATGTTACCTGCTCGATTGAATGATAGAATTTGAATGAGTTTAATTTAGAATTTATAATACAGGTCTTCCTCACAACATGAATAAGGCAAAACACGAATATACTGGTTCTTCTCCACATCGATATGATTAATATTATGTAAATGTTCCAACCAATTCGTGTGACTATTCACATTCCATCCCTGATACGATTGCACTTGTCCATTGAAAATATTCAAATGTGTGGAGAATATTCCTGAAATCTCTGAAAGTAGCATGTGCTTTGCATTCTCTGCTCTAAAATGATAAAAAATCTCTGAGATGGTCAGTAATCTCGAAACACCAATCAAGTAACATGTTTCATCTGAACAACTGCTTTCACCGTCATGCATCATCCAAAATATACAAACATCCATTGGAAAATAATTCAGAAAATTATGGGTGTGATTTTCTGATGAGGAGTTTGGTAGTAGTACTGTGTTTAACGAGTTTTGGTGTTTCATAGATTTGTATTGTGAGTCAAGCTGAATCAATTGTTTCACTCTGGACGCAAGCATTGTAAAATGTGAGATAACAGATACACACCCTGCTTGTAATCTTGTAACCCTCTCTGGTGAATAAAGCTTGATAGTATCTGTAATCCTCACCAGTTTTTGAAATCTCTGATAAATCATGTACCAATGCGACCAATGAAATGGTAAATCCAACACGTAAATACATTTACATAAAAAATTTTCGACATTTAAATTAAAATCAATTTGTTTTTCAATGCTCTTTACATGTTTCGTCACATAATTTCGATAATGGGAGTATAATAATTTGCTAAAAACAATGCCCTCCATGTAGGGCATAATACTGTTAGGCTGATCAACCCCAATTCCGCTGAATAATGCATAACACGTTCGATTTAAGAACATGATCCTTCCAACGAGAACATCATGAATTTGTAAATATTCAATAACATGTTCTACAACTTCAAGAGGAAGATCATTAAAGGAGGGACCTTGTTTCAACGTAAGCGTGTGATGAGATGATTCCGCCGATGAATTGTCTTCCTGAACATATTCAATGATGTCTCCTCGATCAAGTTTGATCCAAGAAAGAGGTTTGTAAAAAGGAGAGGTAGAAGTCATTTTTTTTGCGACGGGGATTTTTGCTTTGATCGGATTTACAAGGTTTGAAAATGATTTCTAAGAATAAGAGCAATACAACCACTCTTCACAAATTTCTTGAGAAAAGGTTGCGCGAAGTAATTCCTTACACCAGAGAAATTAAAAAATTTTTTGCGAGCCAGCTGCGCTGTGACAGTTGAGTACCCCTCTCGATTGCGCAGGGGGGGTAATTCAGACCGTGTGGTTGTATTGCTCTTTAATTTGGAGTTCACCCACAGACACGTGTTTCGTTGTGAACCAAAATAAAGAAAATTCAAGAAATTAATTTTTAATTTAAAGTTTTCAAAAAAGATGCCTCTTAAATAATTTACCAAGTGTTTCCGCCAGTGTAACCACCATAAGCACCACCATATCCTTGAGAGTATGGATCAGCAGTGTAACCAGTGTATCCACCTTGAGTGTAACCAGTAGCGTATGGATCAGTGACAGCACCTGTGTAAGCAGCATTTGGATCACCGTATTCAGTAGCTGTTTGTTGAGCCTTGATTTCAGCATCCTTCTTTCTTTGACGACTCTCTGTGCACAAATCATCAACCTTGGTGGTATATTCTCGCAAAACTTGAACCATGTATGGCATTACCATGTCGATAATGTTGTTTCTCCAAGCCAACTCAAGAGCAACATCAGGACGAACGAAATTGTAACAGTTATACAATGAAGCAGCAAAGCAGTCCTTCAAACCCTTAGAGACGAAGAATTTCAAAAGATCTTCACAAATATCTTGCTTTTGACTTTCAGCTGCAGTTTCCATTGCATCCTTGTACAAGTTGTCCTTCTTGCTTAACTTGATCGAATTCTCCCATTGCTTGTTGAGTTTGTACAGCCATGAAGCAATTCTTCTGAATTCAAGAAGTTCGTGATTCTCCAATTGAGCAGCAAGAGCCAATTGGTCAAGATTTCTATATTGATCAAGAGATCGTCTCAATGCAATATAATCCTCTTCTTCAATGTACAAGCTGTTAAGAGCTTCGTTAACTTGTGGCAAGTCATGATCTTGGACAGATTCCAAATACTTCTTGATGAGTGGAAGGTCTTCACCATTGTTTTGATATCTAATATCACGTGCAACTCTTTCATGATCCAACTTTGGTGTGAGCACAACCATCAAATCTTCAAGATATTTTGGTTGCTCTTGCAAGTAGAAGTTAATAGCTCTGTAGTACAATTCCATATTTACAATCTTGACAATAGTTTCTGTGAATACTGAGTGGTCCCAAGCTTCTGGAGAGTGTTCCATCATGACCTTGATGGCTGCATCAGGTTCGTCATGGTGACAATACAAGAATCTCATTTCAGCCCACAAGTGATTGGCTTCGCAAGCTTGTAACAACTTTGGAATGTTGCATTTACCCCAATAACGAGTAATGTGTTCCATGAGCTTTTCTGGTCTGTACTTGGCATACAAGACTCCCAATTCAGTAAAGATACCCATGTGAGCACGTTCAAGTCCCAATCCCTTCTCCATAAGTTCAATAACTTGTTCAAAGTATCCACGTTGTTCATAATAGTAGAGGAGATCTTCCAGTTCATCAGCATGAACAATAATGTTGAGAGCACATGATTGAGCATATCTAAATTCACTAGCATCAATACAAGCAAACATAACTTCCTTCCATGACTTGATGGAGTTAGCCTTTTGAGCAGATGAGACAGCTTCTCTCAACAATCCCAACTTGATCAAAGTACTTGTCAAACGAGCATAGTTAGAAATGGATTGGAAGAGAATTCTAGCAGCATTGTAGATTTGTTCATCGAAAAGTCTATCACCGACTGCTTGGATTTGAGCCAAGTTTGGTCCAGAGATGAAATCTTCCATGTCAGCCAAAACTTCTGGCTTATTCTTGAGCTTGGAATACTTAGCATAAGAATAAACCAATTCAGTATCAATGACAGAGTCTTGGATCTTCTTTCTGGCCATTTCCAAGAATTTGATCAATGACTTGTATTCGTCTTGTTGTTCAGCATATTGAATGACATTGTGGTAGTCAGTTGGGTCATCAGCCTTCATGAAGGATTCAATAGCATCAGAAACAAGGAGAGCATTCAATTGGGCTCTAGCCAAAATGCTCCAACACTCTGGTTCATTGACAACCTTAGCATATTCAGCAGCTCTAGTAATAGATTGAATGTAATCAATCAAAACTCTGATAGCATCTGTGTTCAACTTGTTCTTGCTGTACATGACAAAGGCTTCCTCGTACAACTCCTTGTTGATAGCAACTCTGGCAATATCAGCTGCGTCATATTTGTCCAATCTGTTGATGTAGTCCATGACACGAGTCTTCTCAGCACTGATAGCAGTGAGAATCAACAAGTTTTGCAAGTTTCTATTGGTCTTGAACTCGGATGATCCGTGTAAAACAATCTTTTCTAATAATTCAATCAACTCGTTTGGAAGATTGGCAGTCATGAATGCCTTAACAGTGGTAGAGACTTCATCGCTGCTCTTGCTTTCAGGCAGAGCAGTTTGAACGACTTGATCAATGAGTTGACGTCTATAAGTGTTCTCACCATCCAAAACGTGAGCCCACAATTCTGGGCTTTGTCTCTCAACAAGGTATCTGGCTTGTTGCTTGAACATACCGTTCTTGTTGGTAACAGCGACCAATTCCAAGTCACATTGTCCTCTCTTATAAGCAACGAAGGCCAAGTGAGGATCTCTCTTTTCACAATATTGACCAACAACTCTTGAATCATAGAATTGGTTGTTAATCAAGAAGTTTTCAGCATTTTGGCTGAGGTCAATATAAATCTTTGCCAAAGCATTGTGACAGCCTGGTTCTTGGCTTCCTTCGTTAACACGAGCTTCCAACCATGGCAACAACAACTTGAGCTTATTTCTCTTTTCAACCTCTTCAACCAATGGTTCAGTTGGACACATGTTACCAACTCCCATGATGAGATTTCTAATGAAATCTTCACTGGCATCAACATCAAGGAGAGCACCAACAACTTCAGGAGTTCTAATTGGGTTAATTTGTCTGACATACATATCAATGAATTTGAGTTGACTGTTGTTGTAGAGATATCTGACCAATTCATCAATATAACCATGCTTGTCGCAAACGTTAATGAGTGGCATTTGGTTAGCCAATCTTGCTTCCTTCAAGAATTCCTTGATAACATCAGCTTCATAGTAATCACTTTCACGAGTAACTCTTTCAACCTCAGAAAGTTGGTTGACCTTAGTAGCAGCAATGATGTACTTGTTGTGAACTTGTGGATCTTGAGAGAATCCAACAATGGAGCCCAAATAGTAGTAAAGTCCTTCGTTGCTCTTGGCTTCCTCAAAGATTGGAATGAGGTTCTCTGGTTCCAAAACATCACTGTTGGCAGTAGCAACCTTGACAACAATTTGGAGGTTATTCTTGTTCTTCATTAATTCTCTTAAATAAGTGAAAACTTCTGCCTTTGGAATATCCTCAAACCATTTGACCAACCATTCAACATTCATTGCGTGAGTATTGACAATGACTCTCTTTCTGTCGTTTGGATCAGTGTAGTTTTCGAGAGCTCTTTGGAAGAGTCCAGCCTTTTCACACATTCTAGCAATCTTAGCCTTGTCGTAATGAGAAACAAGTTTTTGTTGGAGAATTGAGTCAACAACTTGAATTGGACTGTAAGTCAAGTTGATTTCCAACAATCTTGTTTGAAGAGGTCCATCCTCAGGTCTGTCATTCTTGAGAATATCCAAAAGATAAGCTGTAACTTGCTTGATGAGATTTCCTTGAACCAAAAGATCAATTACAGTGTTTGGTTCAATTCTTGTTTGTTGGTTTTCGTGAATCTTGCAAGCATATTTGACAGCATTGTCAGGATTAACCATACAAAGCTTTCTGAAGATATCATAGTAGTCTGGAGTGAATTCTACTTTTTGACAATATGCCAACACTCGTTCATAGTCACCCATTTGCAACAATGAATCAATAATCTTGTCGTGTGCTTTACCCTTCAAGTAAATTTGCATGGCCAATTCTTGGCTGTATTGTCTAACAAAATCTCCCAATTCAGTGCTTCCTTCAATCTTGTCATCACCTAATAACTTCTTCAAGTAATCAACACCTCCTTGCTTTTGTAAGACAATCTTTGCCAATTCGAGAGATTCATAAGGATTGAGCTTACTCTTTTCGATAATGTATTGGAAGTATTGAGAAATTGCAGGCTTTTGTCCTGGAGCAACTGGTAAACGTTGCAATCTAGCAATAGTATCAGGAGTTCTCAAAATTCCTTGTGGTGAGTCAGCAGCAAGAGTAATAGCAGCTTGGACGTTCATTTGGTTGAGTTGTTGATTGAATTGTTGGAGATACAAGTCGCTAACCATATTGCCTCCAATATTAGCTCTAGAAGAAATCTTCAAGGACAAAGCTTGGTCACCCAAAACCTTGGCAACATATGGAACAACAGTGTTATCATCAACTGTGATTGACAAAACTTGACCCTTCTTGTTGACACCAATGAGACCTCCAGCTCTTGGGGCTGTGATGAATAGAGCATCATCACTAATACGATTGCTGAAGATCAGTGTAGCTGATTCAACGTCATACATGTACAAGAATCCAGATTTTGTGATCATGAAGAAAACACCATGTCTATCACTTGCTTGCATAGCAACTGGGAAGTCTCCTTGGGTTGGGAATTGGATTGGAACAGCCTTTCTTTCAAATGCTGGGGCATCAGATGGCTTGTTGGTTGGCACTTCCATCACGAAGAGTTTACCACCTTGTGGTGTGCTTGATGCAATACAAACAACAGTTGTAACAAAATTATTAGAGAGCTTAAAGTCCACAAAACAAGCAGCGTGGCCATCGATTGCTTGAGTGACCTTCTTCTCAACCGAGTACAATTGCATTACTCCCTTTGTTGAGTTGTCTTCCTGTTGAATATATAAACATGAGAATAAATTAGGAGAGTGGATGACGGGTTGTATATTTTCGAAAGAGACCGTCATTGACATAAAATGACGTCATCAAATAGATTGGCAATCGTGATGTTGTTAGATCATCATATGAGAATAACTCAAGAACACTACTACTTACAGCTCTTGCTAAACCAATTAATAACAACCATTGTGCATTAGTATCAGTTCTGTAGTTGATGATGGTAGCGTTGGCGAGGTTTTGATGACGGTCGAACATCTTCTTTGGAGCGCTTTGACCATCCATTGACCAGTGGTACACACTGGTTGCCGTAACGATGGCAATAGTGTTTGTGCTGATCCATCTCCAGAAGACAATAGCTTCGGTCATTGTGTGTTCCTTCATCTTTGCCTTCATTTCCAAGTTGAAAATTTGAATAGTGTTTCCAGCTAATAAATTAGTGTGTTATATGTATCCTTCTTCATCAAATATTAATAATAATACCTACATCTCAATGCGAGCACCTTTGTTGTTGGGTGCATAATGGCCGAGTCAGCATTGACTTTATTCGAGGTAACACTTTGAGAATCGACATCAACAATTTGGATAGACTTTTGAGGTGAGATTTGATCCCTAACACAAACATATTTATCTGATTCGAGCGTAACGGTGGTGAATGAAATGAGTTGTGGATTCACTCCCAAGTTTTGGAGATTGAAGAGCTCAGTGAATTGTATTGGGATTTGGCCGCTCATTTTTTTTGTTGGTGGTTTTTTGATTTTTTACAATGAGCACAGCAGTGGACGACCATCCCAACCCGGTATCCTTGCTTTAAAAGGATGACGGCCAACAATGTTAAGGGTTGCACTGCAACGTCAACGATGAGCTGGAGTTCAGCTTGCACGCAGTTTTCATCATCTCGATTTTTTGAGGGAATGGGCTAAATTTTCGTTTTCTTATGTCTTTTGCTTCTTGTGTGCTTCTCTTTCTTTCTCAGGCATCTTTCTCAAATGGTCAACGAGTAATGAGTAGTCAGAAAGACAATCACCAATAACTTTCATCATTTTCATAAGAACCTCCATGTTGTTGAACCTTTTGTAACTTTCTATGGTCACTTCGGCTGCTCCATTTCCAGAGCCTGTCAAAAGCTTGGTCATAATGACATTAGATCCATACATTTCGTTAAGTGCTTGAGTGTTTGTTACAGTAATCTTGCAATGTCTGGGAATGCGAGATCCTCCAGTTGTTGTCACTCTGTTGTACAGGTTATTGATTGCCATTTCAATTTGGCCAAACTGTCTTTTATCTCTGGTTGCCGTAGACGATTTGAGATCAAAGTGAGAGTCAAGCTTGTTTCTTTCATCAACTAACATTTCCAATTGTTTTCCAAGCTTTGAAATCATATGATTAAGTTTAACTTTCTTGTTTTTCATTGCTTCCTTTTCTTCCATTAATTTGTTTTTTTCTCTTGCAAGCTTTAACGAAAATTTAGATTTTTCATTGCTAAGTTCTTCATTCTTTTCTTTTAGTGTCATGTAACGATCGATGACTTTCTCTACATCTTCAGGGTTAATATCCTCACCTCTAAATTGAACCACTTTTTGCAAGAATTGTTGGTATTTGATGTAATTTGTGTTGAGTTGATGTTCTTTTCGCTCTTTTTCTTTTTCTAGCTCTTTAATTTGATTTCTACATTCGAGTATTGTCTTTTCGCTCTTCAATCTTTCGCTTTGCTCCATATCTTTTTTTTGGTCAGCTCTCTTTTTCTTGATAATGTTATCTCCAATGAATTTATCAAGCTCTTTCACGTTTTCTGTGAGCTCCTGTTTTTTAGTGAGTAGATGTTTCTCCTTCTTCTTGATGAGATCCATTCTTGTTGAGTACTCATTTCTTTTTTGTTCAAGCAATCCTTGAACATCCATCATCTCCTTTCGTTTCTCCAATAGCTTTGTTGACGCTGAAAAGCTATTAATATTGTCTTCTTCTTTTCCCGAATCATCATCATCATCCATTTGATTTTTCTTTGAATCGGAAGCAGTCAGGGTCGACTCCGGAAAGGGTTCTTTTGCTGGCATTTTTATTGTTGATGTTGGCCGTAAATTTTGCCGCCATCTCTCTGAAGAGAGGAGTGCTGAAGGAGCAGTCTCTCTACTTGATCATAGGATTGGATGATGTCTCTTCTTGCGTGGTCATGTCTTGACTTTCGAGGTCTGACTCATCTTCAATGAGGACGGGTCGAGCCCAAAAGTTGATGATGCCTTGATTGCATATTGTTGCAATTCCTGTGGTGAATACTTTGACATCACGAATAGGATCATTATGTGCCTTGTGAATTGCTATGGGTTCCAGTAGTGGAATGTCTAGCATTTCATTGGAAGTCTCTTCTTGATTCATCGAGGTGGTTGAGAAGGACATGGATTCCTGTCCTGGTGGCATGTTTTTGATGCCTGAGCTGCTAAATGGGTTGTTCGATTTGATGTCTATGGCATTGGAAATTTCTCGTTCTTCAGTAAAATAGGACTTATCCAAGTCCCAAAGCATAAGTTTTGTGTCATCTCCAACAGAAATTAATCTGTACTTGGTGGCATCACATTGGTAAGGGTCAAAGATAACTTTCGATACAAAGCCTGTATGTCCCACACCTTTTAGGACAATACTTTTTCTCTTAACGTCGAAAATATTAAGAGAATCGTCTTCGCCTCCTGTGACAAGCACTTTGCTATCTGGACTCCAGCAACATGATGTAAAACCTCCAAAAGACATTGGACCTAATTGTTCAGATATAAAACTAGCATATTGTTTCATCGTTTTTAAGTCAATAATCTCACATCTTCCATTTGAGGTCACCGTTGCTAAATAGGAATTATTGGGTGATATTGAAACATCTGTTATTATGGATTGGCCCAATGTTATTTTTCGCAAAGGATTGCACTCTTCGACTGGATTTGCTACACATTTGTACTTTTTATGTTTTGGAAGCGCTTCGTCAAAAGGTGGAGAATTAAAAGGTTCTTCAATCTTTAAATTTTTGTCATAAAACATGATTGTACCATCTTTGTGAGCGACACAGAAAATGTTTGAATCAATCCATATCATTTTGGTAATTGAGGATGAGCTTATTTTTCTCTGTAATGGTTGTTGTGAAGATGCTTGATAGGTTATTATTCAAGAATTCAATGACTTACATCTTTGTTGAAATATAACTGCTGTTTTGTTTTGATATTGTACAGAACAATATCAGATGTGTTAAATCCTATCAATAATTCAATTACTGTGTTGTCACTGTCGGAAATTACTTCCTTTTTTTTGCTTGACAAATTCGAACTGCTCTTGATCAGGTTTGTTGGTGCTTCAAAGGAATGAAGCGCTGATGATGAAGTTAGACCACCTCTTGGGTTAAGAGTAATAAATGGTTTCTCTTCTTTTTGATACCTCAACGATTGGTTCAAATACCAAGCATAAACCGTTTTGTCGCAACTACAAGTTACAAGTAGAGTTTTGTTAGAATGCAATTTTTGATCGTTACTTTGAGATGAGTTTGTTGATACAGTCATGGGATTAACAGGAGCAGTTCCAGATAATTTTAATTCTTTTCCGATCGGTATCGGAGGACGTTCTTCAATTTCCACAATTCCCAAGCACCATGATTGAAACAAAAATCGAGTACGTGAGCTGATTTCTCCACCTCTTCTTGAGTTAGATGATGTATGATTCGTGTTTGGATCTTCAACATGTTTGCTCAAGAAGAAATCAAGTTGATAAGCTCCTTCAAACGTTTTGAAGGCTTTTCGAAATTTCATTTTTTTGTTTTTTCTTTTTCAATTCAATTTATGCAGCTTGTTGTACACTTGACGACGGGATTGAGTTTCATTGGGAGACCTAGCATTTAACACACAAAGCTCCTTTTGAACTCGAAGGCTTGATGATCATCAAAAAGAGCTTTTTAAAAAAATGAGCAATAACAATTCTTCACAACCATCACGACATCGGAATACAGACAGGTCAAATTATTATCAGCAGCGAAATGAAAAAGATTATGGTCGCTCGACTGATCATCGATATCATCACGAAACTAACGAACAAAGAGAAAATAATTCAAAAAGATATTATGACAATCGTGCTCAAAACGATCGTTCGTATAGAGGAGGAGGGTATAAAGATTCAGCCACAAATGATCGTACCAAAAAGAATAGATATAACTTTCAACAACAACAAGTAGAAACCAATTTTTATTTTGCAAAAGATAAAGACTTGACGGTATTAGGAAAGAATGATTTTTATGATATTCCTATCATTCCAACAAGAGACGCTTTTAAAGAAAATTTCAACAATGAAATCTCATTATTAGAGTATATTTCCAATTATCACATGTACAATATTTATTCTGACGTTGTTTGTGAGCAGGTTGAGCATGATCATTCGAGAGAATATTTCTTCAAATTCCTTTCTATTATTCCAAGGTTAGAAATGGAGTTTGAAAGAGCAGAAATACTTGTAGAACTTAGGCAATATTATAAGGATTTGTTAAAAGAATTGCTTGATGTTGACTTGGTGCCGAAACAATCATTCAATAGATGGATGTTCGAGAGAAAAGTGTTGGAAAATATCCATTTGAAACAAAAATTAGAAAATATTGGATATATTGACCCAATATTACCGTCACTACTCACCAATATTACGGATAAATCCTTAGAAAACGACAGTGATTATTTTATTGATCCAAAGAGCGTATCTCTAAGACGAGAGATTCTTGATGACATTCCTGTGAAAGTGAACATGTTTCCGAAAAATGCAAACGACGCAAAAGACAGTATAACAACATATATAGACGCATGTAAAACCTTGTGCAAGAAAGATCATATTGGAAAATCTTTTACAGATATTGAAAAAGAAAAGATTTTTACATCTTGCGACAATTATTCACAATGGTTAGACAACGAATTCAAATCTAATAAGAGAGAAAAGGATAAAGAGGACAATATCATGAACAAGTTGAGAGAGATGAAAGAAGATGTTGGAAAGCTACTTCAAGAAAAGGTCTCTAGTGAGGTTGACAAACTATGTTCATTGTTGTCGATCAAGAGCAATTATCTACTCAACACACGGTTTAAAAGTTTGCTAACTACACATATAATCAACGACTTTTCTACAATTTTAGAACCAAAGGAATGTACATCTCTTCATGAATGCTTAAAAGTATACTTTTCACAAGACAAGATTAACACATTTACAAAAGTAATAGAAAAGTCAACAACCAATAATCAAGTGATTTTAAACATAGACAAGAAGAACAGCTTCAAGACCGAATCCATTCAAAGCATCGACCTACAATGCCAACTCAATCTATCTCACTATGAAAAATTGAAAAAACATTTCACACACCGCCTTAACTTGATTTCACAAACAAACATTGAAAAAAGAAAATCATTAGAGACGATATTTTTTACCTCAAGTTCCAAGTCCACATGCTTATTTGATTTGTTCGTTTATTGCCTTCTTCTTCGATATGCTGCCATGTTTGGAATGGGTACCAAGAAGTTTGAAGGATCAGGACTACACGCTGCTTGTCCTATTCAAGTATTTGAGACACTGCATGGAGATGTGAAGGTAAATTCTGAAAACTTTGCATCACCTTTGAATTGTTATTTCCCTGATTTTTGTTCTGCATGTGGTGATATTGATTATTGGTTTGGATCATTGGGAAGCTTTTTTGAATTTTTCCCAACCACAGGAAGGTATGTGTAAGATTTGTGTGTTTTATGTAATTGAATTGAAATATTGATGATGATATAATATCAATGATGATATCAATGATTACAATATTTCTAGCTTTGAAGCAAACCCTCCTTTCAGTGAAGAGTTAATGAAGGTCATGGTCTCTCATATGGAAACACTTTTAGATCATTCCAACACTGCTCTGTCGAAGGATACAAGCAAGAAACGACCTCTCTCTTTCTTTATTGTAGTTCCTAATTGGATGGATGCACCAAGTTTACAAGATTTAATGTCTTCACGACATTTGACTCATGAACTTGTGCTTGGAGCATCTGAACACTCTTACATTAGTGGAAATCAACATAATGATCCTTCCATGTACAGACGTTCCTATGCAGCTGTTCATGAAACTCATGTCTTTGTGTTACAAAATAGTCAAGCATCTATTGAAATGCCAATCACAGATCCATTTATTGAGCGATTCAAAAAAGCATTTGCTGTCAAGAAATAAATGTAGAGACATTTAAAGTTTTGCAGAACATTTGTAGCAATAGGTTTTCACAAAAGTTAATGATGAGAACAAATCAGCCTAGAGAGAGTAGAATCATCATCATTGCTCATCTTAACAACAATTTGCATACCCAAAAGCAAATCAAATAACAGATTGCACTTTCTGAACTTGATAAAAGTGTTTCCACTTTGCAAATACACTTGTTTTCTCTAATCTACGAAATGTATCTTTTAAATTAGCCATCACTTCAATATACAATGGTTCAATGACAGAGATGTGAATAGTGGTCAAAGTGGAGGCTTCATGATCTTTGATGGCTTTACCAAAATCAGCTCTCACACTCGAAGGAATATTGACTTCATACAGCGAGTACATGTTCAAAAATGTTTTGGAAATGTAGTGCATATCGTTCAGTGTTAAACTTTGTTGATCTTTCAGCTTTTTTAAAGTTTCAAACAATAGGATATTCTCGGTTGAGCTTTCTCCAGAACAATATTCTTTAAATAATTTGTAAAATGATTCATTATTACTTTCCATCAGGTGATGAAAATCAAACTGATCATGCTCTGATTGTGCTTGTTTTTCTAAAGAACTAGCTCTAAATAATAAATGTTGAACTAGAATCACAATGATATTAGCTCCTCCACAAACCAAATATCCACACAATCCACAAATGAATCGAAAGATTGGAACCAAATTATTGGAACTTGTTCCCACCGAAAGAAGAACAGCAACCATAAAGATCACAATAATATTTAGAGAAATTAAATCGACCCGCACGAAAAAGGGATCCTCAAAGAACAAGAATCTTCTTAAACCTTTCAAACACCACTTGATTGAGTGCTGTAAAAAGAAAATCACTTACCCTTTTCCTTAATACTTTTTCGATGTTTGACAATATCAAACGCAACCACAAGACTTCCTAAAATACTTGGAATCAAAGCCATTCCCAACACCATTAAATTAAAATTGAGATTAATGGTAGTCGAGTTAAATGTTCGAACCAATACTATATGAGGTATAGTTAAAATGGCAGCCAGAATCAATGGAACAAAAATTGTAATAATAATTCCAACGGGTAGAGTCGATAATACTTTGTGAATTTTAACACAATCTGTCTTGTCAATAATCCAATAAATATTTCTCAAATAATAAAATCGTAACATGGTACAAATATATACCAAAGACAGAGTGAATATACAATAACTGAATACTAAACCAGCACCAGTAGAACAATGATTGGCCAATGCAGGAGAGTTCACTGCAAATCCAACCATTATTAAGAATGGTCCCAAGTATGCGTTTCCAAATTTTCTCTTAATCGATGGATGAAGAAAGGCTTTGGATGAAAAGAGAATCAAATAAAAAAATATTCCAACAGAAGCCACACTGATATCTAAATAATCTTGTTGGGCCCATCGCTCTGCAACACATCCAGAGGTTGAACAATAGAAACATGATGAAGGCCATAAATTGTTCCGTACTTGTTGTTTGGTCCAAGTTGTTGTTGTTGTAGTTATTTCCATACTTATAGTCGTAAAAGCCTTATTGATGATTTCAAACGTATAATTCAATGTTGTTGAAATGTTCATGAAAAGTGTAAGAGCGTGTAAATCTTGCTCTGTAAAATTTGCAATACCATGAAGCCTCTCAAATACCCGAGCATCATGAATGACTGAATCCAAACAGGTGAGATTTGTTAGGGTTGAGTTTTGTTTCAAAACGGTCATCATGGACGTTGTCATGAAATGGTTCGTACTGATATCCTCCAACTCTATAAGGCTACCATTATAAATCCACACCATACTAGGAAATAATGGAATGTGCTGAAAATCATTGGGATTCAAGAGGCCGGATTGAAAAGGCTTTCGACGTCCAAAATGTGAGCTTGCAAACCTTAATCGTTTGGCAAACACATCGGGCGTATCAATGAGAATATCAAAATGTTCAAAAACAGATCCATAGAGGCAATCGGTGGAGGCTCCTAGAGATACTTGTGAATAGGTCCACAATCCAGTAGTGAGCGACTCCTCTGAAATGTTATTCGTTGTTGTTGAGCTATTGAAAGAGAGACTTAAAAACGATCTAGGAATGACTCGAGTCATAATGTGACGTTGTGCATCTGGTTGAAAGGTATACGAAAAGAATCTCAATGGTCGTTTCGAGGATAATGACTCATACACCTCGGAAAGAGAGGAATACTTTAAATCATTCCATAGAAATAATGACACATAATTGGCTGCTCCTAATATGACGGAGGTGGTTGTTGTCGTTGAAAGAATGCTCGTTTTGAGAGTCTTAATATCCGAGTATTGAAACCTCAGTGATGTCGGCGATGATGATGATGATGGAGATAAAGAGTGTAAATCACGGCAATGAACAACAGTAATCATGAAATGCATGATTGTTGTGACAATGATTGTTACGGTTCTGATGCTTGGATGCATTTGTTCTGAATTGTGTTATACCAATAGAATGGTTGTCGTTTTTTTACAGGTTGGCAGCATTTAGCAAGAGATTGAATTATTGTCAACGAGCATCAAACACTTGCTAGAAATGGCATCACTCTCCCCCAACACATAGTTCTCAAACTCGAAAGATCTCAAATGATATTTTACTGGTTGAGAGTCTTATTTTGAATGTTGTAAACTCTAATGAAACCACACAAAAGCTATCAAAAGCAAACTTCCGAATAAAACTTTTTTCATCATCTACTCTCGATATTAAACATCTCACCATAAAAGTTCTAGACTCATTCCAGATGATTTGCCAAATAAAACCATGCAGTATTTTTCTTTTTGTGATTTTGAGAGAACAACACGAAAGCAACAACAACACGTGGAAAAGAACAGCAAAGACCTGTTGTGTCACTTGTCTTTTAGCTTGACCCGATCAATAAAACTCAAGTCAAAAAAACAACATCAAAAACATCGCATTTCTGCCAGAAGTATCAACGTTGATCAGTGATACTCACTGAATTCAGGGCAAACAACCATCTTCAAGTATCTTTGAGTGTATTACATTTTGCATCAGTGCACACAGAGTGAATCACTGAGACTCCAACCCTGAAAAGCAACTCTCTCGATCCCTGCCTGCTGGCATTCCTTCTTATCAATGAGCAGCAGTACTTCATCGGAGGTGTCTTCCAAGAAGAGCCCTTCAACAACCTCTGCTCCAACTCTACATACGACTTCCACTGACATCAATCATCATTATTCTTCATCATCATCACCACCAACCAATCATAAACAACATTATAATCTAAATACAAACGACATGGTGCTGACTACAACAACAAGTCCCGATGACTCTCTCGTGATGGTTTCAACTCCCAAAGACGTTTCAACAACATTGAACCATGAAGAGGATGGATCCTTACATATTCCGACTCTCAAGATCAAAGAAAATGAAAACATGACGACCCTACACCACGATGGAAAAGGGAAGAGCACGAGAAATACCAACGTAGAGCAAGAGTTGAAGAAAAACCGAACGACAGCAACAACAACTGCCCTGAAGATGCATGAGAAAAGCAGTACTAGTAGTAGTAGTAATACTGCGGTGTATTTATTTAAACAATATATTATTTATGGAGTGGTGGTAGGCTTGAGTGTTTTGATAACGTTCGGATTGTACTTTTTGTATATACATGATGGTGTTTGGAATGGAACTGCCGAAGCCTCTACTGGACTCAAGAAAGCATTACTAACATCTGATGAAGAAGAAGAGTATACTTCTCCAACTAATTTATTATCTTTGGGACGAACAGAATTATCTCAACTGTATAGGCCCGTGCCAGCCTCAATTGCTAAATATATTAAGCCTTTAGAACCAAAAACCAGGATTATTGGACGACGAGAAATGTAAGTTGTGCAAAGGGAATCATTAACTCAATCCTTATACCTACCCTATTGATCATTAATTTTCTTATAATATTGAATTAATGTTAATAATTGTATGATTTACTAATCGCATTAGGATCCATTTTCCTCAACTTGGAGTGATGAATTTATTGGGAAAGGTTGATTCCGGAGCCAAGACCAGTTGTTTAGATGTGGTCAATGTTCATCATGATAAGGTGAAAAAAACCTTAAACTTTGATGTGGTTCTAGACCGTAACAATAGAAGCATTGTTCAACAAATTTTGGATTTCCCTTTCGCAAATACCACGAAAACAGTCATGTCTTCGAATGGTCATGTCTCAACCAGATATGTGATTAAGACTTTGGTGTCCATCGGTCCAGAATTTCAACAACAAGTTGCAGAGTTCACCTTAGTGGAACGTCACAAGCTAGCTTGCCCTGTCTTGATTGGTAGAAATGTAATTAGAATGGGAGGGTATGTTTAGTAATTCATTATTATTATTTAACAAGTTAATCACATCAATAATTCATGATAATGAATTGTGAAATAGATTTTTGGTTGATTGTAACAAAAAGTTTGTCACTGGAAAGAAGGCAAAACCAAAAGTTCAGGAACCAATTCACATACCAAATGTACACGAATTTCCAATCATAGAACCAGTAGACCCTCCTGAAGACGACCAACCACAGACTCCACCAAAGAAAAAAGGAAAGAAAATCAAAAAAAAGAAAGGCAATAATTGAGAAATGAATTTTATCAAGTTGTGTGGGCTGCAACAATTTTGGAGAGAATGCAATGACACGTCCACATGATAATTTAGAAACTGGAACTGAGAATGCAATCTAATGCCTCATCAAAATCTCCCTTTTCTTCAATAATTTCTTTAATTCTTTCCTTAGTCATTACCGATGGAAAAAATTCAAGAATCCATGTGGCGTAATAATCTTGCAAATCTAACGATGACTTATTCACACCCAATATTTGTATTTCGTAATTTGCTAATTTTGAAATAAATCCAACGTTTGGTGAGATACAACTTCTTCTCTTCTTGACGTAATGATACGCATCATGTAAATTCATCCGTAAACAGTTCATCACAAAAGCAATGACCATTGAAGAAGATCGTGAAATACCAGCTTGACAATGCACGAGAATAGTTCCTTTTTCTTTCATACAATCATTTATAAATTGAAGAGCTTGAGGTATGTGGTGTTCGAGTGCTTCATTGGGATTGTCATCGATCAGAATTTGAATGGTAGTGAGCGAGTCTTTATGTTTGCACGAAATTTCTTTTGTCACGTTTAGAATGTGTGTGATGCTTTTTGAATTCCGAAGGTAATCTGAGTCTCGTTCCGCTGAGAAATGAGGCCCTAGATACATGAAGGGAACAATTGGAGATGTTTCATCACCATCATCAATAATTTTGACTGAACTTTTGTTATCGTCTGCATAGACCAAAATCAGATCAGCGCTGAAGTCATCATGCGGTTGTTGAGAAGACATTTTTATTAGCTCAGAGAACTGTTTACAAAACGGATCTGAAGAGAACAATGAAACGAAATAAATTTAGCTTGATTCCATGTGTTTTCAATATTTGTTTTATTTGTAATTGGGAGAAAGAGAAATTGCATTCCAACCGTAGGGAGATTTCACAGGGCTATCTTCTAAACTTCCCGACCCAAATGACATTCCCAAAAGGCTTCCATTTCTTCTTGAAAGACTGTTATTACTTGCTCCGGATTCACTTCGTTTTCTGTCAATACTTATAGTTCGAGGAGGTGATCTTCTTCCGGAATGTTGACCATGAATCATGATACCAGTATTTCCTGCCTCGTAATACATCTCATCATCATCTGCCTCAAATGGTTCTTCGTCTCCACTATCAATACTACTGTCTCCATCATTTTGATACTCATCTTGTTCATCTTCTGACAACTCAAATATTCCTTGCGAGCTTGGTTCTTCATCATCATCGTCCATCATGTCATCCTCAAAAGAGTCAGCCAGTCTTCGTTTCACTTGTTTCATAGAGGCAAGAGGTGACTTGGAATGAGGTGAGTGCAATGACTCGAAAAGAAAATTATTTGCTTCCGAGTTTCTGTGATTGGAATTGTGATTCATGTTCCTTAATCGATCCCATTCATCCATCATGTTGTTCGAGTGACCAACCGACGACGAGGATCCACCATAGTAGTCCTGTTGTCTATTTTGTGAAGAGCTTGAGATGGAATTTTGTGAATTAAAATTCCCAAATTCACTAAAATCAACACCAGAATAATTTCCACCTTCCCACTTTTGATAATGTGGAAGAATGAATTTTTCTGACTGTCTCAACAGGTAGGGGTCAAACGGAAAGAAGTTATTTTCAAGATAATTCACACCTCCATATCCACCACGTAAGGGAATCACAATGTTTTGATTCTCTTCTAACACATGGTGGAAATCAAAAAGGTAATACCGTGAAAAAGCGTCAACAACTTCTTCTGCCACGTCTTGAGCCACAATCTGTCAAGTCATATCATGGAATAAGGAAAGAGTGCACGTTGGTTTGGAATGGTTTTGGTGTTTGTATGATCACGACCAATGGTTGTTGGTGTGTCATGTTCAACCACAAATGGTTTATTCGGTCAACAACAATGAATGATCATGGTCATGATGTTTCAATGTTGCAACAATAATGAGAATGTTGTACATTGGCAAGTCACAAATGCGATTCCACCGAAGGCGTTCGGATGGTTAATCGCCCAGTTGTTATTGCGACATGCAGTACAAAAAATTAATTTGGTTTCAAAATGAAGTCAGGTTGCCACAACAACGTGACAGTGTAAAATTGTATGTATCAATAATTAGTGGAGAATGAATGACCGTTCAGTCGGAATGAACTACAACATACCTTTAAAGGATTAAATTTGGAATACATGATTTTCTTAATCGGGGACTGTGAGAAAAATTGTCGACTCTCTGCCATTAATTGTTTGACATCTTTTCGAAGCAAGGAGTTATCCTCACCTTCAGCTGTTTCTGGCTTAATTAATTGATGTATTTTGAAGCACAGGATATAGAAAACACCCTGGCAAATGGAGTAGAATAGGCTGTGTGTTTCCACATCCAAGTATTGGACGCTTTGTTCAAAAGTAGTGATATACTTGTCACACCAGTTCAATAGTTGACCTAATGTCTTCAAAATCACGGTGTTTGAGACATATTTGGCACGTGACAGCATACCAGACAGGTATGCAGCACAACATTTTCTCACCTCATTATGGATTTGGCTGTTGAAAATATTTCCGAGTAAAAAACTAATAAATCGTTCCATATAGTTGACATGGAAGCTGCAAATGTAAAACATGAGGAATTGAATAGAATGTAGTTGATATTGATTGAGTACGAAGCTTCGGAAGAGAATCATCATTGAGTGAAATATTGAATCCATGAATTCGTTCTTTCCTTTACATTCACTATTTCCACTCTCAAGGTACTTGTTGTGCTGTCGTGGTTGTAATTGAATGGGTGATGTAGGAGGAGCGTTTGCACGTTCATTGATATACTCGAATAGAACAGTGACTATTGAGTCAAGCTTTTCTGCACAATAAATACGCATTTCTTCTGCGTTGGATTCGTCAAACTCAAAATCAAAGATTGCATTTTCTAAATGCTTCAAGTCAACACCTTCACTATTCTTGTTACCAGATGATGCTGACATGGAACCATCGGTCTGAGCATTCATAGCAACAAGTTGAGCATCCATCTCAATAAGACTCTGTACAACCAAAGTGAAACAAAAACTTGTGAGAGATGGAATATATTTATCCAAACTCAACAAATTTCCAACAAATGCTCGATGAATAGAAAGTGAATACGAAGCATGAGGATAGTTATGCCGTATTTTGTCCTTGAGTTGATCAATAAACAAGAGTTGATTGGTAGCCTTTTTTTGTAATTTGTACAAGAGATTATGTACATTTTGTTTTCTAGTTCGTTCCATTGTTTCTATGAGTTCTCGAGTTAATTTGATACCTCCACTATTTTCTTCAATTCGCTGAAGTTCAAAATCTGGAATAGGGTGAAAATGTTCAACAATGCACGACATGATCATTCCGTGAATACTTCCGCTAACTTTTACATCATGGGCTTTTTTGAATTGAGTTGGATCATGAGATGGAGGACGGCTTTTCTTTTCAAAGGCATTGTTATTGGACACTAGTAAAGGAACACTATTGTTGATGGTGCTACTTGAAGAAGCAGAAGTAGTGTACAATGCCAAACACAGAGTATCAAAACTGTTTTGTAATTCCTTGTTGTTAGAACAGAGTACTTTTGTACTTGTGGAAAGAATAGCGTGCACCAAGTCTTTGCAATCGGAAAATTGAAAATTTACAGTGGTAGTCGACGTTGAATTCTGGAAGGATGATGATGATACAGAGGAAGATGGGCGGGCATGTACAATTTCAGAGGCTATTCGTGAAAGGGCTTTAAAAGTTAGAATTAATTGTTGAAGATTGAGTTGATGGAACTTTTGTACCACACTCATATATTTTCTAGGATCATTCTTTTCAAAAAGATCTCGCAGTGCCGTACTAAAGGCTTGTTTAATGACTATGATTTGTTGTTCTTGTTGTTCCGTCGTGTTCATCATGGTAGAGAGTGGAAGTCTTGGTGAAAAAGGGGTTCAAGACGGAGAGAGGATGGGTTGATGTTTTTTTTTCAATGCGCATTTCAAAAAAAATTTCGACTTTCTAACGCCTGTCTAAATTTGTCATGCTCATTCTTTTCGCTGGAAGAAAACAATGAAGATGCTCTTTGTGCGAACCACATCAAGAATGGAACCTTTTAATTCTCATTTTTCTCTTGCTCAAAAGCTTCGTTTGAGAATTTGCATTTGAGAATCGAAAAATCTTCTCGTGTTCTTTTCTTTAGAGCTTTGCAAGAAGGAATTTGAACTTGGTTTTAATACAAAAAATGGCCACACATGATCTTTTGGATGAGAATCAGAATGAATCCAACCACAGCAACCACTTGCAGAGATCTCCGATACATGACCAATACAAAGACATTTCCGTCGTGGAACTAGAGGAAGAGATGAAAAATTCGAATTCGGATCATCAACAACAAGAACTTGGCGAAGAAGAAGCCTCATCATTTCCACCAAACAATAATAACATGGATGAGCAAGACAACAATTTCAAGTCGTACGAATCGCCATCAGATTTACGAAAACGAAAAGCCAAAGCAATATTGTTTTATTGGTTACGAGTGTTGAGCGGACCAGTTTTAGCCTTGCCTTTCTTTTGTAATATGTTGACTCCACTTGGAGCTACAATTGCAATTAATCGATGTGCTGGTATAACCATATGGATTGCCACTTATTGGATAACTGAACCAGTTCCAATTGCCATTACATCATTACTTCCTGTAATATTATTCCCTTTATTGGGTGTTACAAGCGCCAAAATTATTACTGAAGCATACTTTTCAGAGTTATCTTTTCTATTTGTTGGATCTTTTATGGTTACCATTGCTTTAGAACGATGGAATTTACACCGAAGATTTTCACTATTCGTGTTGGGTTTAATTGGAATGAGACCGTTTTTAATATTATTAGGATTTATGTTGCTTGGTGGAACTCTTTCAATGTTTTTATCAAACAGTGCCACTACAGCCATGCTATTACCAATGGCCAATGCAGTGGTTTCAAGTATCAAGAAAAAGAACAATGAAAATCCTAATATAGAAAAGAGAGAAAAAGAGCTAGTTAAAATTCAGAAATTTGCTAAAACATTATTCCTTTGCATTCCATATGCTTCATCCATTATGGGAATGTCTACATTGGTAAGTTCAACAATTATTGTAACATTGAACACTCATGTTACAGATAATTGTACTATGATTTCCCATGATTTTATTATAGATTGGAACACCAACAAATTTAATATTTGTTCACGTGCTAAATGAAAAGTTTCCAGCTTTACAAACATCAGATGATGATCCAGTGACTTTTGCAACATGGTTTTTGTATGCATTTCCTCTCTCATTAACCTTTCTTGTATTGGTCTATATTTATTTCAGTATTTTGTTTGTGAGGCCAATATCTTTAAATCATGAAAGCACAAACACAGTGGAAGAAAATACTGGACTAAACAATTATTCACCATCCAACTATCGCAGTACTGCTAACTTATTAGAAGAAGATAAATTGAATGAAGAAGTGTCGCCTCGTCAAGAAGAGGTTGCCGTTGCTCCATCGTCAAAAAAGCCCTCCAATATCTTTAGAGAGCAATATAAGGCTCTCGGAAGAATTCGATATGAAGAAATATTACTAACAATTATCTTTTTAGTCATGTGTTTATTGTGGGTTTCCAGAGACATTCAAATTGGCTCTAATTTGCACATTGGATGGAATAATTTAGTGTACTGGATCAGTGGACGGCCAGAAAAAGAAAAATCTTCACTGTTGAAGTATGTTGGTGATGGAACAGTGGCAGTCTTACTTGGATCCTTACTGTTTTTCATTCCATCTTTTAATCCTCCATCAGAAAAAGATCAACACAACAATGACACCAATTCCCAACAAATTCAATCAACAACAACCTCAAGAAACTCACACACTCCATTCACAACAGGACGTATTTTAGAATGGAAACAAGTCAAAAACGAAATGCCATGGGATATTATTTTGCTACTTGGATGTGGATTTTCTTTAGCAGCTGCCTATAACCAATGCAAATTTTCTGATTTTATTGTCGATGTAATTGTTGTAAAATTGGATTTAGCAAGCAAGATTCATCCCTATCTCATGATGCTTGTCATTTGTTTTGCAGTGAATGTGATCACAGAATTTTCAAGTAATGTTGGAACCGCATCATTGTTAATGCCTCTTCTTGCCACTTTATCCATCAGAGTAGGTCAGAATCCTATTCTCTACATGGCTCCAGCAACACTGGCTTGTTCCTTAGCGTTTATGACTCCAATAGGAACCGTACCTAATTCACTTGCCTTTGGTTATGGACATTTCAAATTAACAGATATGGTCATGAGTGGAGTGGTGTTAAGTTTACTTGGAGTTGCCTCAGCAGTGTTGGGAACCATGGCACTGGGAGGAGTATTGGGTGTTCATCTCGATCAAGTTCCTTCATGGGCGAATTCCACTTTGACTGCTACAACTACTACAGTATTTCCATAAAATTTGTTTGGAATGGTGTCTGACGTTTTTCAAATTCCAACTTGAATGGTACCATCAACAAAAAAATACCACGATACTCTCAGTTGTCTGTCCCCTTGATCATCATGATTTCAAAATTTCCAACTCCCGATAAATTCTATCAATCCATGGATATGACTGCACTTTGCAATCATTCCAAATATTCCTTCGACGCAGCCACATGGTTGAAATATTTTGACCTTTACAAAATCAAGAAAAAAGAAAATCTCAAGTTATTGCGCCAATACATTCAAAGTGAAACTCTGAACAGTTTTAGAAATTTACAGTTTACTCCTCAACCGCATGGCTCAGAAGATTTTGAAAAGTCTGTTTCAATTTCAAGATCCTCTCTTGAACAAAGTTGTAAACTCACAAAATTCTATTCCAATCCATCAGCATCAACATGTATCTTGGAAAGTTTGAATTCACCAAAACCATTCAAAACTAACATTTCCATCATGATCGGAGATTGTTTGGAGGCAGCATTGATTTATTCAATGGGAGGAATCAATAAAGATTCCGAACACAATGTACAAACGAAAAAAGTGGCCGTGTTGAATATGGCATCAGCAAAGAGACCTGGAGGAGGATATAAAACTGGATCTGGAGCTCAAGAAGAGAATTTATTTAGAAGAACCAGTCTTGCCTTCTCTTTGGAAGATGTTGACCATTGGGATACCGATAGGAAATGGAAATATCCGTTACCTGAATTGGGTAAGTGTCAGAGGTCATGTATTTACAAACTTACTTTTGGATCTTCTTCACATTGTCAAGGTGGTGTTTATGTTCCAAATGTTTCTGTCATTAGAGGAAGTGAACTCAAAGGTTATCCATTCCTCACAAAACTGTATCATGTTGATGTGATTTGTGTGGCTGCCTACGCCAAACCACAGTTAGACCAATCGAGACAGAAACTACATGAATCTTTAATTGAAAATGTGAAAAATAAGATGAGACTTATGTTTGCAATGGCAATAGAGAATGGCGTTACCACAGTGATTTTAAGTGCTTGGGGTTGGTAAGTACTTATGCTCCTGATATGTGGAATTTGATCAAAATCTTAATATTTATAATTTTCTGAATCACAACTCATTGTCTTCGTTTAGTGGAGCTTATGAAAATCCACCCTCACATATTGCATCTTTATTTAACTCTGTTATTAAGGAATATGATGGTGCATTTGAAGACATTGTTTTTGCCATCTATAATGATCACAATGCAAAATCAACTGATGGAAATATTGTGCCTTTTGAAAGAGTGTTCAACATCAAGGGAACAGAAATTGTTTGGGATTAACCACCTTAATTCGAGTGTCACAATTATAAAACAATTAACCAGTGTTTGTTTTTGTGAAGACAATAGTTTACAGAAAATTTAATTTTGTACACACAATAATTCTTAGAGCTTGGTCCAAGGCTCCTGCAACTGCAAGACCTTCTTTGTCTCTATTCCAGTCAAAGCAACAAATTGGTTGAGTAGAAACTGTCGATTTTTGAACAAGAATCGTGTTTCCCACAACGCCCTCAGGTGGGTTTCCAATTCTTCGTTCAGATGGATAATTACTTGAAAGACACATAGTTTTACAATAACATTCAATAATTAGTAATACTTACTACTTGTACAGAGAAAGTAATCCAGATCCTGAAGCAACCAAAAACACATCCCTGTTCTGGGGTAAATGTCTTCCAAGCCACACAGTAGAAGTATTACTGTCTTGAATTTTCTCAGATAAACAAGCATATCCTTTTTCTGGATGTCTTGTTCTCATATCTAACACATTGAATCTTCCTTCAAGAGTAGTTGCCAGCAATTTGTTCATTTCGATATCTCTTCGGTCGAATTGCAATGAACAAATACCATTTTTCAAGTTGGTTTCCCACAAAACACTGTTCGTTCGCAGGTCAAATATTTTCAAGTCTCCATTTTCATAACCACTTGCACACACTCGTTCGTTAGCATTGAATGAATTTCCCAAGCAGACAGCCCAACAATCAACTTTGACAGACTCTTGCGGTTCGAGGCTCACTATTGGTTTGTGTTTTAGCCGCAAATCCCAAATTTTGACACAACCATCTCTGGAACCTGTTGCAATTTCGGGTGGACCATAACTGAGGCCACATCCATCAACACAATTAATTATTTGAGAGTGGGCTTTTTCAATTGTGAATAAGGGTTGATTATTTTTTGGTTTGTTTAAATCATAAACAAGAATATTTCCATCAAAATCTCCACAAGCTAAATGTCTTTCTTCAAGGCCTGTTGCCTCAAAAGTGCAGCATTTAAAGGGATGCTTATGATCAATGTCATACAGTTTGTTCACATCTTTTCCATCTTCAGTGAGGGTGTATACTTGAATACAACCAGTTCCTCTCGGAACACCACCTGCAGCAATAAACCGAGCACTACTCGGAATCCACTTGCAATCATTCACTGTCCAATTTAAAGGTTTGTTGATGTGCTCTATGATTCTTGGTTTATCCATTTTTTTTGTAGTTGGCTTCCGTGTCGACATACAACAACGCAATTAGGAAACGGGTTGTATTCGCCATCATCATTTGGAGCGTCAGCGAGAGTCTTTGAAAAGCAAATATTTTAATGAAAAAACCTCAAGTTAATTAATTTATGGTATTCCTGAGTTGAAAATTGGTTAAACCCACAGAGTTTAAATTTACATTGTTTACACTTATTCTTCAGCTTCCTCCTTCTTCAATCTCTCCTTATCAGCAAGCAATCTTGCGTTCAAATCGTCAACCATCTTCTTGGCTGTCTTCAAAATGATTGTCATGTTACCTGACATGAAGAAAGCAGCTTCTGGGACTTCATCATATTTACCCTCAATAATACCTCTGGCTTCCTCAACAGCATCTTCCAATTCTACGAAGTAACCAGACTTACCAGTAAAGACTTCGGCAACTTGGAAAGGTTGAGTCAAATACTTTTGCAATCTTCTTGCACGATCGACAGTCAATCTGTCTTCATCTGACAATTCGTCCATACCCAAGATGGCAATGATATCTTGAAGATTTTGGTATTCTTGCAAGCACTTTCTGACACCGTCAGCAGTATCATAGTGATATTTACCGATGGCAGATGGGTTGATCAAACGAGACATGGATTCCAAGGCATCGACGGCTGGGTACATACCCTGTTCGGCAATTTGACGGGACAAGACAGTTGTGGCGTCCAAGTGAGCAAATGTGGTAGCTGGTGAAGGATCGGTAATATCGTCAGCAGGCACGTAAATAGCTTGGACAGATGTAATAGAACCCTTCTTGGTTGAGGTAATACGTTCTTGCAATTCACCAATATCTGTTGACAAGTTAGGTTGATAACCGACAGCAGATGGAATTCTACCCAAGAGAGCAGAGACTTCAGAGTTGGCTTGAGTAAATCTGAAAATGTTGTCAATAAAGAGCAACACATCTTGTCCTTCTTCATCACGGAAATATTCGGCAATAGACAAAGCAGTTTGACCAACTCTAGCACGAGCTCCAGGAGGTTCGTTCATTTGTCCATAGACGAGAGCAGCCTTGGATCCATCTCCTTCCAATTGAATGACTTTAGATTGAATCATTTCCAACAACAAGTCAGTACCTTCTCTGGTTCTCTCACCGACACCACCAAAGACAGAGAAACCACCGTGCTTCTTAGCAATGTTGTTAATAAGTTCCATGATAACGACAGTCTTACCGACTCCGGCACCACCGAACAAACCAATCTTACCTCCCTTTGGATATGGGATCAAAACGTCAATAATCTTAATACCTGTAACCAAGATTTCGTCTTGTGTGGTTTGTTCAGAGAGGACTGGAGCTTCTCTGTGAATTGAATATCTGTTCTTTGAGTTAACTGGACCTCTTTCATCAATTGGTTCACCCAAAACGTTCAAGACTCTACCAAGAGTTTCACGACCAACAGGAACAGTGATTGGACCACCAGTATCGACCAATTCCTTACCTCTGAAGAGACCATCAGTTGGTGAAATACAAATGGTTCTGACTTCGTGTTCACCAAGATGTTGAGCAACTTCAAGGACAATTGGTTGGCCATTTGGACCAGGCAACAACATGTGAAGAGCGTTACCAATAGGTGGCAATGATCCTTCAAAGATACAGTCGACGACTGGACCAATGATTTGAGAGACCTTTCCTCTGTTATATCCTGCCCATTTTTCAGTGATTTCCTTCTTTGTCTTCATGAGATTGTTGTATCTATCAGTCAATGTTTTAACTTGAGCTTCATCCAACTTGCCGGCCTTCTTACATTCAGCAACAAAGTTATTGTATTCATTTTGGGAGAGATAGTACAAGAAGTCATCAGAAAATTCGTCGTTTGGAGAAGTTTGAGTAGCGACGGATTCTCTTTCCTTCTTCCACACACCCATTTCTTCCTTTGAGAAGGAGGCAGAGTAGCAACGCTTGGTAGCTGAACGTTAATAATATTATTGAAAAATAGAAATCAATCATTTTATGTTCGTATTAAATGTGCAATATTATTGAAAATGTATCATCATCATGATCATTGTTGTTATTATCGTCATCTAATGATGATGATGTGGCCACTTACCATTTGCGAAGACGCCACCCTTGAGACCTTTGGAGGACTTTGACAAAAGTCTGAGCGAGTTGTTGAGCATTTTTGAATTTTTTTTTGGAGGAGTCAACCCTAGCACTTGATTACAACACTGCGTAGGTTTTGGAAAGCGGGACCTGAAGGAGTGATGAAACTAGCATTTTGAGAAGTGGTTTTCAATCCATAGATGAGAAAACGCTCCATCCTTGACCATTCGTCATGGATATCTAAGCCATTTACTTTGACTTTACATGTTTGATGAAGGTCAACAACCATTGATCAAATTGATAGGATTAATACGACGGATCTTCTTAGGAGTACCCAGGTTGAGAGGCATTGGTTTCGGAACTGGTTCGGACTGCATATCATTCAAACCAAATCTTTTCAAATGATGATAAAGGGAATTTACTTGTTCACTGTTACTATGGCTTTATAGGTCAAAGCTTCATCTTTTTAGAGTTGAATGTGCTCATGACCTTTAAATTGTCTCCTGGACAACTTTCAAAAGAATACTCCTCTCGAGAAAAATCACAAAACAAAACTGCCCCACTTAACCATTTGAGGAATCGCTTTCTTTTCAAATTACCATATCGGTGCTCAATTAATGCTTTTTCCACAGTCTTTCTCTTGAAACAACAACACGTGATACACATGGATAACAATAGCAGCACACCCGTCACTAAGGCAAAAGTACAAACAATTGCAACTATTTGAGCAACGACTGGAATTCCCATGAATGAACTAAAAAAATCATTGCTCCTCGAATCATCTTCACTGGTTTCTTGTTTTGAAGAATCAATAGAGCAGAGTGGAGTAACAAGGGCAAGTCGTGTGGTGGTATTGGACCAATATGAAATATATTGTCCAGAACACATGCACATGATTCCAGAGCTCGTTTGTAAACCATTGCCACAATTCAACTTTAACATTTTGTCTTTAAAATTCGCCGAGTTGAGGATTGCATCAGACGTGGCTTGCAAGTTTCCTTGTTTTGGTTGGCATGTATTATTGTGGCTATTGTACTGTTGTGTCGTGAGATCACAATGGACTGGAACTTCACATGAAAGAGAGGCATAGTTAAAAACTGTCTTGTTGTCATATTTTTCGCTGCAATTCAAAGGAACACAAATTTTCTGAGTGGAATCAAAGACAAGATCGGAATGTTGGCAATTTGCTTCACATTTTACGTTTCCATTGTCAATTATAGTTTTTTGATAAGGACCTTTGCAAAAATCTTCATTGACAGTTGTCGAGGAGTCTTCAAAGGCGAAGGGTATTTCTATGGTAGACATGATATTGCCATTATCTCCAACTTGAAGAATACATTTTCCACGACTAAGCTGAAAATGGAGTGAAATAACCATGAACACTTGTCACTGAATTATATAGTTAGAACTTACTGTCAGGAAAGTGTTGAAAATTATTTTCTTGACGTCGAATCCCTCAATTCTTGGTTGTGTGTATTGTCGTTGAGTTTTCTTTCATGAGTAATCAACAGATGAGTTCATTAATGAAAAATGATTTTTGCACAATACAAATATGGTCCACATATTTAACCATGAGAAAACTACTTACATTGCAAGAAAGATCCGTGGAGCAACAATCAAGTAATGTAACATCGATTAATCCTGGTGTTTCAATATTGTTGAAAATGTCCAATGAAACGCTCACAGTTTGATCATTTCGAAAAGCTCCCTTAGAAACAATCACAGGATTTCCTTTCAATTTAGTCAAAGAGAATGTTCCATCCCCAAATGGTAATTCAAAGATCATGGTTGTTCCTAAAGTTTTATCGCAAAAGTAAACAATTTTTCCAGTATATCGATTATAATAGTAGCAATTTGAATTCTTGTATAACAATTTGATATTTCTAAAAGGATAGAATTGATCATTATATGAGGCTGGATCATTGGAGAGAAGGGCGCCTTGAATTCTCAATAGTGAGCCTTTCTGATAGAAACAATCAATATTTCTCAAATAAATTTCCGTAGATATTCCAATTTTGTTCATTTCATTTCCAATGTGTTGTTTGGGTACGAGAAAACCAATATTTTGTTTTTCTGGAATCACATAGTAATACTCTCTAAAATCCAATTCTCTCAAATCAAATAACATTTCACTCTCTAGAGAGACAGTCATTCCTCTCGTTGAGACACTTCTTTGTTCATTCGTTAAAGAAACTCCAAAGGATAAATCTCCTTGTCGTAGAGTGATGAAAATTGAATATTGCAGAGAGGGAGTTCCTACCGTGTATTGAGAATAGATGGTTGAATTGTAGAGAATTCTTCTCGTTTCATAATAGACTTGTCCCGTATCGGCATTCAGTAATGGCCCACAACAAATTCCATTGATCATCGTAGTCATTGTGGATGTCGCCGTAGCTGAGAGTCTTCTTTCATCACGACAACTCTGTGATTGAATTTGATAATCTTCAAAAGCATTTCGGAGAGAACCCACATATTTCAGAGGAAAATGTACATAGACATCACTTCGTTCTATTTGAATGACCACATCCGAAGTAACGGTCCAATACGACGAATGAGAATCTGTATCTTGAGGGTCAAGTGGAATGGGTTGATCGGGAGAGACATGAATTTTTAAATCTTGTTTCAAACCCTCATCACCAATATTCAATCCAATGACAAAGGTATTTTTACAGGATATTAAATTGTTCTTGGAATTGCAAATTTTTACAAAATTATTCGTTGTTACAAAACCCGAAAGAAAAGCTGAGGTATTGAGGAAGGGAAGAAAAATAGAAGAATAAATTAGTAAAAGGTACAGATACTGAAAGAAACGAATTGTTGATATATTGTTGAGAATGTTTGTTATTGGCATTGTTTATAAATTAACTAAAATAGAAATTTCTTTTCTTGACTTTCTCTCTAAAAACATTTTGAAAAAATGAAACAAAAGACATTGGAATCCGATTTTTATTTCATTGAAATTGAAACGTAGGTTGATCCCACCCAATCGGAATGAACTTTTAGTCGAATGATAAATTTTGAAAATCTTGGAAACACTAATAATCAGTCCTCCTGATACTTCAAAAACTCAATTTCTTTCAAGCCTTCATCAACAAATTTCAAGTCTATTCGGGAAATCATGTTTAAATATTATTAATATTCAAGTCATGTATTATTCAAAAAAGAACAAGTTAGCAATTATTGCCATTGAACGAAGATTCCTCACTCATATCTATAACATTATGCCATTCATTGAGAATGGAGCTCGTATCGTAAAGGCTTCTCCCTATTTGCACACCATTGTGAGTAATAACAGACTCTATTGTGAGCAATTGCTCATCTGTGCAGCTACCAAATAATTTGGTTAATTTCTGGAAAGCAGCCAATTCAATGATTCCGAGCGTCATGATGGAGTGAGCGGATATGGTGATGATGATGACGGAGCGAGCGAATGATCCCTGCAACATGCAATAATACCAAGCTAATAATAATCATGGATAATAGTTGAATTAATATATAAAGCTTGGTAATTAGGATTACACTCGCGAAAACAACACAGTCCACTACAACCAAGTGTATACTTCACAACTTTGTAGTAGAGAGTGAGCCAATCCCGCATCTTATCACTTGATAACAATAAAAAAATGTCACCACCTCATCCTCTGCCGGCTCACCATCAACAACAACACTCCAGTTCCCTTCTTTACAACAACAACTTGTCACCGCAAACACTACATCCGAGAGACAATCATAACGATCATACGTATGAAGAGAGTACAAGTAGCTCTGGTACGACGACCACGACCACCACAGCACCCATGATGAACAGCAGTAACATTGTCAAACATCATCATACAAAGAATAGTCATTCCTCTTTTCATTCATCCTCCACCACGTCATCACAGAATTCATTGCTAAATCGATGCTTATCCTTCTCCACTCGAATGCTCATTTTAATATTTTTCATTGGGTTTTTATTTGCCATGTATTCCATGTTACGATTTCATGGTAAAGTAATATCAAATAAGGCAGATACATCTGTGAGAAATGAATTTATTACAAAACCAGTGATTGAAAGAGTATTTAATGGAAAGATTGATTATTCAGAAGATTCTGAGGATGAAAAGAATGATGGTCCTCCCATGAGTGGTGAAGCGATAAATTTTGCTTCAAAACTCATTGGAGCTGTTGTCACTCACAAGGATGGGTTTACAAGTGTTGTTTCCAATGGTGGTGGTAGTGATGGTAGTGATGGCCGTGATGGTTCTAACACTCATGGAGGTGTTGTTAGTGATGGTTCTAACACTTCAGTGGATCAAGAAGATGATATAGAAACAGGAACTATGTTCAATCTTGTTTGTAATGTGAACAAGTTACAACCAGCGACTGTTGGTTCAAAAGATCAATTATCGAATAAGAACTCTCTTGCAAGCTCTAAATGTGTGGATTGCAACAAAATTCAAGAATTGAAAGGAATCAAAACAAGTATTTGCAAACCATCGAGTAGTGGAACGAGTTTCTTAAAATGCATTCAATACGATGCTTTTACGAAATTATGTCAAGCTAATAATTTAATTATTAATTTATCTAAAATTAGAAAAGTGAGCTGTTTAAGATATAGAAATGAGAATTGTGCCTATTCCAATTCCAATTCATATTATTCATATGATTCTAAAGCCTATTTATTAGATTGTGATTTTGACTATTCCAAATTTACCATCTCTTCACATTCTAAAGATTTCCAAAAAGATATTTTTGCATCCTTTTCAAAAGATACAAATCCTGAAGAAACCGAAAGTAGAAGTGACATTGTCAAACGAGAAAACGAAGTCTCTATTTTAGTTTTCAGAGAAAATGGTCCTCGAAACGAAATTGAAAATATTTTCTATGTGATGAGTGAATTATATAACACGTATTTATTGACAGAGGTTTTTGATTTAAATTGGAAACATCTGGATATTGTATTTATGGATGATCACAAACCATCCAAGTTTGATATATTATGGAAATCACTTTTTAAGAGTGTGAATTCCATGAGCAATATTTATAAGGAAATGAATCAAGTTGTAAGATTCAAACATGTGATCTTTCAACCAAGTGTTTATGCTTCACCATTGGTTTTAGCATCAAAATCGACGATTGAGCAAAACGAACATTGTAACATGAAAGCTTTGATCAATAATTTTGCTTCCATATTGCTACAAACGTTCAAGATTGAAAAGCACGCTAAAAGAACCTCCGAAAAGCCTCTTGTTATTCTAGCGTTGGACGATGAGGATGTTAAGAACACTCTCTCTAAACGAACTGGTATTGAACTGGCGCTACAGTTTGCCTCCTTAACCATCAAAGAACAATTACAACTCGCTACTCAAAGCTCCTTGTTGATCGGTCAAGGTGACAAATTGATATTGTCTCTCTTTCTTCCTTCCACCTCTGCAGTCATTGAAATTCAACAACAAACATCATCGTATGGAGATGCTTTTCACAGCATTGCAGAATGGAAAGGACTCAAATTTTCAAGGATTGACAAGTCCAAAGTGTTAGCTGAATTCGAAAAATTGTTTCCTGATCGATAAGATTTATGTCTCTGATTCAGTAAAAGGCTGATTGAGATTTAATGAAAATCATAAATGACAATTATTATTCTTCAATAACACTAGTTTCTTCTTCTGCTGACTCTTCTTCCTCTCCAGACTCAGAGTTGTGAGAGGGAGAACCCTTTGTGTTCTCTTCCTCATCAAAAATGTTGCTAAAAGCAGGTTCCTTTCGAACTGAGACTGGTTGTTCCTCCTCTTCGTCATGCATTTGATCTAATTCATTCTCTTCTTGATTCGTTTCTTCCTCCTCATCATACGCTTCTCCTTCCTCTTCTTCTTCATCACTAATTTCTAAAGGCTCTGAATATTTTGGTGACGCTTTAGGAGGTAATGTTTTCATTGCCAATTGTCGTGACTGAGGAGGAGGAGGTCTCAATGTTGAAACGCCCCTACTCGTACTACTCTCAGCAGGGATTTTATCTTCGAGAGAGGATGCTTCTGAAGAGGTCAGTGAGGTTTCACTTTCTGAAGTGGTGCTCGTTTCTTCTTCCAACATGTGATCTTCTTCCTCTGCTGTGGATGTCTTTTTTCTCTCTTCAATGATTTTGTGTTCACTTGGTAGTCTCATATTTTGAGAGGAGAGTTGTGGAGCAGCAGTTTTCTTTGGACGATGTTGTTTCCATTTTGGAGCATGATCAAACAATGAAGGAATACGAATGGTCGTATCTTTGGTAGTATTTTCTAACCATGCCTTAAATGATGTCATGGAAGCGACATGATCTGTTTTGATCTTTTTAGGTTTTTGTGTAAGTGTTGGGCGTTCAGAGAATAATCGTGATGGATGTTTCAAGCTTGGTTTCAATACAAGTTGTTTGAATATGGTTGTAGTAGTACTCGATGGCATGGTTGCAAGTTGTTGCTCTAATGCTCGAAGTTGAATAGGTGGAATAATACTACGAACGAGATCAAGGTAAGATGTTCTTGCATCTATGGCTTGTGTTGTTGAGGTATAACTATTTAACATCCAACTATAGAGATTGAATGCATCCACATAATTACTATTTAAAATATAATACGAGAACAGTAGATCATAATTCTTCTTATTTTTCAAAAATAGTTCAATCCATAAGCACTCAGTTTCATCAAATGGGAATGTTGTTAACAAGTCCGAGAAGAAATTTCCCAACAAGGAATAGTGAAGAATGCAAAAGAATACATTTCTTCTCTGTTCTTCCATGTGACTCAATTTTCGTTGCATTTGAAAAGCCAAATGAACCATGTCATTGGTGAGATAAATGATTGTTTTTAACACTTCACTCTCAATGGCACTAGTAGAAAATTCTAAAAGTCGATTCGCAGCACTGAATGATGAGCACTTGACCAATATTTTAGCAATATCATAATTCCAAGCTCTATGTTTGAGTCCATTATTTGGAGCAGCAAAACTACAACAAGCATATTGAACAGCTTCATTGAGAAGATCATCATTACTTCTCTTTGTATCTAAAAGCCACAAACTGAATGTAAGATGTTGCCATGGTGTTGTGATCTTGAATAATTTTGCATAACTGTTGAGCTTTTTAGTGGTCGTGTTATTGTCTGCTGCATGGCTACCAATTCCATGTGAAAGATAATCAATGATGAAATAAAACATGGCAAGATGTTTGTAAATGAAAGCATCATCATTGAGAGGTTCTTCCCTAAATAGACAAGTGATAAAATGCGATAAATCTTTGGGTGGATATTCCATTGGTTCTTTGCATGCATACTTGAGTAGAAGATGGATAAAGAATTTTTCTTCTGTAGTAGTAGTAGTGGTATTGGTAGTGTTAGTAGCACTTGTAGTACTTGCAGTAGTAGTAGTGGTAGTGGTAGTAGCACTTGCAGTAGTAGTAGAAGTGATATTCTCTTGATCGTTCATCTTGTTTGAAGTGATATTCTCTTGATCGGTCATCTTGAATGTTGGATGCATGTCCGAGTTCACTGACTCTAATCGTAGTAATTCATGAATCGCATGAAATTCTTGTCTTGAAATGTTAATTTCAGAAAGTGGAGGGAATGGATTTAATAACCGATCTTTCCATTCCTTTTCCAACGCTGAAGTATTGAATAGATTAGCAGACATTGGTAATAAACCAATTTCCAAGAACCATTCTCCCACTCGTGCATACTCTGCAATGGATCGAATATGATGATCATAACTCACAAGACTTGGAATGTATACATCAGAAGTCGCTCCATCCTCCATCAATTTTGCTCTATTAATCACAGCTGAAATTAATAATCGTAAAGAGTTCAGTCTTTGAATGGACATTGAGATTTTGTTTCTAGTCTCAGCAATGACAAGTGGTGGAATGGTTCTACTTGCATCTGTTCTTACCATAAAGGTATTGAGATATTCATGAAGTTTCTTCTCTTCAAATTCCTTTTTGTGTTTGATCCAAACCATGATATCCTTAATGTCATGAATGGCAAATCTTTGATTCACTGCTGTTGATACTTTATAAATGTCATCGTGATGTATCAAATTAGAATCAGTGTTTGGAACAGTTCCTTGAATGTATTCAACCAATACAGAGAGAAGAGATTGATCATAGAGCATGTCAAAGATTGTGTTAATGTTAAACAAATCGCTTGCTAGTGTTAATCCTCTTTCTTTGCACATTTGAATCAATCTTCTTCTCTTATCTCGATTGACAATATCTTCTACATTTCTTTGCGCAACTTCTTGTATTGCCAAATTCATTCTATTCTCATACGTAATATTAAATAGTGTTTTTTGAGAGAGAATGGTCAGAGTAAATGAGATGGAAGTTGGACTATAAATAATGGAAGACTCCTCAATGAAAATATCTAACAATAATGACGAGCATAGCGCTGTTTCTGCAGTATAGTCCTGAAGAGATTTTTCTAAAACTTTTTCTGATTTGATCCAAGAGTTCATGTCAAAAACTCCAACATGAAATAGATCATTACTGTCATTGCATACAATGATTGCCACGGATGAATCTTTTCTGTTGTGTTTTGTTTTGAACTGAATAGTTTTGAGCTGTAGGTTCATAACCGAGTTGGTTTCAAATACTTTACACAAATCAATAGATTGGCTTAAATCGCATTGTTTAAAGTAATCCGAAAAATAGAACAGATCCAAAAGAGTTGAGTCAGTACCAATCACAAGACAAAAATCATGATTTCTGCCAATATTAGTAATTGTGCAACTAGTGATAGGTCTTTCACTCAAATATTGCTTAAAAACCAAATCAATGGATTCTGGCTCTGCTTCTCCTAGAATTTTGTAGAACGAAATTTGTCCTGAATTGAATCCACAAACAAGCAATCTCAAGTCATTTGAATAATGTATGGATGAAAGAGGGCTTTCAAAATCAGCAAACCACGTGATATCTGTGTTAGTTTTGTGGTCAATCATTCCCAGCCTTGTACTACTGGCAACAACAACGACATGATACTCAATGAAAGAAGAAGAGTCATCATCGCTCATGTCATCATGTTTGGCTCGTTTTGGAAATTTTGTAGCAATGGATTGAGAGAAGATAACCTGATCATCATCATCATCATTCTCAATCGGAGCTGAAAATAATTTTCTTCCTGATAAGCTGTCAATACACAATAATTTCTTATCATTTGTAAAGCAATAGAGAACATCATTGTGTTGGTGTTTTGAAAAACAACAAGACTCTATTACGGATGATGAATCATTCCTATCATGATAAAAAGTGCTAATCAATTGACTCGTTTCCGTATCAATAATATTAATTTGTCTCTTGTTTGGATGAATCATAAAAGACAAGGTTCCATCGGAGGAAAATTGTCCTCTATGACTGGATACCAATGATCTGGGTATGGATTTACGACAAATTTCAAATGGGGGAGGAGGTTGTTTTATCTTGGGATATTCAGTATTGATGTTGCCTCCATCGTCATTATTCTTCTCGTGATGATGACGATGATGAGAAGAAGGAGTCAAGCTAAGCATTTTTAATTCAAACAAAAAATTCCAGGGAAACGAATTTCAAAGCTGAAAAAAATGATTGAACCGCCACGCGTGTTGGGTGCAGGAAATGGCTTACAGGAAAAGGCTTACAGGAAAATTAATCATCAAAACATTTACACCGTTGTCATAATGTAAAAATTTCCTATGAGCATCATCACGATGAACGATCAATGACGCACGTGCCATTGAGCGGACCAATGAGATGAGCCTTCACTGCGTTAATGAGAATTGTTATTTCTCAGCATTGGATTTTGATGAGCTTGAGCATCACTTGATTTTCATCATTGAAAACGTTGAATATCAGTTAATTCCAACGTATTATTCTCTTGAAAAAATGTTGCAACAAGTCATTCCAAATTTTTATTGCGAATGTTTTCCTCATATGAAAGGAAAAAATCATTACAGCGTTGCACTAGCCTTGATTTTTCGACAATGCTTTTATACCAATAATGATGTTACAAGTTATATACTTGGATGGATGAGCATCATTTTGAGTATGGTTAGTCTGTTTCCACAAATTATTAAGAACTTTGTTTTGAAAAGAGCAGCAGGGCTTTCAATTCATTTATTTCTGATTTGGTTTGTTGGAGATGTTTCAAATTTAATTGGATGTATTCTCACCAATCAACTGGCAACTCAGCTCTATTTGGCAGTCTATTATGTATGCATGGATATCATTATCATTTCTCAGTATACTTTTTATGAGTTCAACAAGAAAAAGTTCAAGGCATTCCTTTCTAAATTATTTCAAAAACTGCACATTACAAAACAGAGTGCAGAACCATGTCATGAAATGTCTACCATCAAAGAAACGACAGCGAACAATATTTTCAACATGTCGTTTCAATCATTAACAAGCCATAATACCACTAGTACAAGCCATCTATCAACACCTCATTGTCAACTCAAATCACATTATTTGTCTTCAACGATCGCTATTTTACTAGTTGTACAGTTATTAATTTCAAATTTTGCTCAATTTTCAAACGCTCAGGAAGCAAAGGTCTCCTATGAGATTCCAAATTGTTCTCCACCTCCACCTGATAATGGATTGGCAATTTTTGCTATTGGAACCACTTGTTCTTATATTTCTTGCCTGTGCTATATTCTTGCAATGACACCTCAAGTTTATAAGAATTATAAAAGAAAGAGTGTTCAAGGCCTCTCTGTAAGTACTTTATGTGATCAATTTGCAAGAACATTTCATCATAAAATTATTTGATACAATACTCTTTGATGATGTACCAATAGATCTTAATGTTTGGAATTGATACCAGCAATCAACTGTTATACATGCTTAGTATTATTGTTTTTTATGCTCAACCAAATGCATCCTTTGATGCTCTTTCTGTTGTGCCATATTTGGCTGGTAGCTTTTTCACATGGTTTTTCAGTGTTTGTATTCTTTTTCAATTCTTATTTTACAAGAGAAGGAACAGAAATGATGCGAACGTTGTGAAAGAACATGACGCTACACCATCTCATGTAGGTGGTACTACAGTGGTGGTACAATGAGGAGTTTGTGATGATTTTCATAAACATTTGTTAGGGTAAAATTCTGCAATCTCTTTTCCACACCTGCTAAATTCTTCTGAGCATGTGTGTATGGGCCTACCTTTTGCGACATGATCGACATCGATTTAAAAAATGTTATTGGCACACACTATTCACGACTCTTACCATGTATTTCCAAATTTTTATTGTGAATGTTTTCCGCACATGAAAGGAAAAAATCATTACAACATTCCATTGGCACTAATATTCCGACAATGTCTCTATTCAGAGAGTGACATTGCAAGCTACATTCTAGGTTGGATGAGCATTATCATGAGCATGATTAGTTTATTTCCACAAATTATTAAAAATCATGTATTTCAATCAGCATCGGGATTGAGTATTCATTTATTTATTATTTGGATGATTGGAGATGTAACGAATTTAATTGGATGTATTTTCACAAATCAATTATCGACTCAAATCTATTTAGCAATTTATTATGTGTCCATGGATGTCATGATCATTTCACAATATTGTTATTATGAAGTACGATGGAAAGATGTCATTGAGAAGTGGAAAGAAATATTTTACACAATGAATCATCAAATTTGTAGTGGAAATAGGTTGAAACAGAGCATTCATCGGTCTACATCTAGTAGTGAACAGAACACTCGGTCCTATACTTTGTTGAATACTCATGCTCTTATTCAATTATTCATCATGACAACATTGGTAGCTTGGATGTTTCAGAGTCAAGAAGAGGAAATGTGGAGTTCCATTTTTGTACGGGCTCAATCTCATCTTCAATGGAATACAAGAAGAGCCAATAATTGCGAACAAACTACTTCTGACAACTCAATGTATGCATTGGGAATTACTTGTTCCTACATTTCATGTATTTGTTACATCATGGCATATGTACCTCAAATTTACAAAAATTTCAAAAAGAAGAGTGTCAAAGGCTTATCTGTAAGTGGTTCAAGATGAAATTCTTGTTATCATATCTTGGGTAATGTGAATATATTCAAAATGCATGTCTCAATTGGCATGACGCTCACCCATACATCACTCTGGAACCAACGAATGGTTTCCAACATAGCTTCTCATGTTTTTAATTGATAGTCTCACTCAAATTCTATATATATCTAGTATTATTGTATTCTACGCACAACAACCACATTCATATTTTGATACTGTATCTGTATTACCATTTATTGTAGGAAGTGTATTTACCTTGATCTTTAGTGCTCTCATACTTGGTCAATTTTTTTACTATAACAACAAACGTAGGAACAGTCTCTTTAAGGACTGAGATATTTATATCTATTAATTCATGATTCAGCCGAACCTGGAAAGATGCAAAAGATGCAGCATGTCTATATTACTCCGAATTCTCGAGTTTACAACACACACAATAGACACTGCATCTTTCCAGTTTCGGCTGAATCATGAATTTGACATATTTCAACAACAAGGCAGCTCGTGCTGCGTCGTCACTCCATTGCGTATTTAAATCCTTATTGAGTGTTGTTGAGAAAAAATGTTCACCTCAAAGACTCTCCCATTGCCCTCAACTTTTAGACTGTACTCGGGTGGCAACACCACAAGAAGAAACACAAAGCCTTCTTCTTCGTCAAGCGCTAGTCAACCACAGCAAGAGCCTTCTCTATCGATGACATCTCAAGAAGAGATCGAACGAGTCACGACAAGGAACAATACCTCTTTGACCACAGTCATCAATGCCAATCAACAACAACAGCTGCAACACAGTATTCTCATGACAGCTTCATCTCTTCTACCCACAAGAGATATAATGCCGTGTAATCTCGTGCAAAAGCCTTGCACTCCGAATGCTGCTGTGAAAAGAACATTCTCTGCCATGACAATGACTACGACCTCCAATCATGATAATGACAAGTCGAGCCACGAGAAGAATTTACCTCATGAAAGAAGAATACAAGAAAGCATAATAGTAAATGATGTCGAGGAGGAGGCGTTGTCATCATGCCACCACAAGCCTTCTAGTACTACGTTTGCAGCACCAATGAATCATCACTGTGATGGAGATGGTAGTGGAGAATCCATCCATGAAGATTCCACTCCATTCTTCTTGATTGAATGGAAGCAGTTGCGTCATCAATCGGTTGGCCCAACAACACTCCACGCTGAAATTATGGACTCTCTTAATAGTGTGCAACAACACTCACATGCTACTTCTACTAGTGCCCAAAACCAAAGAGAAGAGTTGTTGCCACCGCATCATACTCCACTCGAGTTGTATGTTGCGGACAAGATTCGAGTCTCCTCTTCTCATCAAGCCTTGATATGGTTATTTCAAGAAATCCATTCAAGTTCATTGTGGTGGAACAACAATGTCCTCAAGAATGAACCAAGTCAAAATAGGAATGATAGACATCACAACGAAAATGAACAACACACACAGTCGTCCACTGATATTCTACATCCAACCATCATGACAAGTACAACTACTACTACTACTACTCCTCCTAGTACAACATTCCCAACCATTCCCACTCATGCCCTTCCATTAGTCAAGTTTCTCAAACGAAAACTCACTCAATGGAATGACCACAAGTCTTTATCCCTACGATGTGAATTGTTCAATTTCAATACCAACTCGGTCTGTACCTCCATTCCATTACATTATGCATTTCATACGTTGACAACAACAAATAGTCCTTCAAGTCATGATCAACTCACTTACAATCCTCACTTATTAGAAGGTATTCTCACTCTTCCAAGACTTCCCTCCTCAAAGAATCAGCGAAAAATTTGTTCTTTACGAATTGTCTTGAATGAATCTCTAATATTGGCAGAAAGTTCACCCTTTACTTTATTCTCAAAAAAGAAACAAGAATTGATCAACAATAGTATGAGAAAGAAGAAGAAAAAGAACAACAGTACTAGTATTTCTTCAACTCCACTTACTTCAACTCCAGTCATGACCAACAATGGTCCACTTACCTTTGTATATAATGATCATTTACCAAAAAAGACACAACCCATCAAGCCTTTTACACTTACTTTTCATGAGAATGAATTTCAACCAAAGAAGAAGAAGAAAGTGTCATGTTCTCAGTCAAGTTGCCCTTCTCATCGAAATGATGAAAATATTATACATCCAGGTATCGATATTCCTATTGTGAAAGGGCATGACAATACATTTAGAATTGAAAAAACTCTCACTCCTCACGAGTCTACTACTGGAATGACCAACAATTGCATTGCACGTGTGGATCAGAGTATGTGGATGAATCAGGATGTATTGTTGCAACAATCTCAACCAATATTGTCATCATCACACCAAGAACAACATAACTCGATGCAATATCCTCCTAATCACCACCATTCTATTCCATACCAACAACCCAATGACATGAATCCACCAAGGATTTCAAATTCAGTCACATGTGTGAACACTACCGCCACCACACTCACAGTACCATCCTCACAAATTCCTTCATTCGAGTCATCATCATCCATCTTGAGTTCGTCGACGTGTGACCCTCAACCACCTCATCAGCACCATCAGCACCACGACCTCACACTACCGAAAAGTCTTTTCGAATTGTTACAATTACCACACATCATCTCTGTATTGAAAAGACCTGTCTATGAATTACTAGTAGCATTACTCACTTGTAAACATCATTCATCCATGTCCAGTATCATGAGTGATAGTATTTGGAATGCACTCACTCTCATGGCTCATGAAACGAAGGATTCGAATGTTAATAATAGTGGTAATAATAGTAATAGTAGTAGTATGAGTGTGAATACGAATCATGTGGTTGTGAATAATGATTCATTTCAACAACCACCACAACCACAACAAATATCTCCTCTACAACAACCACAACAACCACAACAACCACAACAACATTCCTCAACACAAGTATTAAGGTTGTCCATGGCCTCGTCAAATGTGAACCAACACAATGCAACTTGTTTGAATGTTCAACAACATCCTCAACAAGCAATGCATCCAACATCAGTATCACCACAACAAGTAGTTTCAATTTCTCAACAACAACAAGTTGCACAAAAAGTATCCATTCCTCAATTCGTTCAATTCATTACCACTGCTACTACTACTCCACAATTCACCAACAATTCCTTTGTACCGATGACCTTGGTATCATCCAAATCAGCAGTTATGAATAACCAGAACCAAGGTTATATGACATCCAACTCGAATTCTTCATCAGCAACAACAACAACAATCACTCCATGTATGCACAACAATATTCCTCACTTTACTCAGCTCCAATTGCAATCCAATGGAAATGTACAATTAAAGTAACAATATCTAATGCTTTACATCTTGTTGTTGGTTATTATTCGCTGAAATTTGATAAAGAATGAGTCAAACCCTTATATGGATTCCTTCAACCACTACTCTTTGTCATTCATCTTACCACCTACATTCATAACATGTGATTGTTTAAATAAGTGTCAAGAAATATTGATTTTGGGGTGGGTGTATGAAGATTTTCATTAGAACATTGAAATTTAATCTGTTGCATGTGTTGTAAAAGTAATCAAACGCACATGAATCAAACCCTCATCTAAGGCTCCACCTTTCTTGTCATACAGATGCATTCACTCTATTTAAGAGCTCGACAAATGCTTTGTTCGAATTTGGAGCACGAACAGCCATAATAAATGGTACCAAAATCATTATTATTTATACATAAATTTTTGCACTAAGAATGTATTGTTTGATGATCATTATTGACATACTTCTCTCCTTCAAAGGACAAGGAAATGATAAATTCTTTTTCATCAATTATTCCAAAGTTGGTTCTGGATTGCAAGCACAAATTGGACATCCTGCACTGTTTCTCTGATTTCCAAATCGACAATACATTCGACACAATGGAGGACATGCATTCACCTTGACAATTTCAAATAAATCTGAAAGTTCTTGATCCACAGTTTTACATTTACAAATTGGACAATGTGTGATGGAATCTGTTTGTAATCCATATCGACATTTCATGGTGGCAAGACATGACAAGGAAGGACATTTTTGTTTGACACAATGACAAGTATTAGCATCAAAATCCATTTGTTTGGAATAACCTTTTGGACAACCATAGAGTTTACAGAGTTGAGAAGGAGTGAGAGTTTTCATGTCGGGTGATGATGCGGAGGTCATTGAGTACGTTGTTGATGCGACGAACATGACCATGAGGGTGGCAACAACAAGTCGTATTGTCATTTTTTTATATTTTCGATTTTTGAACTGGATTATAATCGTGTGAATGTGTGTGATTTATTGATTATTGGATTGAATTCAATAGCAAAAGAATGGAACTGCCAAAATTTCCACAACACTACGAAATGCACCATCCGCATTGAACTAGCTCAGGTCTTATTTTATCTTTCTCGCTTGCACACAGGTCCAAGTTTTAAAAAGACCTGTGGTGGTTCACTAAAATGTCCCTGTGCAAATTTCACACACAACAAGATCCTCATTAATATTCCCAGTCGTCAACACATGAATTCGCGAAATATTTTCGCGTTTTTAATCGTTTAGTTTCGCTGAATTTTCAAAAACGGAGCACGAAGCCTTATGTGCCACCATCGAATCCAATAGCAGCAACAAACACACACCGTAAAAAATGTTCAAATCTCTTCTCTCCAATTCATCGGCCATTAAAAGATCTGTGGCTACCACCACCACCTCGAATCATCTATTTGCTTCTTCTCAAAGACGTTTCATTAACAAGGTCGTGAAAGATGCCAAGACAGCTGTTGCTGATATTCCTGATGGTGCTACACTGTATGTGTTTATTTTTTTATCAATTATATAAATATTTTATAATATTAATATTCATGGAATGATGATGATGACCTCAATATATTTCACTTGTGATCATTCTTCGATGGATCAATACATGTTCGAATATGATATATCCATCACATGAAACTTTTCAAATGCTCTCGTTTGATGACACGTATACCAACGTGTGAAACTGATGATATTTGGTGTTCATCCTCTTGATACCCTCTACATATTGTGTGTGATATAATACTACAATAATACGAATATCATCTCCATCCTCTCAACAGTTGTGTGGGTGGATTTGGTCTCTGTGGTACTCCACAAAAGCTCATTGAAGCTCTCCGTGAAAAAGGTTCCAAGAATTTGACAGTTGTTTCTAATAATTGTGGTGTAGATGATTGGGGATTGGGTATTCTCTTATCGAATGGTCAAATTAAGAGAATGGTATCTTCGTATGTGGGTGAAAATGCTACCTTTGAAAAGTTGTATTTGAGTGGTCAATTAGAAGTGGAATTACTTCCACAAGGAACATTGGCTGAAAAATTGAGAGCTGGTGGTGCTGGTATTCCCGCATTCTTTACTCCTACTGCAGTTGGAACTGGTAAGTTGAAGTGTTGTCATTGGATTTTGAATTGAATTGGTATCTTGTTTCCGATGATGATGTGATTGGAATGACTGCAATTTCATTTTTAACGAATGTGGGCATTGTGTTGGCATTTTTGAATCTGTGTGTACCAATTGAATCAACACTTGGTCAAAACCAAACACACACACCAAATACCCTCCAAAAAAACACACACATCAAATACCCTCCAAAAAAACACACACAGTCATTCAAGAAGGAGGATTTCCAATTAAATTCAAACCCAATTCAAAAGAAGTTGAAATTGCATCCAAACCTCGTGAAGTTCGTGAATTCAATGGTAAACCATACATGATGGAAGAATGGATTCGAGGTGATTTTGCACTTGTGAAGGGATGGAAGGCAGATACTCATGGCAATGTCATATTCCGTAGAACAGCACGTAACTTTAATCCAATGTGTGCTCAAGCTGGTAAAGTTTGTATTGTTGAAGTTGAAGAATTGGTTCAACCAGGTGAAATTGATCCAGATCAAGTTCATTTACCAGGTGTATTTGTGGATCGAATTTATCTTGCTGAACCTTATGAAAAGAGAATTGAAAAGAGAACATTGAGTAAGGTTATGGATTCTCAATCGTCATCTCAATCATCATCTCAATCATCATCTCAACCATCATCTCAATCCATGACTCAATCCATCAATGATGTGACTCAATGGGATACTCGTGAACGTATTGTTCGTAGAACTGCACTCGAATTCAAAGATGGAATGTATGTCAATTTGGGTATTGGTATTCCAACTTTGGCTTCCAATTATTTACCAAAGGGTGTGACCATTACGTTACAATCTGAGAATGGTATTTTGGGAATGGGTCCTTATCCAACACCAGGTCAGGAACATGCTGATTTGATCAATGCTGGTAAAGAGACGATCACGACTCTTCCTGGATCCTCTACCTTCTCATCTGCTGATTCATTTGGTATTATTCGAGGTGGTCATATTGATTTGACTGTTTTGGGTGCTTTACAAGTGAGTGAAAATGGTGATTTGGCTAATTGGATCATTCCAGGAAAGATGGTCAAGGGTATGGGAGGTGCTATGGATTTGGTTTCAAGTGGATCTCGTGTGGTGGTCACTATGGAACATACTGCTAAAGGAAATGCTCCAAAGATTCTTAAAAAGTGTACTCTTCCACTCACTGGTAAGCAAGTTGTGAATCGTGTCATTACTGAATTGGCTGTTTTTGATTGTACTCCCAATGGATTGGTATTGGTGGAACATTTCCCAGGTGTGAGTGTGGATGAAATTAGATCAAAGACTGAAGCTAGTTTTACTGTTTCTGACAAGTTGAAACCAATGGAATTTGTTTTGTAAAGATTTTGTTGTTGTTGTATCAAGGACAAGTTTTGTTGATTTTTATTTTGAAAATGTTGTTGATTTTTATTTTGATTATTGCAAATTTTGTTGATTTTTTTATTATTGCAAATTTTATGAATGACCATTTGCTGCTCTTGAGGGTGTGTGTGTGGATGGGCATGGTGCGCACACGCTGTTCTAATCATTCGAGATATTAAGGCACGAATATATAATGTGCTTAAACTGTTATGGTAGTCGACGAGCTCGAATACCTCTCATTAACAACAACAAGAACAAGATATCTCACTCCATGTCATCTTTGGTCCAAAGGATTTTCAATTATAAATAAGGACACGCATTGTGAAAAATATCTTTGGCTTTCATCATCCTCCTCACCCATCATCCATTCACACATTTTGAAGCAAACAAGTCATGTGTCACTCGATACTCGTCATTTTTTATTGAGTGCTCACTCAAAAGCCACCCGTCCATCACCATTCTCTCTGGAGCATCACCAATCAAATTTTTTATTCACATCATCAAAAAAAAGAGACAACACTTGTATTTACACACGTATCCCAAACTCCTACTACTACTCGTGTCTAATACATTGTTTTCACATTCTCCCCACTACCACAGAATCATTAGTAGTCGTAGTTGAACACAACACTACAACCATTTCTATTATTATTATCACTCTTGTGTTTTTTGAACATCACACTATTATTATCAAGACTCTTGAACATACACCATAACAACACACCTTTCCAAAATGAGTGAAGATCAAATTCTTGACCCAAGCACACAAGGAGCTGGTGATGAATCAGCAAGAAGAAGAAGAGCTCGTGGTGGTGCTGGTGCTTCTGGAGCTAGTGGTGCTGCAGGATCCAAAACCTCATCCTCTGCCAATTTGTTTACTAAACTCGTCGATGCTCAATCCGATGAATCGAACTGGAAAGTCAGTGGTGCCAATTTCATGTGGGTTCCATGTTCGAGTGTGGAAGAAGGTAAAGCCTTTGAAGTTGGAGAAATCAAGGAACGTAAAGGAAAGGAAATTGTGGTTGAGACTGAATCTGGTGATAAGAAAACATTCCCAATTGAAGAAGTCTTTCCAATGAATCCTCCAAAATTGACTGGTATTGAAGATATGGCTCGATTGTCTCACTTGAATGAACCTTCTGTTCTCTTCAACTTGAAGAAGCGTTACGATAATGACAAGATTTATACATATTCAGGCTTGTTCTTGGTTGCTGTCAATCCCTACAAGAATTTGCCAATCTATACTGATGAAGTCATCAAAAAGCATCAAGGAAAGCGTAGAGAAGATGCTGAACCACACGTTTTCACTGTTTCTGATGTTGCCTATAGACAAATGTTACAAAATCAACTCAATCAATCCATGTTGGTCACTGGTGAATCTGGTGCTGGTAAAACTGAGAACACGAAAAAGATCATTCAATACCTCACCTCTACAGCTGGTTCTTCTCATGGTGCTGGTAAATTGGAACAACAATTGTTGCAAACCAATCCCTTGTTAGAAGCTTTTGGTAACGCCAAGACGATTCGTAACAACAACTCTTCTCGTTTCGGTAAATTCATTGAAGTTGATTTCAATGTGAGTGGTTACATTGCTGGTACCAAGATTCAACACTACTTGTTAGAGACAACTCGTGTCGTTGCTCAGGCTCCTGATGAACGTAACTTCCACTTCTTTTATCAAATCTTGTCTGATGCTCAATCTCGTAACAAGTATCACTTACAAAATGTGAATCAATACCATTATGTGAATCAATCGGGATGTACCAGTGTCGTTGGTATCAATGATGCTCAAGAATTCCAAGAAACTCTCAAATCCATGCGTATCATTGGTATCTCCGAAGAGGACATTGATGCCACTTGTAGAATGGTCGCCTCCATTCTCCATTTAGGTAACTGTAAATTCGTGAATGATGAGAATGATTTGAGTATGTTGCCTGATCGTTCTCCTCTCAACACTGCTGCCGAATTGTTGGGTGTCGATAGTGATGGTTTGGCTAAGGGTTTCATGAAGCCTAACATTGTAACTCCAACAGATATCATTGAAACTCACGTCAATGTGGCTCAAGCTGGTTTCAATCGTAATGCTCTCGTGAAGAGTATGTACAATCGATTGTTTGATTGGTTGGTCCGTTCCATCAATCAATCCCTGACCTCCAAAGAGAAGATTAAGAACTTTATTGGTGTGTTGGATATTGCTGGTTTTGAAATCTTTGAATTGAACAGCTTTGAACAATTGTGTATCAACTATACCAATGAGAAACTTCAACAATTCTTCAATCACCACATGTTCAAGAAGGAACAAGAAGAATACTTGAAGGAAAAGATTGAATGGAAGTTCATTGACTTTGGTTTGGATTTACAACCTACCATTGATTTGATTGAGAAGCCTTTGGGTATTTTGGCTATTTTGGATCAACAGACTTTCATGGCTCAACAATCGGAGGAAGGTCTCGTTCGTGAAATCAACAAGAACCATGGTACTAAGAAACAATTCAAGACTTCTCGATTCAATGAGAAGGAGTTTGTTTTGAGTCACTATGCTGGTGATGTTCCATACAATGTCGTGTCTTGGTTTACCAAGAACGTTGACCCACTCAATGAAGACTGTAAGGGTGTCATGGCTGCTTCCGGTAACGCATTGATTCGCTCACTCTTTGATTTGCCAGGAGAACGACAAAAGGCTGCTGAGAAGAGAAGTGTTGGTTCTGCCCGTTTCAAGACTGTTGCAACCAATTATAAGAATCAATTGAAGGACTTGATGGGTCTCTTGGAATCGACTGAACCTCATTTTATTCGTTGTATCAAGCCTAACAATTTGCAAAAGCCTGGTATCATTGATGATCGATTGGTGTTGCATCAATTGAAATGTAACGGTGTCTTGGAAGGTATCAGAATTGCTCGAAAGGGTTATCCAGGTAGAATTCCATATGCTGACTTTGTCAAGAGATACGACTTGTTGGTTGAAGATAAACGTGCCTTGGAACAACAACCCAATCTCCGTGGAAAGGCTCAAGTCATTTTGGATACCATCAAATTCGAAGAGACTACTCAATACAAATTGGGTGCTACCAAAGTCTTCTTGAAGGCCTCACAAGAAGCCTTGATTGAAGAGTACAGAGAAGCTCAAATCTCCAAGATTATTGGTGTGGCTCAAGCTGCTGCATTGGCTGCCTATGAACGAGTTGCCTATAAGAAGTTACAAGGTCGTTTGATTTCCATCAAATTGATTCAACGTAACTTTAGAGCCTATTTAAAGTTAAAGAATTGGGGTTGGTGGAATTTGATCAATTTGGCTCGTCCATACCTCAAGGAATTCTCAAGCGAACAAGTCACAAAGAAACTCAAAGAAGAATTCGAACAAATCAAGAAGGATTTGGAAGGAGAACGAGATTCCAAGAAGAAACTTGAAATTGAGAAGAATGCTTTGGAGCAATCTCGTAAAAAGTTGATTGATGATTTGGAGGAACAACGTAACAGAATGGATGCCATGAACAATGCTTTGAATCAATTAGAGAAGGAGTTACGTGATCGAAAGAATGAAATTGATCGATTGCATCATGACTGTGATGATAAGGACTCTGAATTGACTCGTAACACTCAATCATTGGCTGCTTTGAATTCCAATATTAAGAAATTGGAAGAACAAATCCGTGATTTGAAGGGTGAGGTTGATCAACGTGAAAAGATTATCAAGAGTAAGGGAAGTGATCTCCAAAATAAGGATTTGGAAATTGAGACCATGAATAAGAAGTCCAAAGATTTGGAGAAGAGAATTGCTGACTTGGAGAATACTTTGGCTGATGCTAGAAATGACATTAATAACAAGTCGAATGAAGTCTCTCGTCTCCAAATGGAATTGAGTGATCAAGGCATTCAGTTGGAGAATGAGATCAACTCTCGTAAAGCTCGTGAAGAAGACTTGAAGAAACGAGAAAAGGAAATCAAGGATCTCAAAAAGGAACTCACCGATTCCCAATTAGGTGCTGACCAATTGGACACCGAATTGAAGAAGAGCAAGAAGGAGAAGCAATTGTTGGAAGAAGATTTGGACAAGCAAAAGAAAGCCGCTGATCAATTGCAAAGAAAGTTGACTGCCAGTGAACAACAAGGTGCCAATCTCTCCAATCAACTCGATGAAGAGACTAGAAAGAGACAAGCTGCTGAGAATAAGAATCGTTCATTGCAATCAGATCTCGACAATGCTTCCTCCAAATTGAATGATATGGAAAATACTTTGCATGATCGTGATGATTTAATTTCTCAACTTCAAGCTGAGATTAACAAGTTGAAACAACGAATTTCTGACTTGGAATCTGAAAATCAAAAGTTACAAGAACGTAACAAGGATTTGGAACGCGAGTTGAATGACACTCGTTTCAGAATGGAAGAAGAACTCAAGAATAAGAATTCTGAAATTGATCGATTGAAGAAACTCTCTGAATCTTCCAAAGATGAACTCACTATGCAACTCAACAAGACCAATGATGAAAAGAATGATTTGACCAACAAGTTGAAGAAGGCTGAAAAGGATTTGAAGAACCTAAAGAAGAGCAAGGATGACTTGCAAGCTGAGAAGGATGACTCGGATAATCGTATTCGTAAACTCGAACAAGATTTGAGAGAGAAGGAACAAGCTGCTGAGAATTTGGCCAAGAGAATTTCCGATTTGGAGAATGAGGCTCGCACTCGTGACGCACAAAAGAAATCTACCGAAATGGAACTTGCTTCCGTCAAGGATGATTTGAATCGTACCAAACAACGTGCTGAACAATTACAAAGTGATTTGGACGCTCAACGTGAACGTGCCAATGAATTGGAGAATTTATTGTCAGACACTGAGGGTGGTAAGAACCAATTAGACTCTCAATTCAAACAACTGCAATCAGATTTGCAAAATGAACGTAACAATTTGCAAAAGATGAAGAGTGATAATGAAAGACTTCAACGAGAATTGGATGAATTGAAGAGGGCTCTCTCCGATAAGCAAAATGAATCTTCTTCTCTCGATTCCAAGGTCAAGACATTGGAAGATAAGATTCGTGAATTGACTGCTCTCTTGGAAACTGAACGTTCTTCAAAGACTGATTTGGATAAGAAGAGATCCAAGATGGATAAGGAAGTCAAACGATTGGCTCAACAATTGCAAGAGACTGAACAAGCCTTGAAGGGAGAGACTCAAAAGAAGAATGATGCTGATAATCGTGTCAAGCAGTTAGAGGGTGAAGTGAATAACTTGAAGAGTGAACGTGATCGATTGAATAAGGATTTGAACAATCAAAGCGGTGATGTCAATGGTCTCAAGAGACAATTAGATGAGAGCAATAACTTGGTTGCCAAATTGAAGGCTGAAATTCAAAAACTTCAAAAGGACCTTTCAGATCATCATGGCGATCGTGATGAAGCTGAAGAACAATTGCAAGCTTTGAGAAAGCAAATTCAAGAATTGACTTCTCGTCTCGCTGATGCCAACAATAGAACTCAACAAGAAGCCTCTTCCCGCCAATCCTTAGAGTCCGACAACAACCGTTTGAAGAGTGAAGTGGCTCGATTGCGCGACGATTTACAAAACGAGAATCGTAAACTCAAACAAGAAATTGAACGAGTGCAATCGGAGAGTGAGAATGAAAAGAGTGAATTATTGGCTCAATTACAAAAACTTCAAGAAGCATACAGCGAAGTGAAGGATGAATTGAAGGATCTCTCTAAGAATGCCTCTCGTGGTGGCGGAGTTGTTGGTGGAGTCGATTCTGCTGAAGTTGAAAAATTGAGACGTGAATACGAATTGCAATTGGCTCAATTGAAGGCTCGCGTGGAAGAAGTCACTCAACAACGTGTCGAAGTTGAGAATAAGAAGAGAAGTGTTGAGATGGATTTGACTGAAGTCAAGACTCGTCTTCAAACTGAAGAACGACTTCGTAAGAAGGTTGAACAACAAAAGAAGAGTGTTGAAATGGAATGCGATGAATTGAGAGAATTGGCTGAGGAAGCTGAAGACTTGCGTGATGAGTTGAATCGCACCAAATTAGAACAACAAGGTTTGGTTCAACAATTGAGACAAGATTTACTTCAAGAACGTCATTCACGTGCCAGTGCTGAAGAAGCTTCTTCTCGTCAAAAACGTGAAATTGAAGAATTACAACAAGATTTGGAACAAGAAAGATCCAAATTAGATGAAGCTGCTCGTCGATTGAAGCAACAATATGAGAATGAGATTTTGGATTTGAACAACCAAATTGCTCAAGCCAAGAAGGAACGTTCTGCTGCTTCAAGAGATATGAAGAAGGCTGATCGTGATTTACGTGAATATCAACGTAGATTCCAAGAAGAGGCTCGTGCCAAGCAAGATTTGGAACAACGATTGACAAAGGTTGAACGTGAGAACAAGTTGTTGCAATCTCAATCTCAATCAGATGCTTCTAAATATCAAAAATCTGAACAAGATAAGCAAAGATTGGAAGCTGAGAATCGTCAACAAAAGGACAAGATCTTGGAATTGCAAGATGATTTGGAAAAGTTGAGACAACAAGTCAACTCTGAGAGAAAGAAGACTCAACGTATTGCTAGAAAGGCATCTCCATTCAATGCAGGTGAATTGATCGATGATCTCCAATAAGTGTATGAATTGTTTTTATAAAGTTTAAATTATTTAGAAATGATTCGAATGAGTCTTCATTTTCACACGATTAGTCTCATCGCCTGTTTCCGTTGGTACGCCTACTAGGTGCAAGAAAATTCGTTCACACACCCTCAAAACTGTGTGAAATTACGATTCATTTTCCTTATTTTTATTATTCCTATTGTCAAATACATCTTTCATTAAGCCATAGCTCGTTATTTTACAGGTGTAATACAGTTGTGCAATGAAATGAACAAATGGAACTGAACACACTGCAAACACTCCACCCGTCGCTAGAGAGATGAGACCGACACTAGTTTTTGCCCATAATTTTCTATGGTTGTTATTATTTCCAATTAATTTTGTAATCCATTCTTTAGGTGGAGATGAAGATTCTGATGGTTCTACCAATTTAACACCAAATAATTGATGAAAGTGATTATTAAATGCATAATATCCAGAAACAAATCCGAAAATTGCACCTCCTATCCGAATTCCTGAATTTAACACATCTGGTACAATAGGAAGAGTGGATGATTTAATTGCTTGTTTTGTGTAAAAGAATGAATCTTGTTTTGTAGATGAAGAGGATGGAGTTGAAGAGGAGGGAGTTGTGGTTGTCCCATCGGAACTGGTCTTTGGTTGTTGTTTAAGCATTTTTTATGACTGACTGAATCTTGTTGTTGCTGCGGTGGCATGGAACAGAAAGCAATGTTATTACGTTTGATCATCAAAACTTTCATGACATGGATACTCGTCTTCATTGGGAAGAGTAGTAATAGATTTAAGTTGAATCGATGATACTTGGTTCAACACTTCGTCTGTTTCAACCATTTCATCATCATCGATCAAATTCTCTCGATGAATTCGTCTTGACACATCTTGTATCAGTAACGGTATGGTACCATCCTCTTGAATCGACTGCGCCACTAGAGGTGCTTCATCTTCATAGTTTTGATCGTTTTTGGTTCCCAAATCCATGGATCGTGTGGAGGTACCAGTACTACTACTCAAAGCTGCTGCACTTGTTGTTGGTGTCGTCGATGAAAGTGTCAAAGCAGCAGCACCACCACTCGTACTTGAGGGAGTAATGATACCACTACTGCCACTACCACTACTAATGGATTTCGAGGTACCCGATTCAGAGAGTGGTAGTTGAAGTTGTCCATTGTGTTCATGCAAATTGGCATCATTAATTGTTGTTACTTGTGAATTGTGAGAGGTGGTGGTTGGCATCGTACCATCGTTGGATGCAACATTCGGAGAATGAGAGCTTGTAACCTGACAAGCTTCACTCAACTCTTTTCTTCTTGATGATGAAGGTTGACTCGAGGGTCTTGGAGATGTTTTCACAACGACCACTGGATGAATGTGTTGAGACAAAGTTCCATCCAAAGTTGTTTGTTTCATGACTTCAAGAATTTCATCCAATCGTAACATTTGACCATTCTTACACATTTCTTGCATACTTTTGTAATTAAATTCAGTTTGTTCTCGAATGTATTTGGAATCTTCAGGTTTAAAATCAAATAATAGAGAAAAGAGAGGCATGACAATGAATTCCATAAATCCAGTTTGACATTTTGGAACATTTTGATTATTTCTATCCATAAATGGTGAAATATCAATGTTCAATTCTCGTTCTCGATCACCTTGATTATAAAATTCATTCATAATTCGATCTAACCATTGTCCATACACTGGAAATCGCTTGGTTGGATTACTCACATCTGCACATTTGATCAATACTTTGAGTAATGCTAATAAACATTCTTTCCTTTCAATGGTGAATTTTTCATGATTGAATATATCATTGGATTTCATTTGACCAACGATTAAAAAGTGTTGACTAATATCAGTTGCAAGTATCATTTCAACAATTAATTCTCTGAGATATTCAAATTGATGATTATTCATATTTACAAATAAATTTGTTTCTTCTTTGGATAATATTTTAAAGAGAGAGTAGCAGTGAAAGTTTTCTAAAATGGATCGATCATTAAACATGATTGCTCTTTCACTTCTTGTTTTCTTTTCAAATAAATTGGTCACTCCAGGATGACAGACATCATGAGCTAAACATGCAACCAGTAATGCTAGAATATCTAATGGATTTAAATGAAAATAGAGTTGAGAGGTGGTGTTTGTAGTAGATTGGATACTCTGTAAGATATTTTGAGAAGTGTTTGAAGATGGAGTTGGTGGTACTTGTTGTTGAGATTGACCCACTTCTACAGATTTCTCAGCAAATAAACTGTGGTAAAGACTAAACGCAGATTGAACAACATCTGTGGCATGACAATTGTTGTGGTAAGGATTATTCCTATATTGGGATTCAACATCTTTGAGAAAAGCCTTAATCGTTTTGACTGGAATATTTAAATTATTGGCCAAGTCATAGGTTTGAAATAAATATAAACATAAATAATACAGTGGTTCTCCTTTTGCAATCTTTTCAAATTTAAAAACATCAAAACTGTAATAACTCAAAGCATGTACTTTCAAATATTCTAAAATATCAAAAGGTAGTTCAATTAAATCTTCTTTTTGAGTAGTAACAGAAGATAAATCCAATGAAATACTTAAATTGGATTTCCTAGTTGCAACTGATCCCATTTCTCTCAATCGATTTGTAAATACAATTGCTTTTGTAAATGCTTTGACTTTCTTCTTCCAAGAGTAATCTGAAGAATCTTCAAGGAGTGTGGTTCCTTTCAACACTTCATCGGAAAGCCATTTTCTAGTTTCTTGATCATCACTCACAATCAAATCCTTTACACTCTCTCTCACATTCATGGAATGCACAGAAGCCTTACTGACCAATACTTCTGCTAATGAATCAGTGGTTGGTCGATTCATCGATTCGGTTAAGAGAGATTCAAGTCGAGCAATGAGATTTCTCACTTCTTCATTTTGATGATTTCTCAATTCGTTCACCAATTCTGATATTTGAGCATGATGTGATACTCCTGTACGAGGAGTGGATGCAGGAGAGGAATGAAGAGATCCAGGTGCAGACATGACATTGACTAAATCAAGAGATAATCGAGTAGGATCCTTGGAATGGATGGCAACGGTATGAGCTTTTTCATCATTGATGGATTTGGTACTCGTTTGTTTTTTAAAGTCATGAAGAAGTGTGAGACTTTCTTGTCTCTTTGTTTCCACATGTTTAGCACTTGATTGTTTCTTCATCATCATTTTTGAATGTTTAGTAATGAGCATGAACACATCTCGAATATTCACATCGACATTGTAGTAGAGAGGATACAATGGAATACTAATGGTCACTTGGGAATGTGAAGATGAAATGTCAGGTAATAATCGTTTGCTTAGAAGAATTGTATCTCGTTCTTGTGGCTCAAAGAATAAATCCATCGTTCTTATACAATGTTGAACACTATTAAGGTACAAGACATAGAAATGAACCGATTCGGAAGGCTCACCAGAGAATAATGAGTTCTTGTCTCGAATGACACTTTCAATATCTCGAATGTGGTAGTATAACTTGTCCATTCCATCCGTTAATATATACACTAGAATGTTTTTGTCTAGATTTGGATAGACACAAATGAGATATTCTCGATCGAGTACTTGTTGAGTATTGAAGGCGATCATATCGTTCATATTATTTTGAGCAAGGGCTTTCAATAACACATGTTGAGATTCAAGAGTATCTTTGGGTGTTCTTTCTAGTGAAACGTATCGGAGGGATTTTCCTTTTGGAATATTGACAATGGTAGAGTCTTCATTCGAGAGAGTGGAATTATGAGTTTGGCTCGTAGGATCGTTATTTTGAGCTGCTTGTTGAAACTTGCTCGGTTTTAAAGCCATCGGAGTGGAAACATTATCCTCTTCATGTAATGATCTTTTTTCAACATTGTGGGTGGTAGCACAACCTGCCGTGTTTCCCATCTTGCGGTTTCAAGGGGGTCGAGAACGGTTACTTTTTTTTTCGAAATGTAAGGGCGAAAGAATCGTAAAGAAACTGGGCGGGATAACTGATTCGCAGCCAAACTCGTTCAAGCACCAATTTGTGCATTACTTTAAAAAACACAGAAGACATGATGATTTATGAAATTCAAATTGGTGTTCTCGGATATCCATTTAATATATAATGATGACCACCACCACGAAACGCAATACAACACAACACACTCCTCCACCTCTATCATACATGATATGGACAATAAAACATTTTAATCTTCTCTCCAACATGTTTCGTCACAACAAAAATCAAATCATCCTTTTCAGGTGGAATGTGTTGTTTCAAATCTTCTTCACGATGAGAACTTGAACTTGTTGTATTGGTCAAGAAGGACACATCACCATTCCAAAAATGTTCTGAATGCATTCTCAATTCTTCAACCATAAAGGTTTGACTTGAAACAGAATTATTAAAATCAACTAAATTAATACCCAAGATGTGCATGGGATTGGATTTGTGAAATCTTTCTTCAATATGAAACCATGTGAATGGATGAAAAGGTAGAATTTCATCGTATTGTTGTTCATAATCATGACCTTCATTTTCTTTATAAAAGATGGAAATGTAGAAGGGTGTATTTGAATAATTGAAAAGATAGAGTGAGGAAATGTGTTGTGGTTTTGATTCTTGTTGTTGAACATTCGTAGTAGTTGTTGTTGAAGAAGAAGGCTCACTTTGCCACTCTTCAGGAGCTTCCACGGGAGAGGACGACGATTTCTTTAAATATTCTTCTTCTTCTACGAGGAAGAGTTTGCTTTGTGTGGAAGAGGTTGACATTGGAAAGAATACGTTTGTTTTTTGTGGTTAAAAAATTCAAAGATTTAAACACACCAATTTAGTATTAATCAAATAATTTCCTTTTAAATAAATTGGACATGTTGAGAAAAAAGACAAAATATTGAATCAGATGAATGGCTTGACACGCCAGAGATGAAATATTTCTCAAACATATTGAAGTGGCTCTGTGAGAGTGCTCAATTGATTCTTTCTAACCAGAACAAATGGTTGACATGCTTGCACAATAAGAATGCGATCAACGAAGAACAGGCTAAAAGCAAATATTACACGAGCTAGCTAAAGTACATCGTTTAGTTACATTCAAGGTATGCATGATTATGCAAAGTCGAACTATACAACAACCTTTGGTATGGATACTCAAGTAAAGCATTGTTTCTTGAATGTTTGATCAGTTCTTAAGAAAAAGTTAAAAGGCGCGAAAGGAGTGACGCAGTTAACGGGTTTCTATTTGCACTAAAAGTTGTCGGTATAGTCATCAAGAACGCTATTAGTAATGCTTTGAATGCTAATTTATGCCAATTACACCTTTCTTTCAATAGGCAATTTTAACATATTGATAATATGAACTTGAACTGTTATAAACATTGCACGGGAATGTTATTTCTCCTTACATTGGAACCAAATAGTACTAGAAATTTACAGTCCTTTATAATCGACAAGAACGATAACTGTGTATAATCGAAATGTTTTCACTTTCAACGCTCTTAGCGGTTTGTTTTCAAAAAGATCTAACAACATGTTAGTATATGTTACCGTAACATTAATGCCAATGGATCTTGAGTTGTCTAATGTACAAAGGTAAATGTCGGTAGTTGTTCCACTGCTATGTTCTTTCAAAATTTATAACACTGGGTTAGCAATTGCCTCTTGATGGTGTACTGTTGTATTTATTCAGAATAATAGCATTTGATGAAAAATAAGGAACACGGTTTAGTAACAATTTATTGAGAACCTTTTTGAAAAATTGTGGTGAATTGCAGATAAGAATATTCTTCATTTGTTTCTAAAGGGTAGTTCCAGTTTCTTCTCATAACTAGTATTCACCCAGTTTGAAAAATCACTATTCAAGTCAATTACAAATAAGCCAAGTTAATACACAAAGTGTAATGGGAGGGAAGCGAGCGTTGTTGGGAAGCTGCATATAATGAAATGGTATTAGTTTGCTATTTGGAGAGCTGTTTTGGTTGTGGATTTGTTGACATTTTGAAAAAATGGCGTTGAAAATCGCTTCCATCGGTGTTCATTGTCTTCTGAAATAATAGTTTTCGGAGATGAAATGCAGGCTAGTGAAGAAAAAAATGACTGATGAATCAAACACCCTCCCGTCCAGTCTAAACAATCAATTTTTTATTGGTAGGTGTTAAAGAGACGAGAGAGCTTGAATTCCATTGATGTATTTCGGAACACTCTATAATATCAAAGCTGTTCACTGTGGTGCTGGTTATCATTCTCATGCAAATACTAAAACCTATGAAAATATAATGAAACAAGCACTCGTACAAACAAGAAATCAATTCTTTCAAAATGTATGCATTGTTTTTTTATTCTCTATTCAAATATGAATTGATCATGAATTTTGAAAAATTATATGAATGGATAATTGAATAATATTTGAATTCAAAATGATCAAAACATGATATGGTAAATTCAATATGAAAACATAGTCCTCCTCTTCCTCCAATCCTTCTTCTAAAACAACATCGAGTAATCATGAATTCAACTCTACAATGGATCTCAATCAACAAATCAATGATTGTCTCTCTGCATGTTCCTATTGTATTTCCATTTTAGAAAATTCACCCTTCACGAATGCTGGATTTGGAAGTAATTTAAATAGAAATGGAACTGTTGAATGTGATGCATGTTTATGTTATTCTCATTATTATTTAAACAACACTCATTCTCCAACAATGGTAAATTTACACTGTTACTACTCTCAATTACATGCTTCATGTGGTGCCATTTATGGTGTTTATAATCCTATTTTAATGTGTCATACTCTCATTCAAGATATTTTAATGAATTCGAGTGGAATTTATACTCCTCATAGTCAGTTAGTGAAACCATTGTTTTTAAGTGGAAGAGGAGCATTGGAATATATTCAATTTAATAATAACAAGAGAAGAACAAATGAGAGTAGTCTATTGATGAAGAGTAGTCATCCAAGTAGTAGTAGTGGTAGTAGTAGTAGTAATAATCCAAGTAGTAGTAGTAATAATCCAACCATACTTGATGATCATAAGGTTTATGATAAGGAGAATCATTCATTGTTTAATAACAATAATAACATGTTGAATCGTTTGATTTATTGTCAAGATGACAATTTATTGAATGAATACATGGTCACTGAAAAATCTAAAATTGAATTTAACAAGTATAAGCATGTGTTAATGAATAATCCTAATCATACATTTAGTGGTAGTGGTAGTAATAGTACTGCTAGTAGTAGTAGTGGTAGTAACACTATTAACCAATATGATGAAAATAACAATGCAACAACAACAACATGGATGAATCACGGTTTAGTGATCTCGAACCATTCTCCCATCCATTCATCCTCCTCCACAAGTATGAACACCAATACTTCTCAATTCTATGACACTGTGGGTGCCATTGTTTATTCGAATGGTATTCTATGTAGTGGAGTGAGTAGTGGTGGAATTTTATTGAAATATCCTGGAAGAATTGGTGAAGCAGCTATTTATGGAAGTGGATGTTCCTCAGAGATGTATCATCATCATTCAAAGAATATTTATGGTGGTGGTGGTGGAATGAGTGATGAAAGTGATAGTGATCACGAAAATGATAGTGAACATGAAAGTGAACATGGTGAAAATAATCACACTCTCTCAACAACAACACTTCAATGTGCTCATAACTTTTCAGGAATTGGTGAAGATATCATGTTCAATCAAATGTCAAATCATTTAAATCTTGAATTATTTCATTTGAATCATACCATGGAACAAGCATTGAATTCTTTATTTCATTCATGTCCCAAATTAATGAATCCAAGAAAAATTGGATGTATGTCTTGTTTGGTGTATCATGATGATGACGAGACATCTGATCATTCATCCTTTTTAGAATTTGGATATGCCTTTAGTACAGAGAGTATGGGAATTGGATTTACTCATTCGAATACTAATCAATGCCATGTTGAAATTAAAAGAAGAAGAGGAGGAGATGAAAATGTTTCTGTCATGCCAATAAAATTATAAATGACAAGTTCAATGATCACTTGATGTCCATTCCATTCAATAATAAATGATAGTGTGAATGATATTGTTCTATAGACCCATACAATGATATTCATGATTTCATTCAATAATAGTGTGAATGATATTATTCTATAATACAATTTAGATCCATACTTCCTTTCACTCCTCTCTCTTATATTCTCAAAATGATTATTTTTGTCTTTTTAAATGTTCATGATATTGTGCTTTTGTAATGGGCAATCCTAAAATAACAAAATCATCAAAATTGTCATTTACATGTATTTTTGTATTTAACTCTTCATTCATATATTTAAATAATCGATTCATTGCATACGGATAGACTCCACCGCATATACCAGCCATACAGACATTAATAATTGCTAAAATAGGAATGGTCATAAAATATCTGCATCGGTAATTGGTTGTGATTGGTCTGATGAATCTACGACCTAACCGATTCACTGGATTGTAAAGTAAATAACTTGACGATGCACCACCAATCATAGAACCAATTGCAGTGAAATACTCAACGGATGGATTTCCTAATTTTATCAACAAATTTTCATCTTTAGAATTATTGTTCATTTGATTTTGAAGGGCTTGTTGTGGAAAGAGTTGTTTCACTTTGGATTCAAGAGTTTCCAATTCCATTACTTGTTTTGTGAGAAGATCAATGTGTTGTTGATAACGAGTATTCTTCTTTTCCTCTGTTGTGGGAGAGGGTGGAGATGAAGAAGTGGATGAAGAAGTGGATGAAGAAGTGGATGAAGAAGTGGACATTTTTTTTTAATTATGTTCATAACAATGGTTTGAATGAATAAAACATGAACATGTTATTTCTCATCATCAACTATATAGTCAACATCCTACAAATTCATCATCATCATTGAAAAGTTTATGATTCATTGAAAATAATTAAATTTCCAAATCTACAGGTTCATTCGATAAAGATAACATTCGATGTTTTTCATCCATTTCAACACCCAATGCAGTATCATTCTCAGCAGCACCACCCACACTTGAATCTTCATAGGTGGATACTGGTTCATACTTATTCACACTTTTCAAATTGCTTCTTCTTCTTCTTCTCAAATAGACAATAAATACAATCACTACAATAAAGAATACAATGAGAATGAAACTATAAATGACATAGAGGAATAGAGAAGAATTTTGAGAGACATTCCATAATGTCAAGTTATTGTTGGAAATTAATCCATTATTGTTGTTGTTGTGGTTACTACTACTACTACTACCACTAGATTGAGTATTACTGGTACTAGTACTGCCACTACTACTTCCAGATTGAATGTTACTACTACTACTACCACTATTATTTTGAGTATTACTATTAGTGGTACTGCCACTATTACTACTTGCAGAATTCGTTGGAGTAGTATTACTCTTTACATTATTTTGAGTATTCTTTTGATGATTGGATGAAGTGTCACGATTGGTTTCATCAATTTTTGGAGAAGTCTTAGAATCCTTCTTGGTTGAGTCATTGGATTCTGAAGAGGTAGTTGATGAGGATGAGGATGCATCATGCTTTTTGGAATCATTTTTCTTGTCCTTGTTTGAATTCTTCTTTGATTGGTTGTTTTTAAATGTCTCATCACTCTTTGAGAGTTTACTACTCGATGGTTTTTTCACTACTGGAGTTGCAGTTGGTGTTGTTGCAATAGTTTTTGAGACTGTAGTTTTATCATGATTGATTGGTTTTTTCACTACTGCTGGAGTACTTGTTTTTTCATTGCTATTCGTTCCAGTGATCTTGGTTGATGATTGTTGATCATTAGAGTGAGTTTTTGATGATGTTGGTTGTTGTTGTGGATTGATTTGAACATTGGATGTTGGTTGTTGTGGTTGTTGTGGTTGTGGATTGGATGTTGGTTGTTGTGGTTGTTGTGGATTGGTCTTTTCATTTGTGTTTGTGTCAGTCTTCTTGTCATGAACATTACCATTTTCGATAGGAGATGCTTGTTGTGATGATTTGTGCTCTGTTGAATCTTTGGTTGTTGACTGTTGTTCAAATTTCTTTAATTTTGCCATCAATTCAGCAATAAGAGCATCTTTTTGATTGTCATCCGAAGGGTTGAGAGGTTCAGTAGTAGTATCCTTATTATTGTTGTTGTTATTGTTGTCACTCTTTGATGTCTGTTGTTGTTGTTGTGGATTGGTTGGAGTAGTTGTAGTAGAAGTAGAAGTTGTTGTTGTTGTTGTTGATGAACCAACATTTTGAGAAGATTTTTCATTCTTATTTTCAGAATTATGAATGGCCAATTTTGTATCACTTTCAATAGAAGATCCTCCTTCAGGATTGGTGGTGGATTTGTCATTCTTGTTATTACTACTACTGATACTACTACTACTAGTACTACTGGATGGAATGGATTTGGTAGATTCAAAAGAAGATGATTTTGAGTTGTTGTTCTTCTTCGATTCGGAATTTGTTTGTCGTTCCTGTTGTTGTTGTTGTTTCAAATATTGATCATCTAAATCCTTATAATGTTTAATGATGGATTGAAAAGGAGAGGAATTTTTGGTGGATGGTGCACCATCACCAACCGCACGACGATCATTGATGCTTGATTCGATCGAAGAATCGGATTGTGTCATGTATGTTGTAGGTATAGGTGCACCACCATCCTTCTTCTTGTCATCATTATTCGTTGTGGGATTATTATTATTTGTATTACTATTTGCAATACTATTTGTATTACTATTTGTATTACTACTCGTAGCACTAGTTGCAAGAAGAGTGTCTTTCATATAATTATTTTCTGGATTGAGTGAACCCGTAATTTGAATATTATCATCATCATCACTTGCTTCATAGAGATTGTCATGATGTGAAGAGGAATCTAACAATGCTGTGGATAATGTTGTTGGTTCATGATCAGAAGAATGAATGATCGTTATTGGATTGGAAAAGCTATGATTGTCATGAATCGCAGAGACGAATGACATACAATGATGCATCATCGTGATGAAGACGATCATGAATACGGTTAATACAAACAAGTTGTCGTTGCTTGAATGGCAATGACCACGACCACGACGACGACGACCATATAACCAGTGGTTGTATTTCGGAGGAGTGGTCATGATACTGGAGAGAGGTTGAATTCTGGTTTCAATTTTTTGCAGTTGGTTTTCATGAAGATCCTCTAGATTTTACACTTTCACTACGCTAGAAAAAAAAACAACCAACGAAATAAACAGATAACAAGAGCGTTCGTCTTCATGATCGAAAGATTTTAATATATTTCCAATCCTGTGGATGTTACTGGGGTATATGACCAAGTACCATCGATAATCAATAAATTGTCTTCTCCGTTTAATGTGGTCGAGAATGGTTCATTCACAAATGATCACAACAATAAATGAGACTTTATTCAATATTTGGCGTTAAATGTCCTGTTCCGCTTGGACAGCATTTCCGCCAGGAACTGATCGTTGGAGTTTGTCCCCCAAACACAACAACAAAAGTCACAATTTAAAAGAGCAAAAACGGCGTTTATTAAAGAGTACACGGGCCTTAGTTATGTTCCGTCATTTTGTTATGTTGGATGCAAAGTAGAGATGATGGAAAGTCGCTGGTAGTGACAATAGTGAACGTTTGACAAGCCGTCCTATTAAGGGTAAATTGAAAAAGAACATTTGCCATTTGTAACACCGACAGATGAAATGCAAAACATTTTCACTACAATCCTCCAAAACAATGTTGTTTTGTTGATGATATGCTCGTCCCTGGTAGTGACTGGTAAAATCCCGAGGAGATGGTGCGTCAACTCAAACGTGTAAGTTGTAGTTGTACTATGGAGAGGGATACATTAAATTGTTCCCTCACATCCTTGTCACGTCAATTACAACAAGATGAAAGCATCAATTTATTATTCAGAGATTGATTTAGTAAGAGGAACATTGGGGAAAGGTAAAGGTTTGTTGGTCTTGTTTGCAAAATAACTATCATGCCAATAATTTGCATAAAAACATTTAGCATACCATAGTTACTTACTTGGCACTCCATTGAACGAGATTAGAGGGAGACGCTCGAATAGCATCCTTGGTATATTGTTTAATGACTTCTCCAAGATCGGATGGGATTTTAATTTGTTCAGCCGAATATAAAACTTGATTGTCCATTTCTTATGAATGTATGATTACTAATATTGATCTTATTTTGAAGAAATACTAGATCTCGGAGGATTTGAACAATCGAGGTTCAAACGATTTGACTCAAGTGATCACTTTTTTTCTTTCTTGAAAACTGTAGTTTTTTAATTTTGGATGGTTTTGTGCAGGTTGGCGGGATTTGTAACAATTCTAAATTTCTTTAAAAAAATTATCATCACTCACATGGATGGTTCTCATGTGAACATCTCGGAAGATTTCTAAATTTCACCAATAATTTCTAATCACCTCATGGATGTATGAATAATTATCCGCCATTCATAACAACATTAATCACTCAATACCTTTTCCAAAATGGAAATTTATAAATTAAATGCATCTCTTAATTGGGATTCCTATGAAGACACACATCCATGGGATTTAGATTATGCTACCTTTGATGTATCTATGAGATTATATCCCACTCATTCGATACAACTACCAATCAAGTGAGTTTTTTAAAAATAATCATCATTTAAATTTTTAATGACTATTTATTGAATCCTCTTTTAATTCATCAAAAATTTATTGAATAATATACATATTAATTCATCAAAAATTTATTTCATCAACATTTTACTCTCTATTGAACATTATAGTTTCATACAATTAGATAAAAAGATTGGATATTCTATTGGTGCTGAATATTTTTATGATTTATATCAAACGAGTCATCAAAATTCTCATTTTCTTTACAATGATGATGATGTTGAAGAAATGCAAAGAGAACAAGAAGAAGAATATAATCAATATACAAGTTTTTATAATGCAACGTTTCAACAAGAGAATCATCAATCATCAGAAACTGGACCACATTCAACACAACACAATGATCATTCAGATTTTAATACAAGTCGAGATCGAGAATTTTATCAATACAAGATTTATGAAGAAAAGAATGAAAAGACGAGTAGTAATGAAAATGAATCATTGAATCATCATTCAGTATTGAAGAAACATTACTTGAATCAGTTTTTAAAAAAATTATTTAATTTTTTAGATATGAAATATATTTATGGAATTTTGAAATGTCATTTACATCGACCTTATCCTACTCAAACTCATTCTAAAACTCAATTATATTTAATTATTATGAATTATCTGAGTTGTATCTTTGGAAAATATAAATTCTCTACTAATTTTGGATATCATATGAAAATGAAAGATTTAATTACTAAAATCATGTTAAGAAGGAAATTCTATATTCCATACTTGGAAAGACAATTATATCTCTCAGCAAGTGTGATGAATTTTCATAACTTGGAAAAATTACTATATGGAGTATCTGCATCTATTAAAGGTTATTCGTTACAAGTGAGATCAAACGCATTAGATTTATGGTCTTATTTGAATATATCTTTAACCAAGAGAGGATTATTATGGTCTCCTTTTACACAATCTTCTCAATCCCTATTTTTACAAAAATGGAAAGAACATTATGAAAATCAACAAGTATTTTCTACTGTGGAATTACCTCCACCTCCAAAAATAGATTCAGAATTGTATCCTGAATTGAGAATACTTGATGATAAAACTTCTAGGTTCAACAATATGCACACCATAATTGTGGTCATGAACAAGTTTAGAAATGTTCTCGTTCAAATTTCAAAGATTTTGAGATACTTGATTGATTTACAAGTAGCAACAGCAGAGACCACTCTGAAAGGATTATTTTCTTCACCCAACAATGATAAAACATCATCTAATAGAGTTGCAGTGAAGTCTATCTATCATTATATTTCGAGCAAATTTTATGAGCAATTATATTTATTTAGTGTTGGATTGAGATCGAGATGGTCGATCGAGTATTGCACAGAAGAAGAACCACTCGAGAATGGACAAGATGAAAACATTACTGCTGTGAAACGAGCTCCAAAACAGCACAAAACTATTAGAATACCTATTGAATTAGATTGGGGATGTGAATGGTTTAGACTTTGGTGTTTTGTCGATTTGGTGATTATTGACATTGACGAATTTGTCAAGTATTGGTGGAACCGATTGCTCAACCTTAAGAATACAGCTCGAACAGCGCACTCTCTTTCAGATATTTGGCGATTTAGCACCATTACATTCTGTGTCACATTATTGGATGTATATACCTTGTTTTCAAAGACTTGGCAATTGGCTCAATTACTTGGCAAAAAGACGGCTGTGCCTTAACAAAAGCGGACTGCAAAAGTTCTAACAAGTTTAATAATCAGTTTATTTGAAATAATACAAGATCATGACAATGGAGGTGCATTAGAATAGGAGGTTAGAGAGGAGAGTAGTAGGATCGGTGAACAAGTTGCAGCAATGATAGTGGATTGAACATTAGTGATCATAGAACGTTATCATTACATGTTGGATTCTAAAATCCTTCAAACAATGCTTGAACATCAGAACTTAATTGTTGGTTAGGTGATCCAGTGTGGTGAATACAATGATCACTTGATTCAGGATATGTTTCAAAGTATCTAGAATCTCCAGCAAAGCTGATCTTGACAGGAATTGGCGATGCAATTTGTCTATTGTAAAGTTCATCCCAATCCACACCCTTAAACCATTTATGTTCCTTAATATCTGCTGCTCCTGCTTTCAAGTTACCCAATCGTTTCATCTTGTCGGTTGTTAATAAGCGTTTAATCAAATCTCTTGCCATTGGATCCATGAATCGAGGGAATTCAACCTTTCCTTGAAGAATCTTTTCATAAATCTTGAAGGGTGAATCATCAAAGAATGGTGGATAACCCACAAGCATTTCATAGATCAAGATACCTAAAGCCCACCAATCGACTGCTTTACCATGTCCTTTCGATTGAATAATTTCAGGTCTGTTGAAAAAGAGTTCATCCGAGTACACAAGGATGATGATTGTTCAACCATGGCGTGTTGATTGATCCATGATGGAATGTATTTATAGGTTCAATACACACGCCATGGAATGTATATGTATCATGGCATGTGTATACAACAATAGAGTATTCAACAATATCATGTCAGGTATGATGATGTTATATATATCGGTATACAATAGATGTTGTATAATTGGATGATTAAGCAAGCACACAACACAGTAAGGACAACATTTAAAAAACATAATTCAAATACATACGCTAAATATTCAGGTGTACCACACAAGGTCCACGTTCTATCTAAAACCTTCTTGGCAAATCCAAAATCAGTAATTTTTACATGTCCTTCATTATCTAACAATATATTCTCAGGTTTCAAATCACGATACACAATATTCTTTGAATGCAAATATTCCATTGCAAGAATAATTTCAGCTGCATAGAACTTGGCAACATCATTTGGGAATTTACCAACACGTCTTAAATGAGAAAATAATTCTCCACCACACACATATTCCATAATCATGAATAAATAATTCTCATCTTGGAATGTTCTATAGAGCCTAACAATGAATGGATGATCTACCTGAGAAAGAATGTTCTTCTCACTAATTATGTGTTCTACTTGTTTCATTCGAATGACATCATACTTTTTGATAATTTTCATTGCATAGTATTGTTGAGTAAATTTATGTTTCACGAGCCTCACACTTCCAAAGGTACCTGTACCAATAATCTCTAGCAATTCAAAATCTGATATTTTCCATTGTGATGGATCGAGATGTGAGGAGGCATCATTTTGTCCGAATTTGAAAGATTGAAGACGAGAATCATCATATTCGGTTGTGAAGGTGTTGTTCATCATGGTGTGTTGGGAGTTATTGTTGGTAGTAGTTGAAGAAATTGTTGTTGTTCTAGGTGGAAGTTGGTTGATGAGTTATAATAAAAATTTTGAAAAACTATTGTATGCGAGAAAGTGCGGAATACAACGGAATCTTGTATCTTGATGCGAAGGGATGATGATGAATTCCACCAATCACAATGATGATGGTATCGTTATTGTTGTTGTTGTAGTTGTTGTTGAAGAGTATAGTGTTGGAAATCTCTCAAAGCCTTTTAATGCCACAACAACACAAGAGGAAAGTGGGCGTGCTCGAATTGGCGGCAATATTTTTTTGGTCCTGACAAAACTTGAGTATTAAGGCCCATTTGGTGATTTCCATCTCTGGTCATACTGGACGCGAGAGATGTTGGGGTCTCTGAAGGTGAAGAGATAAGGTGCACTAGAAGAGAACAGGAGACTCTTGGTTCAAATGATACTATTGAAACGTGTTGATTTTATCGAGAGTGTATCATTGATTTGCTAGTGATGTTTCTTGTTGTAATTTACGTAAATCATTGAAAAGACGCAGCGCTTGAACTCTCTTTTCAGTTCCTCTTATTCTTGGAGGTGAGGTTGCCTCTCGAATTCTCTCACAAACAAAGACTTGATAATTCTTTAAAGAATTAATTTGTCGATTCTTTCGTTCCATTGCATCTGTCAAGTATTTCAATTGATCCTTAATAAAATCAAGATTACTCTCTGGATCTGCCATTTTGTTTAAATAAATCTTGTATTGTTCTTGGAATTGTTGATATTCTGCTTCTAATTGAACAATACAATCTTTCACTTCATCTCCATTATTACAAGCATCAACTTCTTTGATTAATTGTACATGTTCTTTATCTTGACTGTGTTCATTTGCACCATAATAATTGGTTTGATCTATATATTTCATTTCAATATATATAAGATAATGCATACAAAGGTATATAAAGTGTGAAAATGCACACACAAAGGAAAATATATATTGTAAAAATATTTAGAAAGAGATGTTACATGTCATTGTACTTACCCTTTTTCCCTACTCCTAGTGTTGTGCTTAGTAAATTTTGAGCTTGTCCAGCAATGTGATAGGTCCTAGAGTCGCTTTTAAAGCTGTTTGGAAGAAATGGAGGTGTTAAATTATTATTGGACTTTTTAAGGCGTTCATGAATGGTCTTATTGGCTGATAATTTTGATAACACATTTCCAGAGGTGGATGACATTAACATATTTGGTACTTGTTGTTGTTGCACTTGAGGTATTTGTGGGTTTGAACATGACACAGTCACACCCTTCTTTGGAATTTCTCTCTTCTTTTTCTTTGAAACTAGAGTAGGTTGTAGATATCCTGCTGATTTTGGTCTTGATTGTTTCTTCTTCTTCTTGTCACCTGTTGGAGAGAGTGGTGGTTGATGAGGTGGAGGACTTGACGATGGAATGGGTTGAAAAGCGTTTGGTTGCATCGTCGTACCATGACTTGCTTCATGATTCATCATGGTTTGACTCACAAATTGTTGATGAAGATCAATCATTTCTTTCAAAGCAGCATCTAATTCCTTTCTCTCAGATTCAGCTCTGTCTTTTCTTCGATGCATTTTCACGAGATTGGATTGTAACTCTTCAATCTTGTTCGAAGATTGTTCATACAAAGTGTTTAACCTAGAATGACTTTCTCTTAAATCTAGCAAGTCTTTTTCGAGTTGATTTGATTTTCGTTCCAATTCAAGTGTTCGTTGTTGAGACTTGTTATTGGCAAGAGTGAGATCTCTTCTTGCTTCCTTTGTAGATTCTAATTCTTTTTCATTTTCTGAGAGTTTTTCAGTCACTTTTCTCAACTCATTTCTTGTAATTTCTAATTGATCTTTGTACGAGTCTCTTTCACTCTCCAATTTCATCTTCATTGAGAATATTTCATGTTCATATCTATTTCTTTGTTCTACTTTTTCTCTCTCGAGTTCATCATTCTTGGTTTGTAGAGTTTTAATCTTATCTTGAAGTGATTGCAATGCTGAGAGTATTGCCTTACTATTCGTAGTGGATGCATTCAAATCAACTTGAACATTGGGAGATGGCACTGTTGGATTTAATATAGTACTTGCAGTAGTGGTAGTACTTGAAGAGACACTGTTCATTCCTCCTCGTTTCGAAGACGACAATGAAGAAGATGAGATGGAGTCCATATTGCTATTAAGTTTGGATGTGAGTGAAGAATCATTTCCTTTTGATTGCAGCGAAGAATCAGCATAATGATGAAAATGACGATGAATATGATGTTGTCCCTTCTCCAAAGTATTGTTACTTGAAAATACATTGTTGGAAGTGGTATGATTCTTGCTCGAAGGCTTCTTTGGAGATGATCCCTTATTGATGTCATACGGAGTAGTCGTCGATGACGATATCGTAAACGATGAATTGCTTGAATAACCAGAGTCATCCAAGGCGCTTCCTGATCGATGAGTGGTCGTTAAATGACTGGTCGAAGTGTTGGCTGCATAATTGTTTTCAATTTCTGAATCGAGAGAGCTTGAGGATGTTGTAGTATAACTTTCATCATCACTGCTCTCAACGCTTGTTCCTCGTTTAACTTTCATCAATGATTTCTTTGCCTCGCTGTCTTGGGACGACGGCATGATAGGGTTGTAGCCTCAAATTTTTTTTTAAATGTAAACAGTTTACATTTGGCGGTATTGTTTTGCATGGCGGTTTCATTGATGTCTCGTAACGGCTGCCCAGGTGCAGTAAAAATACTTATCGAGCTCAACAACAATATTCTCGAACCAACCAATGACAACAATAGGCAACAATTGAGACAAGTGTTCTTGAACGTTGCTTACAAGTACTCGATCCATCTGTTCTTGAATGAATTGAACAAAAGAGTGAGGACGAATTGATCATGAAATTTATCGTGACTTTTTATCAATTGTGTGTGTGGATGTGCTCTTTAGCTCAGTCACAAACCTCTGAAAAGAATGTTGAAAAGTTATCATCAATTGATGATCCATCAAGACCTTAAAAAACATGCGAATAAAAAGTCTTGTTCAATTCGGTTGTACTCACGTTCAACGACTACTCCAACAATTGGAAGATCATCCTCAATGATGGTATTGGTGATAATGAGGTGGTGGTGCATAGGTTGGATAGGTCAATGGCAGCGTTGATGATAAATGTTGTGGAGTATGATGATGATGATGGATCGATGATGATGGTGGTACAAGTAGCAACGAAGAGTTTGATCCGATAGAGGATGATGATTGAGGCTGTTGCTGCACTCCGAGGGATGATGATGATTGAGGTTGTTGTTGTGGTTTCAAAAAATAATCTTTGAGGGCTACAAAAATTTCTCTCAGAGCGCCATCATTGGCAGAGGGTTGATCCTGTAACGCCATTAATCCTGCCTCAATGAAGAGATCAATTTCACTATCTTTGAATACTCCTGGATTCATACAACAGCTTCTTAAATGAAGTAATAGAGCAATGCAATTATAAATCTTTTCAGTAAAGTTCTGATTGATTGCAGATTGAGAAAATGAAGAGGGAATATTCAATCGAGAGCCTTCCATTGGAAATTGTTTTAAAATTTGACTTGATATAGTATTAACAATTTCCTTAGCATGTTCTCGATTGAGTTCAAAGATGTCTTGAAACATTTGATTGGTTCCAAACTTTTCTGAAATGATACTGGCTTGTTTGGAAATGGATTGTGAAAATATCTTGTTGATGGGATAATTAGTAGTTGCATAGGATGGTGTTGAACAATATGCTCTCATGAGAGGTAATAATGTTTCTAATTCAGTGTTCACTTGTTTCAAGTCGAGAACAATTTTCGTATAATCAATACAAAAATCTCGGTCAAATACAGAATTCTGTTGTTCCTGTCCATGTGCAACGAGTAATAACATTCGAGCTCGATCATTCTTTTGTTTAAAGCTTTTCACAAGTTCATGTTTTTTTCGTAACAACACAATGCACTTGGCAATGTTACGAATAATTTCTGGGGATGCATGATTCAAATCAATCATTCCAGGAGTAATGAGTGGTGGAGATGATAATGCTGACATGATTGTATGTCCACCACCACTCACGGTAAGTAAGTTTGAACATGTTATGGTTGGTACTTGTGAAGGAGATCCAGCCATCATGATAAAATCTTGATGTTCCTCACCAGCACTAGCACCACTGCCAATACCAGCACTAGCGCCACCAAGGAGTGGACTTGAAAATAACTGATGATGACTGTTTGGAGAGACAAGTTGTGAGGTGGATGGTTTCTTGTTGGGTGTTTGTTGTAAGGCAACCTCTGTATGGGCCATCATACCACCATGATCACCCATCGATACACTGGTTGGATGTGGTGGACTCTGGAAGAGATTATTCGATGTTGGAAAGTGAAATGGAGAATGTTGTGTCGGTGACGACGACGAAAGTAAACTCGTGTTCATCAAAGTATCATTTCCCGAAGATAAAAAACTAATATTGGTACCTTCTCGTTTTCTTGGAGGTGTTTGAGGGTGTATCATGGATCCATGATCTTGTAACAAAGTGTGAAGAGGTCTTGTGTGTGCTGATTGTGATTGAATCATCAGAGATGAGAAACTCGTATTGAGATACGCATGTTGTTGTTGTTGTTGTGGAATGAGTTCTCTCTTTTGAACAGGTAACAATGAAACTGTTCCAATTTGCATCATGTCCGTGTCTTGTACAATACGTTCTTCTTTCGAGTAATTAAATCTAATCTTGTAATCTGTTTTAGAAATTGGAGTGTCATCCATAATGGTTGCCAATTGTACATGTTGTGTTTCAGGATTGAGTACAAGAACTTGTTCATTCTTTTTAAAAGGATAAGGTAATTGGTCCACAAATGATAATTCCATGGTTAAGTGAGGCTCCATGACCACAGCAGGTGGAGTGAATGGAGTAATCATGGAGGATGATTCATTAGGATTCACAACCATGGAGTGACCACTGCTATCATGAGCACTACTCATGACTAACTTTTGAGAAACTTGATACACTTGTTTGTAACGTTGATAATAATCTCTTGCAAATCCTCGATATAATTCTAATTTGGCTCTCTCTTGTTTTAAAAAAGCTTGCGATAATCTTCGAGGTTTTCCAAACTTTTTACACATTTCCACACGCAAACCTTTCAATTCTGATTTTTTGAAAATTTTTCTATTCTTGTACGGTTCATCTAAACTTGATAAACATTCAACAAATTCATTCTTGTCATAAAACCCAAAATCAATGGTTGGATAAAACCATTCAGAAGCACAAAATGCTCTTGTCTTTTTTCTCGTAAGAATTTTGTACATTTTAACACCAGAATTTTGAGCAGCCTCAATCAAATCCGTGTCATTTTGATCTCCATTGATCAATTGAACATGTTTCAGGAGAGGATTACCATGTGTACCTTTCTTTCTTAACTTTATAGGAAGCATCTTATTCTTTTCATAATTCTTTTTGCTATCAGGAGAGAGTATTGCAAGAGAGGATAAATCAGCACTACTAGTTGCTGTTGGGCTTAATGGAGATTGAAGATTGATGGGAGCATTGGAGGCCATACCACCACTACTACTGTTGCTACTAGTAGTAGTCCCAACAGTAATTGTGGTAGGAGAGGAAGGTGGTGCTTGTTGTTCTTGTGATAAAGTCGAGCAAAGGATGAGAGAAGTATTGTTGCCACTTGTCGAAGAGTTGTTGCTGCTTTGAGTTGAGCCAAATGTTGTGGCTACAGATTCAGCTTCACCTGATGCTGAACCACTCATGCTTGATTCGATAAACTCAGCTGGTAATGGTTCAAAGATGATTTTCTGCTTCCTTTTCACGTTGGTTTGAAATAAGGTAGTGGTGGGTGGAGTGGAAAGTGAAATGGTTTTTGAATTGGAGTTTTTTGGAGATTTGGCAAATCGTTGTCTTGTTGGTGAACCAAGTTTCTTTTTAGATGGTGATGTATTCTCTGAAAACTCATTTGTTCGTTTCTTTGCTGAGTTCTTTGTTTTTTGAGCTCTTGTGACGTGATGTGGTACACTATTATGAATATAATCTTGATGGATTTCATAAAATTGTAATTTTTTCACATCAATTGTACAATCGAGTTCAATAAATCGCTTATGAACTTCATATAATCCTTGAATCATTTCAGTTGTTCTATTTGGCAGAACTTCCTTAATGCTTTCCCAATCATTCTTATATTGATGAAAAGCAACAAGAAATGATGTTAATTCTTCTTGTGACCAAGGTGGGCCAAACAAGTATGATACTTGTTGCGATGGATCTTGTCCGTCGTCATGTAAATACATGATGACATCATTTCCTTCGTCTGTTGTTGATGATGACGCTATTGGTCCAGGACTGAAATGTTTCTTTGGAGTTTTCTTTCGTGTACTTCTTCTTGGTGAATGAGCTGGTTCAGATTCTTCAAACTCCATGATTGACGTATTGTTATTTCGAGTCGACAAGTTGGTCAAATGAACCGCTGGTACAATATTTGAAATTGTGTCCAACAGAGACTTATCGGAAGCAATGGTTTTAATAGGTTGTTGTGGATGGGTGGGGAGAGGTGAGGCTTCTTCTGAAGTTTGGGATGATAAATCTCCAGTACCGCTACTACTTGTTGTTGCTCGTGTACTGTTGGCAATTGTTACCGATGATGATCCAAGCTCTTGGTCAAAGCAGGCTTGTGCATCTTGTTGATGCGACTGTTCAACGACCGCGCTTGTTAGAGCAAGTACTCCTAAAAGAGAGTTATCGGATTGTGTTGTTGTTGCTGATGTGGTTGATGATGATGATGAACAAGTGGCCACAAGAGGAGTGGATGATGATGCCGTTGTATCGGAAGGCTCTTGTGTTTCAAACATTTTTTTCAAAAAAACGCCCGCCAACACTTTTTGGCGGTTGTGAAAAAACCTTTAAGGATGTAGTTTGAAAAGTGAAACAAGTTCTCACTCCGGGCATCACTTGTTTATTTTCTTTCATCAAACACAGTAATACATGTTCAAATATTATTATCCTACTACCACTACTACTATTACTACTACTACTTGCACTGCACCCTACTACTACTATTGAACCAAATATTTGAATTGTTTGACAAATTCTTCAACACTACATTTAGCAGTTGCAGCTAAACCCTTCAAAGTCTCTTCATTCTCAAAGTCCTTCTTTTCCAATCGAATCATGTATCGTTTCGCCACTTGAAAACCTTCACTGGAAACATCGACTTGACGAGTTCGAGTCTTTCCTGTTTGAGGATCTTTCAATTCATCAAAACTCAAAGGAACCATTTTCACTCCTTGAACCGTAATTAAGGCTCCATTTCCACCATTCATCAAGTATCTCACTGCACCATTACCCAAATCACGAGTATATTCACGATCAAAGGCATTGGGTGGAGCACATCTCAATTCATAACCCAAATTCTTTTCAGTGAATGCAATTTTAAGTCCTCGACGACTCATACGTTCTCTCATTTCATCTCGAACCAATCTTCCAAAGTCCAATTCAGCCAACATGATATGATCATGAGCATCGTATTTCAATGAACTACCAAAGGCTTGTTTCAATTCATCAGTACTCATATATTCCAAGAGACCTTCTGCCAATACAATCACACCATGATCCTTCTTTCCACAATACAATCTCTTAATAATACTGGATTCAATCATGTCGCAAATTCTACTAAAGGTTACTTGAGGTTGCTGTTGTTGAGAGGAGGATGGTAAAAATTCTTCTGGAATTAAGGTCAAATGAGAACCAGCTGATTTTCCAATACCAAGTGCTAAATGTCCAGCTTGACGACCCATAGCAATGACAATAAAGTAACGACTTGCAGTTTGAGCATCACTCATCAAATTTCGTACCACATTGGCGCCAAATTCACGTGCCGTTTCATAACCAAAAGTAGGAATTCCATATGGAAGTGGAAGATCGTTATCGATGGTTTTAGGAACATGGCAAACATGAATTTCATTATTTGCAGCCTTTGCTACACTCATACTTGAGAATGCAGTATCATCTCCTCCAATAGTTACCAATAAGGAAACATTAAACTTTTGTAATTGTTTGACCACTTTTTGTAAATCTTCTTGTTTCTTGGTTGGATTGGCACGAGAGGTTTTTAAAATACTTCCACCTTCGAAGTGAATTCTTGAAACAGCATCAATGGTCAATTCAACAATTTTAGAATCATCTTGCAAGATGAGATTTTGAAAACCTTCCAAGAAACCTAACACACGATAACCATTGTTAATGGCTTCAATGGTAACAGAACCAATGACACCGTTAATACCTTTTTCGTGTTTGGAATATGTACACAAGTGGAATGTGAGAGAAGGTAATGATGATGGTCATATGTACATGAATAGAGGTTGGTCGGAATAACATGAAGTTGGATGGTCATTACATGAATAGGTTGGTCGGAATATGTACCAATTAGAATGATGGTCATAAGGATGTATGTACATGATCATGGTATATGGATCATCCATTGAAAATGTATGAACATGGATTGTGTTGGAAGGACATCGTAGACAGAGATCAGCATGTTTCAAAATATTGATATTCAACAAAATCATCATCAATGGATCCGATGGATCGAACACAATTTGATCACACATCAAAAAACACAATGTATTCATTGATGACAACGATCGTCACCAGTCGTATCATTGAGACCATTCATTCATGAAATTGGATGATTTGTTTTTGAACAAGGTTGTATGTATCATCATACATTTGGAACAAATACAATTCATGAACAATTACAAATTCATTTGATTCTTCATCAATGAGAGAAAAAAAAACATACCTGGAGCAGGTCCTCCACCAACAAGGATACCCAAGGTTGGTACATTCTTTGGAGTTACAATACTTGTGGCTTGACTCAACATGATGATGATGTTATGATAATGGTGGTGATGGATGCAATTTTTTTAAGCTTAACAATTCGAGAACAAAAATAGAGCAAAATCCAAAAACGAATGTCAAAAACAGAAGCCTTAACGAATTTGGAGTGCTTATTGGGAAAACATGAGAGGATGATGATACAACGAGAAAAGAAGATGGACGACCTAGCTGATTCTCCTGAAAGTAGTTTCATTCGTCATCATGAAATCTTTGGCATTAGTTTCAAGTCGTCGTCGTCTTCGAATGGTGTTGGTCACTCAATGAAAACAAATCCAATGCCTGCCAAACAAAAAGGAAGGACATACATTTTAAGCATAACGTTGCCTAACATCCATATACATTCATTATGACTTTTTCATGAACAACAAAAAGTGACAACAAGTTTGACATGAACGGAATATATAACATTGGCCCTTGGACATGTACAAGCGCCATGATTTTTTTAATTTCAAATGTTGGGAAAGGCTGCAATTTCGCTTGTGCACGTTGAAAATTGCTTAACGATAACTGCAACTGGAAAAAAATGAAGTCTTCTTCTACTCCCTCACCATCATCATCCAATGGGGTGATATTTACGGAATTAAATACGAGCATGAAATGGCATGATAAATACATTCCCGAAAATCAGTTAATATTTGTGAAAGACGGAACAACTTCATCCGATGGAGGATTTCTTATTCATCACTACATGAATTCTTTTTTTAATCATGGAAAGAGAGTCTTTTTGTGCTCATTCAATCAATCTTTTTTTCACTATAACACTATAGAATTGAAATTGAACATTAATTTAGAGAAGGAAGCTCAAGAGGGTAAATTTGTTTTTGTAGATGCTCAACAATCATTTCTGTTTGAGGATATTAATGTCGGAAATGATTCTGAAAATTTACATAATAACTTGCTCCTCTATTCATCTCCACTATTACTAACCAAATCTAGTCAACAACAAGCTCCTTCATGTATTGTCTCACTGAAATCAACAGCATCTAGTTCAATTGAAGAATATTTGAGTCATTTATTCAAAACTATAACCAATCTTGAGAAAGAGCCATCTTGCATAATTCTAGATCATATCAATCCTTTGCTACATCAATTTTATGCAAGTGACTCTGAAGGAGAATCTGTTGTGAATAGACAAATTTTGAAATTTATTACAAAGCTTCGAAAGCAATTCCAAAACGTCACCATAGTTGTACTAATGTTCTCTTCAGTGGACAAGGCCAATACCAATGATTCCAACATGCATTTATCAAACATGTTGGAACATATGAGTGATGTTGTATTTAGAGTAGGTCCACTTCCAACAGGATATTCAAAAGATGTCCATGGAAGAGTAGAATGCATTGCAAGTGGCAGTTCAGATGATGGAATCCTATTGAAATTACCAAAGAAAGCCACTCTTCATTTTAAAACATTCGAAAGCAAAGTTTCTTTGTTTGTTCCTGGTTCTGTTTCCACAAGCTCACACAAATCCGACTCCTTCCTGTTCTAAACTCTCGTAACGAACTGTGAGGATAGAGTGTCTTTGATCTGTCGTCACAACGATTGAAATGAATAATTATTAAATAATTTATTTAGCATTCTTTCCGAACATTGCTGCATTTCTTTGAGCATCATGTTGTTGCTGTTCGCTTTCTGGATTCTTTACAGTCTCATCAACTGAGAGAATTAGTGTAGCAGCCTCGATAGCAGATACAAGAGCATTTCGCTTAATCAAGCTTGGTTCCCAAACAAAGTTGTTAAAATTATCGGCAACGTCTTCAGTCTTCATGTCAACACCATACCACACTCCATCCTTCTCTTGATGCTTCTTTCTGAGCTTGTTCAAAATATTTGTAGCATCAAAACCTGCATTTTCAGAGAGTTGTCTTGGAATTACCTCTAGAGCTTTAGCAAAGGCCAAAATGATTAATTGTGATTTACCCTTAATACTTCTGGCATAGTTCTTCAAGTGAGCACTCAAATCCATTTCAACAGCACCTCCACCAGCTACAATTGATGTATTCTTTAGTGTCCTTCTCACAACCATGATAGCATCATGCAATGATCTTTCAGCTTCAGCAATAAATTGCTCAGCACCACCACGTAAAATAATAGTAGCCGTTTTGGCATGAGGGCAACCTGTGAAAATATTATATCTTTCGTTACCAACTTGTCTTTCTTCAAAAAGTTCACATGCACCCAAGTCATCATCAGCAATCTTTGAAACTGTTGTTAAAACTTTGCTTCCTGTTGCTTTAGTGACACGAAGCAAGTCATCTTCAGCCACACGGCCTGCGCAGAAAATACCTCTGTCTGCAAAGTATTGAGTGGCAAGGTCACCAATGGCTTTCTTTGAAAGCACAACTTTAGCACCGCTAGAAACAATCTTTTCCAACTTGTCATAAATAATCTTCCATTCTGCATCAATAATTGATTGATATTGTTCTGGATCGTTCAACTTAATTTCAGCATTGTCCTTTTCTGCCTTCAATTCAAGTTCAATATTTAGAGTAACAATTTTAGGATTAACAAATTTCTTTGGTTGTTGTTCAAATCCGGCATAGGAGAAAGTCTTTTTGAAAGCAACACCGCTAACAAGGAAAGATTCTTGCATGGATCCTCCTGGAACTTGTTTCACACCAACCAAATCAATATCCAAATCTTCATCTAATGAAAGTACAGCATCAACAACCATTGATGAAAAGTGATCGCTTTCAATACCACCAATCAACTTGGATGAAAGTGAAGTTCTTGCAATCTTTCTCAACAAATCTTTTGTCTTTTCAATATCTGTCTTATCAACTGGTACGGCAATTTCTTCCAATCTCTTTAGTGCTACTCTACAAGCTTCTCTATATGCTTTAATAATTAGTTGTGGATGAACACCTTCTTCAATGAATGGTCTAGCTTCTTTCAAGAATTCACCTGCAAGAACTGTTGTGGTGGTAGTACCATCACCGACTTCACTATCTTGTGATTTGGCAATATCTACTAAAAGTTTAGCAGCTGGATGAACAACATCCAATAATTTGACAATGGTAGCACCGTCATTGGAGATGGTGGCTCTACGACCATCATGTATGAGTTTATCCATTCCTCTTGGACCGAGAGTAGTTTTTACGACATCCACAACAGCATAGCAGGCATCAATATTAGACAAAAGTTGACCTGTTCCTTGTGAGGTGTCGGTTCCATCCTTCAGAAGGATGATACTTGGTTGCTGATGAGAGGAGTGTTTTAAAAATCATTTGAGAGTAAAATGTATACATTCATCATGAGAGGTTGTTGTATTGAATTATTATATTATGGGTGTTGTTGTTGTATTTCCAAATGATGATGTGTATTCATGATGGTGGTTATGTATGTCGTTGAAGGAAATGATGAAGATCCAACACCGGCGTTAATGATGGATTGTATACATGATGATGATGTTGTATAATGAACATATTCATCGGTATTAATTGAACATGATAAAATCATTCCATTGTCAAACTCTTCAAAAGAATTCCGTGTATACATACCATCATATAAGACATTTTGTATTCCTAATCGTCGTCTTGTGGTCCAAAAGGCAAGAGTGTTGTTGTTGTTTAATTTTTTTCGGATTGGGCTTCCGAAAAATTCAGAGAGTTTCTTACAACATTGAGACCCTTAACTATTGCTAATTTCTCATCACTGACTCAGAGAGAAGACCACATGAAAGTAAAACATGTTGGTTGATACTGCACTAGCATGGTACCATCAGATTGTTGGGTCCACTTGATGTGGATTGGTGATGACCACCACACGATTCTGCAGAAATCAAAAAAATCTTCAAATTGTCATCACACCCAACGAGCTCATTTTCTCCTCATTGCGCAAAATTTTGGTTGTGAAACGCTTCCGTTCTTTCTTCCAGTTACTATACTATCATTCCCATAACATATTTATAATATCACAAAATTTTGATCCATTCGTTCCGAGAGAAAGTTTTTGTTATTCGGACGTGTCTATTTCATCATCATTAATTTTTTAAAATCATCATCATCAGCATGGATCAATATCCAGTGGAATGGAGAAACGCTCCTGTACCTGTAATTGCTCTCGTTAAAAACAAGAGGCTTCATGATGGACTGATTACTTGTATTCAGAATAATATTTCAAGAAAGATTAAAATTTTAAGCCTTGAAAGCGACAATGAAATCATCAAGCCTAAACAACTCACCATGAAAAGTAATATTAATTTATTTGAGAATATGAGTATGAATAGTATATTGATGGCATCTACTGCAACCACTCCACTTTCTACAAGCATCATGCCACAACATGCAAATATCGGTAGTATCATTGTAAATTCTACAGGTAGCACTACGAGTAGTCCTAGTGTTGCAAGTGCAGGAACTAGTAGTCCTCCGATACCATCTTCTTCTGCTCTAACATCAGCCATATCATCAGCGTCATTGATGTCATCATCATCCAACACATCACTTTCTTCTTTGACAGGATCCAATAGTAACTTGTTAACGAGCAGTACAACAACTGCTACTGGAGCCACAAAAGAACTTCCTCCATTGCCCTATCATCTCATTAATTCTGGTAGTTCCATGAACACCAATCAATCCAACAGATTCGATGGATATAAACCAGCAGGTCTCTTCAAACGTGGATGGTTTAAAAAACATCAAGAATTAGTACCAAGCGTTTGTATTGTGATTGTTCATTGGAAATCCGATGAATATTCGACCTGGAAAACACAAGAGAGCGAAATTGTAAAGAAAATTCTGTCAGTCAAGGAGACTCGTGCTGGAAAAAATACAAAATATATTGCATTAATTGTTACAAAGAAAGCTCCACCAGCATCAGAAGTTCAAATTGATGCCAACACATATCAATCTACAGAAGATTTTATTTATAATATTAGAAAGGGATCTAATACGGATAGCAAAAATGTAATTTTAATGAAAGAGACAGAGCTTGTTGATGATCAATCATTTAAAGTGAAATTATCCAAACCACTCAGAGAATCAATTGTAAATTACTACAAGGAACAAACCAATATGGTAAAAAAGTATAAGAGTGACATTAATAAGAGCACTCAACCCTATTTATTCATGAGACATCGATTGAAGGTTGCCTTCTATTATGACATTTTAATGAATAGTGGACTGACAAGTCAACCTTCAATTCAAAAACTCATCAAATATTTGACTCAAGCATATTCTTCTCTACAAAATGTATCTCCTTTAGATTTTCAACTTGAAGAAATCAAAACACTTGGTGATATTCTCAATTTCAAATTATGTTTCATCAAACTTTCTGATAAGAAGATCGATATGGGAGTTAAACAATTTTTAAAACACATGTCATGGTACAAGGCCGTTCATGAAGAAGATTTTTCCGCCAACTCTGTAGATGAATTCAAGTTTCATGCTCGCCTTTATCTTCAATATCGAATGATGGGAGAAATCTTGGAAAGAATTCCTCCAAATTTACTAAGTCAAGATCAACGATACCAAAATCCAGGATTTTATTATCAAGCAGCTGCAACACATGCCAAATATAGAAAAACATTTGCCATACAAGCATGTGAACCTCATAGAGATTTGGTTGAAAGCATTTTCTCTGGAAATGATGATCTTCTTGTGAAAATCAAAGTTGAGGACTATCATTACTTGACAGGATATTATGGAAAAACCATTGAAATGCCAGAACTTTCGGACTCATTGAGACAAAGTAATGGACTCACTATTCGTAATGTGAGAGACATTGCAAGAGAAATTATGTTAACCAAACACTCTGAAACTATTATTCAAATGCTCACTAATGCTTACAATCGTTTCAACGTGAAATCAGAAGCTCAACTGAAACGAATGATGTATTACATTGCAAGTAGTATTGCAAGTGAACATTATGAATCTGGAAATTGGGAGAAGAGTAAATTATTCTTTGATAAGATTGCCAAGCACTATAGAAAGGAACAATGGTATGAATTGTTAACGGATGTACTTCAGAGATCTCTTGAATGTTCCAAACAATTGAAACTATCAAAACAATTTGTACTTCATTCTTTAGAATTGATCTCAACATGTAAGTAAGGAAATGTTTCAAAGATCGGATCGAATAATCTAACATTTTTGAATGATGTTGCATTTCTCGATATGACCCATTCAATGATCACTCACTGATTGTTGTTTATTTGATTCAATGATTTTATCATGTTGAATTGCTACTTAATTTTCTGTTGTTCACTGATATAGTAATGACCAATCCTGACAATGAAAAGATTCAACATTTGAATGATTTGCTTCTTTTCATTCACAATCCTGATCAAGTCATTCTGCCAGTATTGAACTCTCCTGTTGTCATTGAAATGGATTCAAAGAATGTTTTAATTCAATTGAAAACTCAATTCAGTGTTCCTTTTGCATCGGTCTATCAACCTATTCAATTCTCACTCCAATTTGTATCTTTTGCTCCAGCAGATATTAGATTTTCATCACTCTCCATTGTATTTAACGACAATGAATATAATTTAGTCATTCAAGATGGACAACCAATTCCAAGTCCAACACTTCCAGAAACAAAATCAAAGCAGGAAACAAACAAAGTTCAACAACAAGTTGGTACAGCTGGCTCAGATTTGGTTCAAAATGCAACATGTTTAGATTTGGTTCTAAAAGGAAATGGTCAATCTAATATTTTCACATTCCCTCTGATTGTGAGACAAAAACAAGATTTACAAAGTTTAGGAGTATCATTATCATTGAAAGGTTCAACTCCAAATCAAGAAATTCGATTCCAATGGAAGATGGTTGATAATGAATACTTTTTAACATTGCTCAAGAGTTATGATTATAGACTCTTTTACTCGGAAGGATTGTTTGTAGAGAGACCTGTAGTGATTATTTCAGAACCAGAGCCTAACATGTCTCTTTCATTTGTTCATCTTCCTCCTGCACTGATCAATGAATATTATAGCATCAGTAAGTAATTACAATATGAAAAGTGAATGGACCAATGATGTATTATTGTTGTGAACGATTTGTATAATCAGAAATTACCATGAAATCAAATGAGGATCATGTCATTGGTGGAAGATTGATTATTGATCGAGCACAAGATGTTGAAATTACTCATATTTTGCATGATCAATTAGTTCCTCTTTCCAATGTAGATGGTATTCGAGTTCCAGAAATATTACCCAATAATTCTTACAGTGTTACAGTTTTCTTGAAATGTGAAAAACCTGGAATTAACAAACTTCAAGTAAGAATATCATATGGAACCACTCTGTATAGTCAATTAGAGAGAAGTACCTCTTTCGAAGTACCTTGTCAATATCCATTTGATGCTCATTTCCATTTTATGGCAACCAGACAATCAGAATCCAAGGTATTAAGAGATGAACAAAACGAAATTGTTCTTTCTGAGAATGAAATGATGTTCAGATTGTTACCTTCACAAAGAGTATCCTTCTATCAAAAGATTATCAGTAATCAATGTCAGAATATTTCAATTTCTGATCCTCTTGCAAAGGATAGATCGACACAGTCAGGATTTACTTATTTAGATGGGTTTAGTGTATTCCAGGCAGTAGCGCTCCAATCTTCATTGAAATGTACAACTCCATTTCCAGTAATGTTGGAACATGTTTCTGTGGAGAATGCTGACAAGTTCACATGTCTTTCACAGCCTGATTTTTCATCCTTCCTCTATTCGACATCCTCTAAAAAGTATTTAGAAGATAAGGACGAGCATAGTTCTTGTTTTGTTATTGTTCCTCAAGATGTTGGAAAGAGCTTACCAGTTGGAAATTTAAAGATTGTTGTGCAGAGAGGACAAGCAGTCAACACAGATGAAATGGATGCAGAGCTCGTTGAAAAATTGAAGTTGACAAGAATTGAATATACTTCACCACTCCCATCTATTACTGTGATTGACCCAGGTTTTACAGTCAGTTTTTGTGCTCCATTTGAGACTATTGTAGGTACTGCAGTGAAATGCAGCTTGATCATTGAAAACAACACTCCACAACTTCAACAGTTGCAATTATTTGTTTCTGAAAGTATTTCCTTCTTTTATGCGGGAACCACTAATTTGAGATTCTCCATTTTACCCTATCAATCAAGAGAATTACTTTATACCTTTATTCCAATCACAACAGGATTGTTGGAATTCCCCAAATTCTCGTTAGGTAATTTGAAGAGACAAGTTCATATTCTGAACGATGATGAAAAGTGGACAATTTATGTGCATGAGCAGCAAAATGAAGCCGCTTTGCCCAATAAATAAAGGAAGGGAACTTTCAGTTGACGATGGATTTAATACATCATTCAAATCATGCAAGAACAAGTTTTGATAAAAGCGCAATAATTTATTCCTCACGAAAAGGATGCAAGGCCATACGTTGGCATTGCTTCTGTCGGTTATGGCGTGACAGAGATTTAGGTGATGTTCGATCGAGATGAGGATCGAACTGAAATGATTGTTCAATAACAGCTTAGAGGATTGGAGAGGGAGATGGCTTAGTTCTTCTTGTGCAAAGATTCTAAACATTCCTTGAAGAGAACAGGATCTAATTGAAGCAACTTGGTTGACAACAATTCAATAGATCTCTTCTTTTCAGTATCTTTCAATTTCTTACTGAACTCTACAAGTTCGTCCACACAATTAGCAAATTCATCAAAGGAAGAAAGTGACAATGATGATGAACTTGTTGTCATTGCTGTTGTTGTGTCTGTTTGTTGAGGGTTGCGCTTCTTCTTCTTGTTTTGTGATGGCTTTCTTGCATAGACCTTGAATGCAGCAGATCTCATAGTCAAAATTGGATTCTCCAAATCAGATGGAGTGAAATAGCTAATCTGCCAACAGAAATTAATCTTTTTGTGGTGATAGGAAACAGTACTTGATTGAACTTTCAAGGTACCATTAAACTCTTCAACACCACCAACAGAAGCAACACTGCTAGCATTCTTCTTTGAACTCTTACTTTCTGGCTTCTTGGTCAAAGCAGATTCTGTCACACCCTTCAAAACTGGATTCGATTTGTTATCTTGTTGAATTTCTTCAAAAGTTTGAGAATCAACCATAGAAATTCGTCCCAGCAAGAAAGGTAAATCTTCAGTGGCATGAGTATTCAATTTTGCACATTGTCTAATTTCATATTTCAAGCTTGAATACAATTTGGTTGGAACAAATTCACAAGGTTCCTCACATCTTGTCTTGCTTGTAATATGAACGCTCAAATGATTTCTAAACTTTTCATTGGAATGAACAACATGCCAAGATCGATCCGATTGTGACAAGAGATCAGAGCAATTATCATCTTCCTCTTCATCTTCTTCATTACAAACGGATTGTTGTTCTTCTTCTTCCTTCTTTCTCTTTGCACCTCGCTTCTTCTTGGTTTCTTCTTTCGCGTTTTTCACTTCGACAACTTTCTTTGCTTTGGGTCTCAAATTGGAGAGATCCGGGACTTGCAAAGTGAGAGACGGCACATTCTTGGATTTACATTGAGATGAAGATGAGGAGGAGGAGGATGATGAAGGTGATGAATCGTCATTCGAATGACTCGTGGATGACACAAAGGATCCAAAGTCGAGTGCATTCAGAAAGTCATTGGATGGGCTAAACAAGTGAGCCATATCAAGGAGAGGTGATCTTTCGTATCGTTGTTGTTGCTGCTGCTGCTGTTGTTGTTGAAGAACATCTGAGTGAGCAAGCAAGTGATCGAAAACATCATTGAAATTCTTGATAGAAGAGGAGAGGAGAAGAGAGGAGGAGACTCCTCCACCGCCGCCAGGTGCACCTGAACCTCCTCCTCCTCCTCCATTATTGAGAGTATGACTCGTATTCAAGGCTTCATCTTGAAGAAGTCTACAAGAAGGAGTTGTTGGAGGTAAAAAGAATGGAGAGAAGGCTGAGGATGGAGTAAGGAAATGAGGAGAGATGGTACTAGTAGTGGCGTGAATGGAACTCATTTTGATTGTAGTAATTGGAGTAGTGATGGTTGAATTAGGGTTGGTTAGTGGTTGATGAGAGAACAGTTTTAAGGTTACAAAAATGGGAATCTCGGAAGGTAGTGATTGGATATTTGGAGAGAACACTCTTATGGAGTGATGATGGATATCGGAATGGGTAGTGTCAATGGATTGGGAAATGCTGTAACGGATCTGAGTTTTTTGTTATTTCAAACACAAAAACTATGATTTTCAAGACCTTGTACTTTAGTAGAGAGGTTGTTGTTGTCTGCTTTTTGCGACTTTTTTCTGTTTCGTTTTTGAAATGCGCTTTCAAAGTTTTAAAAAAATTTAATTATAGTTTGTGTTCTCGAGCAGGTCATGATTTTACAACGTCAGTTGAGTGATAAAAATAACATCCAATGATTTGGTTGTGTCAGTAGCTTGGTGAATTTTATTGGTTGAGAGAAGACGAGCTAAATGACGGCAGCTAGTTTCGCGATACTTCAATTTGAAAAATTACAAGTACTAAAATTGCAAGAGAATACAAAAAGTTCATGAAACAGACAAGTAGATAATGCAAAAGGAGTGAAATTTCATTTGTGATGAGGTCTGGATGAGATTTTACTGTGTGAAATACTCAAATTATTATGGAATAAACACCTGATAGGTTATCCTTTCTGTTAAGTCCAATCGAACCACCATGATGATCTATTGGTCATGATGAAAATGGCTTTTTCTTTAATAATCCGTTAAATAACCGGATTTGATAATGATGCACCGCTCACTCCTATCATTTCGTTTTACAAACATTCATTTCCTATTGTATTTCATTCGAATACGTTTGATCAATTTTTGTATCAGAGGCCACAAATAAGCCTTCACGATGGCAGCAATGACCATTGAAAAAATCCAAGCAAAGACAATAATGACAAGAATTTGAGAAATAATATCATTCTTCTGAACACATAATGCTCGGTAGAGTGTGGTTTTACATTCATATCCGAGAGCATCACAAACAAATTTAGTACATTCAAAGCATGAGGCTACAGCAAATGTAGCATTCGGAATGGTATTGCACATGGTATCTTTACAGCACTGGCAGGTACAAAAGGTAGTCTTGTGGGCATCATGTGGGTCAAAGTCCACGTTGGAAGGATACTCGGTACTAGTTGGTGAAGCCTCTGCTGCAAGGCAATGAGAGGTGAATATGAGAAGGAGTGCTAAAGTCATCAGAAGAATTGGGAATTGAGTTTCAATGATGAATTTGGATGATGATGATGAGCACAAAGTAGGAGTACTCCTCGTTCGGACGAGTGGATGATGAAAGGACTTGAAGTGTCGGTGAAACATTTTTTCAAAAAATTTAAAAAGATTTTTCTAAGGTCAATACCACATCCTACAATTGGATTCGAGTTGGCAAGCTCTTAATAACAGCTGACTGTTCAAATAGTTCAAGATTGTAAATTCAACTATAAAAACAATTCGTCCAATAGAGGCGGAATTGTTGTTGATTAAAAAAATGAGTCAAGACCATTCACTACTTGCATCATCGCCAACAATAAGCCTTCAACCATCATCACTCCGAGTGTTTCACGTTCGAGCTAAAAAATCAGGAAATATTGTCCGAATAACAAGAGAGGTTTATACGCGAGATGATATTTGGTGCCAATCTAGATCATGTAAAATATGTAAACATACCAATCCTGTGTTGGATGAACAAATCTCTAGCGTGTTGAGCAATGATGAATTTGAGAAGAGCAATCAATCTCCTTCTAATGAACCAATTGTTGAAAAGAAAGATAAAAAGAAGAAAAATTCAAAAACAACTTCCTCTTCATCGATTCCGAAGAAACCTTCCATTCCCAAAAATACAATTATTCATTATGTCATTCCAACCAGTGAGACAATTTTAAAATATTTAGAAATATTTGAAGTGAATGTAACGCAAAACATTATTTTCTGTGAGACTGTTTTTGATCATATTCAAAACAATGTGAAACAAAGCAACAAGATGACCAGTAGAATTCGAACAATTATTTCAGATAAAAACAATCGAAAAAGTATCATGTTTAGTAATGAACATTCCAATTCAACTGTGATTACACCACGAACAGAGACTGAAACCATTGACATGAGAAATGAAAGAGCAATCTTAAAAACAGCGGAATGGTATGCCTCTCACTTAAAGGACACAAAGATTTTAATTATTCTTCTGACTATTGATGATGAACAATCAAAGAGAATGAATGAAATGATCAAGAATGATCCTCTATCATCAGATGTTACCTCTCTCAAGGTCATGACTCTCAAAGAATATATTTCTCATCCAAACTATTTAAGAGATAAATCTTCTTCTATTGATATGGCACAATTATATGAGAACGTTACAATTACAAAAGAACATGCCATAGAAGAAGATAATGAGTTTGGTTTTACAGATTATTTATCTCCGGATGTCATTGAATTAGGTCTCAAAAGTGATAAATATTTAAAAGGTGTTTTGAGAGTCAATCAACACAATTCTCGAAATGCGCACATTAAAACGACCATCAAACAGAGTAATGGAATCGATGAAGAAGAAGTACAAATTAAAGTGAACATTGATGGAACTGCTGATCGAAATCGAGCAGTACATGGAGACTCTGTGGTAGTTGAATTGAAACCAAAATCTGAATGGAAAACAGTAACTGGATCTAGAAATGATACTCATGGAATTCACGATTCAAAAACAGAACCTACAGGAAGAGTTGTTGGTATTTTAGAAAGAAATTGGAGAGAATATGTGGCATGTCTTGAAGAAAATACAAATCCATCTACCGATTGGGCTCTAGTAATTCCAATGGATTCAAGAATTCCAAAAATTAGAATCAAAACAAGACAAAAGGCTGAACTGGAAAACATGAGAATTATTGTTAGAATAAGTGATTGGGAAAAGAAATCAAAATATCCAAGTGGATTCTATGTGAGAACATTGGGACCTATTGGAGATTTGGATACAGAAACAGAAGGTCTTTTGGTTGAAAATCAACTCTATACCAGTACTTTACCATTTAGTGAACTTGCACTTGGTGAATTACCTCCAGTCTCAAATGGAAGTGAATTTAAAATTCCACAATCAGAAATTCAAAAAAGAAGAGACATTAGAAAAACACATCTCGTTTGTTCCATTGATCCAATTGGATGTGAGGACATTGATGATGCACTCTCTGTTCGGCGTTTACCAAACAACAATATTGAAGTTGGTGTTCACATTGCTGACGTTGCATATTTTATCAAATACGATGGGTATTTGGATTTGGAAGCAAGAAGACGATCGACAACTGTTTATTTAATTGATCGAAGATTGGACATGATTCCAACGTTATTGAGTGCAGATTTGGCATCCATTCGACAAGGACAAGATCGACTCTGTGTCTCTGTGTTTTGGGAATTCAATAAGGAAGGTCAAGTGGTTGACACGTGGTATGGACGTACCATTCTCAATTCCAAATATGCTCTTCACTATGAACAGGCAGATGAAATTGTGAATGGTAATTATCCAAACAAGAATCGTCCAAAAGCTGTGGTAGAGAGGAATGGAGTAATTGTATGGAAAGAAGCTGAAGTACTAGAAGAGGACATTCCTAAATTGAAAAGAGATATTTCTACGTTACAACAATTGGCAACATTGATTCAAGCGAAAAGACTTCAAGCTGGTGCTCTTGAATTGAATGATTTAGAAGCAGTTTCTTTCAAATTAGATCATTCGAAAAAGACGGTTGGTATAGTCACAAAGGATGATCTTCAAATTCATCACACTGTTGCAGAATGGATGATTTTAGCCAATTCCTATGTAGCTAAGAAAATTTATGATTCATTTCCAGTGGCTGCTTGTTTGAGAAGACATCCTTATCCAATGAGAGAAAAATTTCAACAAGTCATCAAAGTAGCTGCTAGTAAGGGCTTTGAAATTGATTTAGAATCAGGAGCGACATTGGCTCATTCTCTCGATCAAGCCACAGATCCAGAAGACAAGTTTGTGAATTTATTAATTCGTTCTCTCACAACGAGAGCCATGTCAGAAGCAGAATATTTCTCAACAGGAACATTACCAGTCAATGATTTTTATCATTATGGTCTTGCTCTTCAATTTTATACTCATTTCACTTCTCCAATTCGTAGATATGCAGATATTGTTGTACATCGATTGTTATTGTGGGCAATCAACAATGAATCTAATCCATTCTCAACCACTAAATTGGATGAAATGACAAAATATATGAACACTGTAAATAGAGCAAGCAAAATGGCTCAAATGGAGAGTTCTGAATGGTTTAAAGCGAATTATTTCAAAGATCACAAAGATACGGTTGAGGATGCAATTATATTTAATCTAAAATCAAATGCTATTTATGTATTTATTTCAACATTTAGAATCAAAGGAATTATTTATTTAACAACAAAGGAAGGAGAATTTATTTGTCCTGAGACTGAGAGAAAGAAATATCAATTACCAGAGTTGATGTCTCCCATTCAAACTTACCACGGATGGAAAGCAGATATTGAATTCTCTGAAGAAAATATTAGAAACATTGAAATGACTGTTTCTCTAAAAAAAGTAGATGACAACAAACAGGAGAGATTTAAATTCCACATCTTTGATCACGTACAAGTCAAGATTAATATTGATGAATCACGATCACATTTACCGAAAGTGAAACTGGAATTAGTGACTCTGAAAGCAAACAAGATGACCTCTTTACTTGTCGGTAATCAGGCTTCTTCAAATGCCAGCAAGGAAAAGAAATCTGTGGAAAAGATGGCACTTCAATCATACAAGGAACAAAAACAAAGAGAAAAAGAGGCCAAGGATATTTTACCTCTCACCACAGCAGAAGATGTTGAGTATTTACAGAAAGGAAGTTTATATAATTATTTTCAAAGCACTCAAAAACAGTTTGCTGGTGTTAAAATGACACTTCATCAAGTCGAGTTAGAAGAAATGAAAGAACTCACAAAGAAGAAGAAAGCGATCGAGAAGAGATTACATGACATTGCAGCCATTAAAGAAAAGATCAAACACAACGAGAACCTGGCAGAAGAAGAAAAAGCAAAACTAGAGTCCGAAGCAAAATATCAAAAGAATTTATCTAAGGTTGAAAAGTTGCTTGCCAAGATGAATTTGCAGTGAGTTACATCAATAAACGGCTGATTGCCTTAAAATAGCGTCCGCAATGATATTCACATCGAGCAACTAAACGTTTCATTTCTTGCGTGGTCGAATCTGAACAAGCTCGTTCTAAATCTACATGACCAAAGTCCTTCAATGCCTCGTCATATTCTTTTTGTTTGAATTTCAGCACACCTCTGTTGTAATAAGCGTTATTAAGAACATTTACATCGTCTTGGTCAATGGTATTCTGATCCTTAAGTGGTTGTAAGGTTTCAATTATTCTTGAAAGATCGTTCGTGGCATTTGTCAGGTGGGTAGAAGCAGCAGCAGAATTTCCCTGCTGTTCTTGTTGTGACAAGTAATTGTATAAATTTAAATAAATATGATATCGGTGATGAAGTGGCTCAACAACATAAATTTCTCCGAATTTTTCTCCAATCTTGATCGCTTGGTTGAGGTGAGATAATGCCTTTTTCATGTTATTCCTTGAATCTACCTCTAGATTCAATAAAGCTGCACGGCACAGTGTTGGGATAATTAACGAAACTGTAAATTCTTTGGAATGACTTAACTCGAGAGAATTGGTAGCTGAATTTTTAGTGGACTCTTTTTCAATGTGAACTTTCTCAGAAGTACTACTTGTAGACCAGCTTGGACAAACTTGATTTAAAATAAATTCATAATCAATGATAGCACTGTACAAATCCTTCACACGTTCGAAACATTTGGCTCTACAAAATAGCGTCGTGATTTGTGTCTCGAATGAAACAAAATTCTGAATCTCCTGATCAAACGATGCGAATCTTGTAATTCCACTCGTCAAATAATATATTGCTTGTTCGTAATCTTGTCTAAATGTCATTTTGATTTTCCCAAGTTCAATGTATGGTAATATATCAGATCGATTGGATGCCATTGCTTGCTTGAAAGCTTCTTCAGCCTTATCAATGTTATCAAGTGATAAATAACAATTTCCTTTGAGTAATAAAATGGAAGACATTCTCTTTTTCAGAGATTTGATTTCTGATCGAGTGAGGAAAGGACCTTTTCCATCGTCACTTTCATGAGCATCATACGTTGATTTTAGCAAGGCGTAGCACTGATCACAAGTTTCTATTGATTTCTTGTAGTCTCCAGATCGATAGCAGCAATCGGCTTTTAAAATCAAAGCAGAGTAGTGCTGTGGATAAAATTTCAAAAACTTGTCAATATATTGAATGGCATCTATAACTTGGTTATTCATGCTCAAAGCACGGGCTAAGTTATAATAAATCTTGGAGAGTTCAATTTCGTTGGAAGAGAGCGCTTGTTCAGACATTCTTACTTTCTCAGATTGTTGCAAACATTCAATTGCTTTCTCAACATGATTGTTTTCAAGTTCAATAAATCCTAAATTATTTAACGAAGTGGAAAGCACTTTCTTAGCGTGCAGGTTTGATGGATCGTTTTTGAGAATTTCTTGACAAAGCTTGATGCATTCATTATAATTTTTCTCAGAGTCTTGATACTTTAAATTTTCAAAATAATAAACAGCCTTATTGTGATAAATATCAATTATATGTTGTTTCATATCTAGAGATAATGTAGGAAATGAATTTGCTATTTCAAGAGCCTTGTCCATATCCTTTAAAGCAAAAGCATGTTCTCCTTTCATCAAATAGGCTTTAGATCGTTGTAAATATGGTAAATATTCATTGGGATAGGTTTCAATGCATTCAGAATATATTTCTGTTGCTCGATACAGAATTTTCGATTCCAAACAATCATCTCCTTCCTTGAGCAATACCTCCATCGGCTGTTCTGAAATTTTCTTTTCTTTCGGAATCACATTAGATGCCAATGAGGAGGACGGGGATGGATTGGATGATTCCATCTCTTTAAATTTCTTCATCAAGTCTACTTCCATTTCTTCTTCGGGATTTTTAAAGTCTTTTAGAAAATTGTTTAATTTAATTTCTCGAACTTCATTGATGAAACTTTTAGAGAATAAATAATGACGTGGAATAGAAATTGCTCGTTGTTTTATAAGAGCGAATGATGGGGAGGTGTTTGTTGTTGAAATGACCCCACGAGCGCACACTCCAAACTCTTTGCATCCAAAAACACGCATTTTTTTGAATTAGCACCAATACACGAAAAAAAGAGCGTACACTCCATCCACCAAATCTCAGTATGCCACTCAATGGCATACTTACATCAACTCCCAACCACAACATCAATCAATCGAGAATGTACAAGATTAAGCCCCACCTTAGTTCATGGTAGAAGATGTAATAAATCACCAACTAATTTTTTTGAATTTGAATTTCCCAATAAACACATCAACCAACCAATAACATTTTACTACTAATATCTTGGTCCTGAAATTGCATTCTGTGCTTCAATAGCTGTCGTTGTAAAGTCAATGTCAATAGCTTTACAATTCACAATAGCATAGAGTAATTTTTCTTTCATAATTTCCTTCGTGCTGTAGGGAGGTATTTCAATCGAGAAGAAGCAAGTGTGTGAAAGTGGTAAAACACTATCCGGATTTGGTCGATCCAATTTCTGAATTTTCATTGGATTGGTGAATGCTTCACTTTCATTGTATGGCATTCGGCCACGTCCCCAAACAAACTTTAAGAAGAGAGAACGCTGTTCTGGAGAGAATGAATGTAAAATTTCCCAAAAGTATTTCACTTCCTTCGATTGGACAGTATATCCTTCATAAATTGTGTGTTGTTTCAATTTTTCAACATCCACATCAGGAATACCACAAATATTTCTTTCAATTTCATTCCAAGAAAATAGACTAAAGTATCTGTTGGTGAGCATATTGAATAGACCTTTTCGAATGGCATTCATTTGAGCAACAAATTCTCGTGTTAATCTAAAATCATACAATAAAGAGGCATATTGTTTTCGATTACGGTAAGTGAGGTCAATGGTGGATCCACCAGGAATTAGTTCCATCTCTTTTCCATCACTACCAATGGCTGTAAATGTTCTTCCATAATAGGTTTGTGCAAAACTTTCTTCCATGAGAGTGTAAAGATCCAAATCACTATTTTCATCCACATCTTCTATTTCTAAAATAGATTTCATGGCATTATAAATTTCTTCATCAAATGCTCTCAAATCATTCCATCCAATCTTTTCATTCACCAATACTTTCCAAATGAGAGATGGATAATCAAATGGTAACACATTCTTGGTGAGAATGCCAATACCCATTAACATTCCAACAAATTCATACCATTTGAGATGTTGATCGCTTGTACTCTTGGGATTTGGAACAAATTTATCACGATTATCTCCCTGTCCAGAAACCTTGTTAGGAGTTGGAATAAATAAATCCAATACTGGTGGTTCGAATGCAATTAATTCCTGACACATGTTTGAGAGAGATTCTCTGAATGGGCCACCATAATCATCAGCTGCTTCTCCTATCAAAGTAACCTTCCAAGATGCTTGTTTTCGACTCAAAATCTTTGGGTGCATGGATTTCACTTGATTAAATGCTTGAATGAAGAGAGAATTGAATGCATTTCGTTGCTTATCCGTTGGATGTAAATCAGATGCTAAATGTCTATTCAATTTCAAGTGAATAGGATCTACTGTAACATGAGATTTGGAAATGGTGTGTTGCCAAGCATCCATCTTGACTGAATAGAAAATTCTATTTCTTAAATATTGACTAATCATGTCAGTAATAGTTGTGGTTCTTCCATCATTCCTCTCAAATGCAGAAGAATTGGTAAAGTCCAACAAATTAATTACTCGTGATATTCTTCTATTAAACAATTTCAATAGCAAGAATCGATACCTTAATCGATTAAGTGGAACTCGTTCAAGAAGTGGCAAGTTGCTAAGTTCTTCTTTTCTTGGGTTCAATTGATTCCATTCCAACGATTGCCAACCATTACTATAATTCTCAATATATTCCACTAGTTGCTTATCAAATTCATTTGGATCAATATCATCTTCTTCCTTTGTAATAGTCGTTTTCATAACGGTTCGGATATCCTCCATCTCGTTTTGCACTTGAGAAATACGAGGACATGATTCAATGGATGAAGAAACACTAAACATGTATCCCCAATGAGAATCCATGTCTTTTTCATAGACAAGTCCGTACGGTAAAGCATTTGCTGGCATTTGATTTTTAGGAGGAAGAGGTCGTACCACTCTCAAGAAAATATGCATTCTGTCGTGATACTTGAATTCAGTCTCTGCACATTTTTCACACAAGTTAAAGTTTTCACAATTTTCGCACCAATATCTAATTCCTTTGATAGGGTTAACTCCACAATTGTCGCACTTGACTCCAGTGTGAACGTTTGATTTGAATTGACTTGTAGAGCGCCATCTTGGTGTGTATAATGATGGAATGAGTGCAGGCATGCAATCCACAGGACGTCTAATTTTAAGGAATAAGTGAAGTTCTGAGTGAACTCTTCCTTGTTTTGGAATACACTTATCACAGAGATCATATTCCTCGCATTCTACACAATGGTAACGCACTCCAACAATGTTATTTCTACAGTTGGAACATTTAACATCATGATCACCACCGGCACATGTAAAATCATAATAAACAGAATCCGTTCCATGAACGACAATGGTTTTGTCTTTCAATTCTTCTCCTCCAAATGAACCCACATCATCTGCACCAATTCTCTTGGTACTAAAGTTTAACCGATCACATTTGTGTGTTTTGCTATGTTTGTCAAAAGTAATATACAGTGTTTTAGCACCGGGAATTTTGATCTTGTCTGAATCATTGACAACTGTGTAGGGATGTTTGCTTTCCTTATAACAAATCTTTTTTCTCTTCTCTAAAATGGATTCAAATAAAGTCCATTCAGGAAATTCTTTTCCTCTACTTGATGTAAAAGTTTCCAAAAATTCTCTAATAATCGTTAATTGATCGATCCAAGAAACGTGTTCAAACCAATCCGATGGATTTACCTGTAAAAGTTGGTCCTCCTTAACGAGAGGATTTGTGGAACCAATTGGAACCACACTAGTGGAATAGTTCATACGAGTTTCTGGATCAAATTTGATGAGAAATTCAGTAGCTATTTGTGATTGGCACTTTGTACTGTCATTGGAATAATATTTAGCAAATGAAGTATTCGTACTAGAACGAGAATCATGCATGGAGAGTTGTTTAGCAACACTATGAGTACAACTTGTACATGCCAATGTTTCTCGATCGGCGTGTCTACCATAGAATTGTTCAATTTTACAGCTGTAAATGTGGTGCTTATCAATATTGGATAACAAATTTAGGGGTATGTTCGATAAAGTAGAAGATGCAGGAGGGAATATAGATTGACATAAATCGCTCACTAAATACTTTCGAATGTTAGTCATAAATTCAGCCATTGCATGGAAGTTTGGAAGTGAGTGTGGAGAAGATTCATTATATCTCAAATATTTTCTATACAATTCTTCAAGTTCAAGTCTGAATCTCTTCAACAAGGAAAGATGGGCAAAGGGTGGACCACTTTTTACCATAATATCTTTAACTCCAATCAATGACATTGGATCAATATGAGAATTGAAAATAATTGGATTCGAAAAGTCTAGTTGTGATAAAGTGTCTGAAACAATTCCCTTAAAAGGAGCAAATGGTGTCAATAAGTATCTCAACAAGACTGGTAAATATAATGCTGATGTATGATCCACTTTCTTGAGGGCCTTTCTAGAGATTGCTGCATATTTGAGAATTAATGAACAAAGTAACAGGTTGGATTGTTGATAGGCATCTTTTTGAGAAAGTTTGAATGTGTATGGAGATGCATAAAATGTAGTTCCATGTTCTCGAACAGTAGAACCAGTAAATTCAAAATAGAGCTGGGCTTGGCATTGTGATTCTGACTGATTGAAATATCCAGAATGATTTGTCGTGATGATAAAACATCTTTCTGAAATGGGAGCTCCTCCCTTAATTTGTAGTGCAATTTTCTTTCCAGCTCTATCAAAGTAAAATGTTAACATGTCCATATTTGTGGGTAACTCAAATTTCTCTCCCAATACAATACAAATAGAGGTTGCTCCATAAAATTGAATAAAATGTTGCTTATAGGGAGAGTTCTTTTGATACATGACATTCATGTCTTTCTTATAATCATATTTTCTATAGCTTTGCATACTATGAGTATGGCCATGGAGTTCACTCAACGCTTCTTCTTCAAGCTCAAGGAATATGTTTGAAAGCCCTCGATTGGTTGTCACTGTCATGTCTTTCCACGCCTCAAAGTTCTCCAGTGAGGGTAGAGTTTTGTTTGAAAACGTATAATTATTGTCATAATCTGCAGATTTTTCAAGTAAAATACTATTAGGTTGTGAAGAAACAAAGTTAAAGTCGTTGTCCAAGTGATGGTACGAATCGAGCATGACCAGTTTCATTGCCTTCATGAGTGATTTGTTGTTAGAAAATGTATTTGGAATATCCAACAACGCAACTTGTCGCTTACTGGCTGCCTTTTTCAAAGTTTTCAACAACACATTTCGAATATAAGTGGATGAAAGTGTCATGTAAAAATCAACACACTTCTTTGGAATGTCGTTAATGGAAGATCCTTTGAGCTCGTGCGGTGGTGTGTACACATTCTTAGATTCAACCAAATCGGTAACGACTAAACTTTTAGCTGAGGATTGTTCTTCAGCTACAGTAACATAGGGACCATAAGTAACCTTTCTAGAGACAACACCTAATTTTCCTCGTAGTTTTGAGAGACCTACTGTCTTCTTATTCTTGGACAAGTCAAAAGTAGAATCATTGTGATCTGATACAGGAACCACTCTTGGAGAAACAACTACCAAATCTCCTTCCCTCAAATTATTAGAATCACAAAAGTTATTCTCGTTGATTTTAACATCTGGATTTTGAAGAAGACCTTTGAGTAATCGCATTTTCATGTCTGCATTGTTAAATTCACTTCCAAGTAAAGGAATTCCATTACTGTCAAATAAAATTACATCATTGACGGATTTCTCATTTCGTTTTGCAATTTCATCTCGATCAGTGAGTGAACTAGCACTGAGAAGAGAGGGTGGAAGAGTGGAGGATGTGCTAGATAAAGAGGTTGTTGTTGTCGAAGGAGTATCTTCAACAACACCTCCCTCAATTAAAAAGTTTAGAGCTAAATTGATGTCATCACCTGCCATTTGAAGTGCTTTTAAGCAAAGTTTTTCATTAGTGAATCCCATAATTTTCAATTGTTCCACTAATTGCTGTCTGATGACTGGAATCACTGTTTGTGAACTTGAAGGTTGAAGAGTATGAACAATCTGTACTTGAGTTTGCATATTTCTTTGTAAAATACTTAGCGCTTGATTCAAAATAGAAACGTTGCTATCTTCGTGATTTGCAATACTGAGAGCTTTTCTAACATCCTCATCAGTGTAAATTCCATTTACAATAGATTTCAATTCTTTGAATCGAAGTTCAAAAAGGTCGCTTATGGAAAGCTGTTGAGAAGAGGATGATGCTCCAACATTTGTTGAATCCATCATCAAGTTTGATGCCTTTTCAATCACAGGTGGTACTTGATAACCCGAATACAATGGTAACAAAATGTTATGTGATCTTCCAAGATTGAATTGAAATGGTTTGGTCATTGTTAAATTCACTCGAATTTGAGAATTTTTGCCTTTCATTGCAATCACAGGATAAAAGGTAACCATATCTACATTATTAAAGGCAACACCAAGGTGCACTCCATTGCGAGTGAAGAAAATAGACTTGGTATCTCTAATGAAACCACATCCAATAATATCCTTATTGCTAGCAGAAGAGTATGAACTTTTAGCAACGGTACCTCCATTGTACAGCGATCCACTATCTGTGTGCCAACTATAAAAATTGGGAATTTGAGAGAACATCATCTTGTACGTAAACGATGCTGCAGAGGAAGGAGGTAAATAAGGTACAAAACCAATGGCTAATCCCTCACTGGCATCCAAAAGTTCAATCTCAAAGTAGTATCCGGGCCAATTGAAAGGTACACATTGATCCGTTCCAATTACAAAGTGTTTGGGAGAGTAAAGTTTCATTGCATTGAAGGTAATGAGTGGCATATCAAGTCCATTGTTCACAGAATAAGGAATATTTTCTTGCAAAATGGTGTTAGAAATTACAAAGCGGCTTGGACCTTTTTGTTGTATGGGTGTCGTTTGTGGAGATGAAGAATCTAATGCAGTTTGTTCGGAAACGTTGTTAGACTCCTTTGGACCTGATTGTTTAGTGACTGGCATTAATTTTTGAAGTCGTAGTATCACACTTTCCAATCGTTCCAATGTTAAAATTGGATCAGGAGAAGCATTACGAAGACTTTTGCAATTTGAGGTTCCATGAGTTTTAGCTGCAGCTTCTCCAGCACCACAATCACAATAAAAATCTCCAACCTCCAACGTTCCCAAGCGATGACCTCTGTGGCATGTTCTTGCACAGAATGCACAAACTGCTTGATTCGTGCTCATACTACATGTTTGACAACTGTAATAATATTGTTTGTGGAATTTCTTTCCAGTAAAAGTGAAACTGCAAGAATCAAGTTTTAAATCTCTGCCAAAGGACATGATCGATTTGCCTGAATCCGGGGTCGATATTTGGTAGGTTGTTGCTATTTCACCTAACTGTACTAATTTTTCTAAAATGTGTGAGACTTGATTATCTAATCCAAATAAACAATCAAAAACTGCATCTGAATGGCTTGTTTCATTGGATACGCTATCGAGCAGCCATCTCAATGTTCTTGACCAGAGATTGGAAATTAATATTTTGTCATCCACAGATATATCCCCATTATTTACATAATTTCCAAGTTCAGTAATAAATGAAAATAGAGCAGATATATGCTTTTTTTGCATGTGGAAGTTTTCCATTGGTTTGTTGGTCAGCACCTGTACATTCTCAGCAGACACAAAGTGTTCGCGATGGATGACGGTTTTGTCTAAAAGCTCAATTTTCACTAAATGATAGGTTTCTTCATTTTCTTTCACTTTGGCAAGCTCTTTTCTTCCATTCATTTCAACAGTGACTGTTTCTCCAATTTGTGGAATGCAATTGAAGCCATTCAAGATCGTTAATGTGGAGTAAAGCTGTTGTAAATCTTTAAATGTTATTTCTGTGTTAATTCCTCTTCCATTTTTAAGTTCAGTTAATATTTTTTCTGTAGCATGTAAAATTGAGTTTTCCATTAATGCAGTTAATAGGCCAGCAAAATATGGAAGAGACTGTTGATTGGACATGTCGGAGAATAGTTTTCTAATGAGATTGAAAATATCACGAGCCATTTTCAAACCAATTCTACCACTTCCATCGCCATCTGATGAATGTTGAACGGAAACATCACAACCAATCACTTGACGAATTTCGTAAGCTCCTAAAAATTCAAAGAGAATGGTCAGCAATTCTTTGAGACCTTCACTATATCCTGATTCGGGATCTATTTCACAATTGCTCATAATTAACTGGCCACATAAATTCAGCGCAAGCTCTTGAACCTTTGGATAGCTTTCAAGTCGTAATAGCGGTAACAATAATTGTTGGAATCGTTCATTGGAAAGACAAGACTGGGCTGATGGTGTGTTAGATAATGAAACCATCAATGACAACATTTCTTCCAACACTTCAGAGGACACAAAGGATGAATTCATGTCTCCAATCACACGTTTGAGATCCTTAAATAATAGATTGAATACTGTGTCTCTGAGTCCATTCAATTGTCTTTCAATTTCAGGATCCGATACGGTGTTTTCTTCGAGCATTTCTACACATCTTATGGATAAGAGTCTAAATATCTTCCAAGATTTCTTATTAATTTCTTTTTGTTCTTCTCGAACACCATGCTTTTTAAATTTATCACCTGGTAGAACAGTTTGACTAGGTGATGGCAACGTGTTATACATCAAGTATGATAACTTTTCAAGGAAATCAAAATGCATTATCCATTTGATATCATTTTGTTTGAATGATATCAAGCAAATATCTAAAATTTCTCGTAGCAAACCACTTTGAATAAGAGTCTTTAAAGAGTCCTCCTTTTCGTGTTGAGTGGATGTTTCGTGCAAGCACATATCTAAAGGCTCAAACAATTGTTTTAGGAATGATGAAAAACTAGTTTCTAAAATTTCCAAATACATTGGACCACTTCCTTCCACATTATTAAAGTAATGGAAGTTTGGAGAGTCCAATTTTTTCATAGATCTATTTTGTCGGACTGTCTTAATTCCATGTATAATTTCTGCCTTAATACTATTGAATTGGGTGCTCTGTAGTAATTCACTAAACATTTGCAAGGAAGTGGCTCGGTTTAAAGCTCTTTCGTTTCTCATTCTCATTAAATTTTGTATTCTTACAGGAATGATATCGCTTTGAATAAACTTGACAATTTGTGATGAGATATCCAACACAAAATCATCAGAAGGAAGGGAGAGAGGAGTTGTTTTCTCGCGCTTAAATTGGTTAACCACAAATTTGTGAGTCAATTGCTGTGAAAACAGTGATGCCTTTTCAAACTTGGAAGGCTGAACCTTTTTGAATAGGTGCATTTTGTTTTTCAACTCGTTACTTGTACTTGTCAAAAACTTCTCCATGTTTGACCTGGGAACAGCAGTGATAAATGCACTTTCGAGGCCAATAAGGAATTTGCACTTTTGAACAATAAAATCTTTCATATCTTTGTAGGAGAGTTGTTTTTGTTGTTTGGTTTTGACCATCCATTCTCTCAACGTTCTTCCAACCTTTCTCCACATGACTTTCAATTTCTCATAATCTCCATTTTTAAATTGAGCATCAAGAAGAGTCATTGATTTTTCAAATGCATCCTTGTCCATAGTTTCCATCATTGGAAATGGACTTTCCAATACAACATCTGCCATCTTTCGTGCAAGTACATCAAGTCCTGAATGTTTCAAAACAGCCGATACGACTGCACGTTCTGCTGCAAGTACATCTGGTACATGTTGCATCATTTGAATGAACGATTCCTTGTGGAGCACTCTCTGATACATGTACTGACAAAATACAACAGCACCAGAAGAGTTGGAAGTAGATTCAATCATCTCTAATAGGAATCTTTCAGAAATGTCGATAACAGTCTGATCATTGCTGTCTACACTTGACGCTTCAGTGGTGTTGGATTCAATTTCGTGATTATTTTCAATAATCGTGTTGTTGTTGTTGTTACTCAAATTCAATTTGGTTTGTTGATAGGAAATTGCAGTGTTTGAAAATTCCTCTGGTCTCAACAACAACAATCCATGGTTATTCTTGAGTTGGTATTCTATGTGGCGATCTTGATGAGAGGAGTCACTACCGTTTTGAATCGCACCACTTCCATTCTCAACCTTAATTCCATTACAAAATATTTTACTGTCCAACCATTCCACATACTTGTCTTCATCACTACTGTATGGATAAGTCGAGAATAGATAGGTACTACATCGGCCTCCAAGGTGTCCCAATAATTTAGAAAATTCATATAAAAACAATGGATTTTCTGAAGTTGAGTTATAACTTCTCACTGGAACGATCATACATCGCATACCCCATAAACTACCTTGTTTACCACCTTCACTCGCATTCAACGCAAAAGTACCAGATCTAAAACTGCAGGTCATACCATTACCCCAAGTCATGAGAGGATTGATTGGAATGGTTGTACCATGTCCTGAAAATTGGAGAGCCTGCACATTGGGTATTTTTTGTGAGGAATTAATTCGCAAGTGATCATCACTTCCCGAAGTGATACATCTTGGATCAAATTTGATACCCACATTGGTCACATTGTCATTGTTAAAAATAATATCTCTAAATTCTGAAACATTCCCATCATATGGATGTTCAGTTTCAACAATAGCCCATTCATTGATGAGAAATTGACCTGTCTCCCAATTGGTTTCCTTAATGTCTGCAAATTGACACAACAAATCAACCATTCTCAGTAAATTTACGACAGAAGGATATAAGAATTGTGTGAGCTTTTCAAGCTGAGATTCAATGATAGCATTTCCTGTTGCTGACTTTGAGTTGCTCAATGTACTTCCTTTCCATAAAAATTTTGCAAAGTTGAGTAGTAACGGAAAACAAAGCCATCCAGTTGCACCTTTTTGGAAAATGTCATGGCAAATATCTTTCAGTAACAATGTCTTGACACTGTTATAGGTCTCACTGTGTGTTTCTAAATCTGCCAACACTTCCTTAATCTCAGCAGACAAACTACACATTTCTGTTAGCATATTTTCTGATTGATTTAAAATTAATCGAGCGTATTCAAATAAAACTTTGCCAGCATTGGTTCCTAAAAGGGAATTGATCACACTTGCACTACTGGAAACAGAGCTCTTTGTAAATATTGAGTGTACGTAATGAAATAAGAAATTTTGCCACATCAATAGTAATTGCTTGATGAGGTTCGCTATGTTCTCAATATCTTCATGCATGTGTAAGTCCTTCGTTTTAACATCACGTGTAGGGGAGAATATTGATAATCGTACCATGATCTCTGCAAGCTTAAACTGTTCTTGCCTCTTAATAAACTCAATCATTTTCTCAGTAAATGGAATTACAACATTCACGTCTGTCATTCCTATTCCATTTGCAATCAACCTCTCAAAGAGTGTGAAATCGCTAACCATTCTTTCCAATAACTTTTTCAAAAATCTTCTTCTGAATGGCACGTCGTTGCTTGTGCTGAGAATAGGGCTTGAGGTTGATGCTCTAGATCCATTGGTCAACATTCCAATGGAATCTTCTAAAAATTGTCTCTGTTCCTCTAGTGTTGGATAAAATATCGAAAAACCAGTGACTAAAATATCTAAAATTTTGTCGGACAAATATTTGGTCAAATATTCTTGTGGATTTAAATTTGACAAAATGGTTTTGAATTTGGAACTCTTTTCCTGACTTGTTAGTTCTTGTTTAGTATTTGGAGCAGTGCTAATGACCACAAAGTCTTCGTTTTCTTCAATATTAAAATTAGTTGGAGTATCAAAAGCAGAATTGTCCTTATTGGAGCCCAATACGGATAGCATAAAGGGGTTTGATGTGGTATCTTTTTTCTGGTCTTGCGCCGTTTTCTGTTGATTTTTTGGTTGTTCCTTAATATTTGGATCTTTTGTTTTAGGAGCATGGCTTTGAGGAGTTTCTATAGTGTCCGTGTTTTCAACTTGAATGTCCTTTGGATCCATAAATTGACTCTCTGTCTCTCTCAAAAAAGTAGTAAAGTAACCTTTCATAGACTCTACAAAATTGGCATTTCCATAGCCGCTGGTAGACATTCTATGTTGAAGCAATTGGTTTACGTGCTCTCTTCCTTTTTTCCACAAGCTCAAGGCCTTAATATTCAAATGTAACACTCTGAAGAACGCAGCTGTACAATAATTCTTCAAAGAATTTAAATCATTTTGGTCTTCGTTGCTGCATGCTATATGAAGCATGTGGTCAATGAGATCAAGCAACGATGAAAATGTTCTAGGTGATCCAAGCTCAATGCCAAACTTGATATTGACGCTTAGTTTGTTTCTTAAATATTTCTCTCTATGATTCAAAACAGAATTAATGTTCTTGGTCTCTCCTAAATCAATTGCTAACTCTCCTTTAGAGTTTATGGAACTGAATGACTCTGTATATAAATAATGAAGGGCAAGCATATCAATTTGATTCAATAAAAATATGAAAAGTCTTTTTGCTGTCAAAAATGGCTTTTTCCAGTTGAAGTTCAAAGAAACTCCATTCTGTGTATGAGAAATCAACGAATAATTAGGATCATTCCAAATATGGTGTGGTAAAAGATTTGACGGAGCATTATCAGGTGATGTGGTATTGGTATGAGGTGTGTCTTTTTCAATTTGGTCCAAGTGAGCTTTGATTAAATATTGAAATTGTTGAAGTGGTTTCAGAGTTTCGGGTCTCATGACAAAACATCCTTCTTCTTCTGTTTCTGCTGTAAGAAATGGTTCGCTTGTAGATTCTGACAGAGATAATAAACATTTCAACACTTGCAAAATATCCAATAACGACCCATTACTTAGGGCCAACAAGAGTAATGAATGAATAGATTTGGTTCTTCTCTTCAAACCATTTTCTGGATCCAGTGAATATTCTACTAGATATTGCTTTACAGAATTTAGGGACTCGATATCTGATGCAACACTCTCAATTGGTAAGCATAAAGGATATGCATATTTTGTAATGATCTTGTAAATGGACTCTGATTTTGACTTCCTGAGCTTGGCAAACAATCCTCGTTTCAGATCACTTTTTTGCATAGCCTTAAATAAACTTTTCGTAAATGTTTCGTGGTCTTCTTTTTTTAGAGGTTGATATTGATGGTCTGCTACCTGAATCATTTCTGTAATATTCACTGGAGCATTAGATAAAACGTTAGTATTCGTTGCAGAGTTATTTTTGTCGTTTTGTGGATTTTCAAAAGTTATAGAAAGTGAATTTGCAGATCCTAATTGCTCGAAATGTACTTTAAGGGATTGAGCTGCATTCATCTTTGCCTGTTGGTATTCTTGAACTTTTTCTAATATTTTCAATCGTTTATAAAGTAATAAATGGTATGAAATAACGTTGGCAGAAAATCTGTCATCCTCATAAAAAGCCTCTAAATACAATTTTCGAATTGCATGTCTCAAAGATGAAATGACTGTGGATTGATTATTATTGCGAGAGGTGTCATCATGAGAAGTTTCGTCATTGAGTAGTAAATTAGCTCCAAATGAAGACGCGTCAACAGTTGAACCATGTCCAAAGTATGTGGAAAAAATATCAACTTCTTCAAATGTAGTTCTCGGAAGAGCGCTTTTGATGCAAAATAAATCCATTTTGATTAAATCATCAATTTTAACTGGATCATTATAAAATACATTCAACACTTCATCAAATGCTTTTGTTTCTTGTACTAAATCGCCATTATTTGCCGATCCTACTGAAACACTTCTATTTCTTCCAATAGTTGATGTGGATGGTTGTGATTGAAGTGGAATATTTTGTGTCGTAGTGGATGGTACATTTGGTGGAACATTGATCGCTGAATTTGCTCTATTTAAAGTGTTGGGTGGAAATTGTGGTGGTTGAGGCTGATTCATTCCTCCAGTCATTGTGGGACGAAGAGGTGTCGTAGTAGTATTTGATACCCACAATGGATTGGTAGTTGTGGTAAATGTACCACCACCGGCCGAAGGTGGATTTGACATGACCATCATGGGTGTCATTGATGACGATGGTGGAAATTGAGGAGGGCGATAGAATGGATTCATCATGACAACATTTGGCGGAACACCTGGTGGTGTCGTATAATAAGTATTTCCAGAATTCGGAATTGTTGTTGTGTTGTAATAGGGAGAATTAGTTGGTTGTGCCGATGGTATCATCATCATGGGTCTTCGATTAAAAGTACTACTAGAAGGCTGTCCAGATAAAATCATTGTATTCGGGGGTGGTATACCTCCTGTGGGTGGTTGTAGTACTGCTGTAGGTGCATTACTCACAACGGAAGAAGTGTTGGTCGGAGGTCTCGTCATCATCATGGGAGGATTCGTTATTGAGTTTGTGTTTGACACTCCCAAACTTGATGAATTATTACTGTTATACATTTTATAGTGCGATCAATCCGTGCAAAAGGATGATGTTGTCTTGATGTTTTGTCAAAGAGTGCGCGCAAGCACAAATACGAGAGACAACACACACTTGGCTTTGGAGATTGATCGAGACACACAATCCCGAAAATATTTTTGAATTGGAAATTGAATGGATATTTCTCAAGACTCAACTTCTTTCGACAGTAGGACCAAATTGTTTCTTGTGTGTACACACCAGAGTAGTGAAGGGAAAGAAAAATGTCTCAAACGAGAAATCTAGTATTCAAGAAAATTATTGTGGGATGCGACCACGCGGCTCTTGATTTGAAGAATTTGGTGGTACAATATTTGAAGAGCGTTTATGCCTCAAAATTAGAAGCTTTTGAGGATGCTGGTGTTCACACAGAAGATAGAGTGGATTATCCCGATATTGCTCATCAAGTATGCGAGAAAATTCAAAACAAAGAATATGATGGAGGAATCTTGTTGTGTGGTACCGGAATTGGAATTTCTATTGCAGCCAACAAACATGAAGGAATTAGAGCTGGACTTTGCCATGATGATTACTCAGCTGAAATGACAAGAAAACATAATAATGCAAATGTTTTGTGCTTCGGAGGAAGAACCACAGGCATTGAAATTGCAAAGAGAATGGTTGATATTTTCCTCACAACTGAATTTGAGGGAGGAAGACACGCCGACAGACTTGAAAAATTGAAACTCACTGCATGTGCTTCATCGTCATGCCAACAATAAATATGAGTGAACACATAGTGAGTGTTTATGAGTTAAATTTTACAAGATGCCACAAATCATCCATTCCGATTCGAGGGAACACAAAGAGGTAACCTACAACATGAACCATTTGGCTTCAATTACATCACAGGAGTGTCATGAAGCGCACAACACACAACAGCTTTTGCGTGTCCCTTGTACTCTTTGATATATTCTCCCTTCGCACAGTCCCACAATTTTGCAGTCAAGTCAGAGCTTGCTGTCACCAAATATGAAGAATCAGAGTTGTAGGTACAATCCCAGACCCATCTCTTGTGACCTGAGAGAGTCTTTTGAAGTCTGCATTGGTTTGTCAAGTCCCACAATCTCACAGTTGAGTCTGAACTACAAGTGGCTAGTTGAGTACAATTTGGAGCAATTTTACACTTGAGAATGTAATGATTGAAGTGTGCATTGAATTGGTTAATTAATCGAATGGCTCCATCCTCTGTTATAAAACAGGTCTGATCACTTGAAGAAATGTGGCGAGGTGTGTTAAGAATTGGTAATGTGCTTGATGAAGGTGTCATATCACCTTGATGTAATTGTGATCCAATAGTAGGAGTACCAGGAATGGCTGTTGAAAAATCTGACAATGATTTTGAAGGAGGAATTGGTTTGTTTGAAAGGGTCATAATATTTCGTTCGAGAGAAAATCCGTACGACTCCCAAATATTGCTCTCAGTTTCATCATAACATTTGTAATGATAGATATATACATTTCCTTTTTGATTGGCAACAGCAATGGTTCTACCATCTTGACTCACATCAACACTTCGGATTGGTGTTCCTTTGCAAACACAAATTTTGTAGGTACACTTGTCTGCTGTTAAATCCCAAATTCTGAGATAACCTTTCTGATCTCCAGCAATTAACTCTACTTGATTAGGATGTAAAACAACAGAGTTGACATGATTATTACTTGCTCTGATGCCTTTTGAGCTTTTCTTCTTACGTTGTTGCTGTTTTGATGAGCCACAAACAGAATATTCTCTTTGACAAGTGAAACTACGCAAGTCCCACACCCGGACCGTGCCATCTTCTCCTCCGCTGTACATCCATTTATCATCTTGTTGAAATCCAAGAGCAAGAATATTCGCTGTATGTCCTTCTAAATTGGCAAATAATGGTAGTTGTTGTTGCTGTTGCTGTGGTTGTTGAGTCCGACTTGATTTCATTCCTCTTCCACGAGGCTGGTCGTTGGTTGCTAATTGATAAATTCGGATATGATTATTGGCAGCAGCAGCCAAGAAGTTCTTGTTATGGGAAATACATAGAACGTTCACTTGTGGATCTTGAAAGGTGATGGTGTGAGAGCATACATTTGTTGTTGGCTCCCAAAGTCTGATGGTCTTGTCGTAGGCGGCCGTGCATAGAATGACTCCTTGTGGCATTTTTTGGGGTGGATTTTGTTGTAAAGAACAATTTGAAAAAATTGTCTCAATTGTTGCAGCGATGGAGCCTTCCTGTTTTACTAACGTAAAGGAGGCCTTAATATCTTCCGCTGAGGCTCTTCTTATTGATCATTCAAGTACTAAAACCGAGGAAGATGTAATTGTAAGTTGAATATTGGAAAGTGGTTGAATCCTAATTATGCTCTTCTAAAAGTCCAACAAAATTCATCAAAACAACAGTAAGAGAGAGGAGCTTGAGCAAAAGGCTAACTCAATCAGCGAGAAGATCAAAGGTCTAAAATTAATGTTGGATGAAACATGGAAGGAAATCACTTCTGTACAGTACGGGACAGCCGTTCATTTAGCCTCTCTGCAAAAGTGCTCTGAAAGCATTGAGGTGCAATTGAAGGAAGTTGAGAGAGCAGATCTTGAATACACGTCGTTGAAAACAAGGGTTGAAGAGTTGTCTGCTCAGTACGTCGAGTTAGGAGCACAATTTCAGGCCGAGGAGAAGAGAAAAGCTGAACTCGCCAGGCAACTCAAAGCAGCGGTACAAGCCAAAAACTCTGCTGAAAAGCAAGTTGAGTGCGCAACTCAAAAGCTCGGAGAGGTAGAAAAGAGTATATCCGAGAGCAACGGAAAACTGTTGGAGATGCAATCAGAGCTCAAACAAGAAGAACAGAACTTGGAGAATGTTGTTGGCCTTCTCAAGACCGTAGAAGAACGTTTAACCGTGATCAAGAACGATATTGTTCATGCAAATGAAAGAATTGAAGCAAAAAATTTACAGATTCAAGGATTGCAGGCCACACTCGAAACAGCGAAGGATGACAAGCACAATACTCAGAGAACGTTTGAGGTCAGATTGCGAAGTTGTTATGATGAGGTTCTTGAACAGATGGCGAAGGACGTTGAGGCTCAGTGTGTTACGATTGAGGAGGCCAAACTGAAGATTCAATCAACGATCGATGAAAACAAAAGGATGCAGGAAGCGAATAATAGTAACAAGTAAGTTGTTATTGTTATCTACCTACTTCGTACTACGTGTTAAAAGAGAAATTATTACTCAAATGCGAGGGCAACAAGAAAAGACGACCAAAGAACACGAAGCAATTCAAAAGCAAGTATCTTCCCTGAAATTTGAGGCAGAAGAGCTTAGAAAGTATAAATCATCTCTTGAGGACGAGTTGAAAAGTATCAAAAAGTCCGTAGAATCATCCAGGACCGAACTCGAGAAACGAAAATCAATTCATGAAGCAAATATTAGAAACGTTTCTACAATCGCTGAAGAGAGACAACGTGAACTCCATGAGAGGAAAACCAAAATTAATGAACTATCATCCAAGCTTACCGACATTCAACATTACCTTTCCTCGCTTGTTGATTGCAAAACGTCTTTAGAGGTATGTGACTTTGATTATTATTTACGTATCGCTAATATTATGACAGACAGAGATGGAACAACTCTTCAGTTCCAAGCAAGTCATAGATGCTGAAGTTCACCGATATTCCCACAGCAATGATGAATTGATTTGTAAAATAGAAAAGCAAAAGGAGGAGTTACAAGCTCTAGCACGGTCAAATAGAGAATCCCAAAATTTAGCAAGACGAATTGAAGAGCAAATCAAAGCAAGACAAGAGATAAAGGAAAAAAAGGCAGTTTATGAGGAAGAGAAAAGAAAACTTTCAAAGGAGCTGGAGAGCAAAAAAGAGGAAATAGAAAAACATGAAAAATCACTACTGAACGACAAATTGGTGCTGTTGAAAGAGGAAAGAGCGAGATTTGACGAAGAAAGTAGCGCCCGTAACAAGAAAATTGTAGTTGACTATGAGAGGGAGAGGAACAGAAAAGTAAGTTTTTAACGGACGCTCGTTGCTGAAAATGTTTTCAGAGCGATGTAATTCAAAACCTTAATGATTCCATCGTTTCACTTAAAACCAAGCCTGCTAGCCCAATAACACCAATCAAAAAGAAGAAGAAATCCATTGCTGAGCAGGCCGATGTCCTTGACGACCTTTCCATGGTAGGTCATTATTGTTAATTTCAATTTACAAGCAGTATTAAGTTCACTTTAAAAACAATGCAAAAGAAACCTAAATCTAGTTCTGCCAAGAAAATGACCAGCTTAACCCAAGAAGACCACACGGCCAAAACGTCGACTGATGTAAAAACGCCTTCACCCAAAAAACAAAAAGGTGAAAAGAAAAGAAAAGACCATAACGCAGAGGAATCTACTGGAAGAAAAAAACCAAAAGAGTCTCCCAAAATCTCGAAAACTCCGTCCACTGCAAAGAAAAAGTCGACCCCCGCTTCAAGTAGCAAACTGAACAATTCCCAATTGTCCATTTTCGATTTTAATGAATAGAACCAGCATTAAAATTATGTTTATAGCTTCCTCTTTTTTTTCCCAAAAATGTTTACGTCAGAATTGCTCGAGGACTTGGGCTCGTATTGCTTTCGTTTTGAGGAAGCATCTTCGTGAGTGTTTTGGTCTTTTTCTTCTGTTTCATACGATGATGGATTGCTGACACCTTCAGATATTGAAAACCTATCCTTCCATTTTGCAGAGTTACTTTTCAACTTTTGCATGGATCTCATTTCAAAGAAGATTTTAGCTTGCTTTCGCAATTCGGCCGTCAATTGCTGTTTTGACTTGACCTGTTCAAATTTGTCATAGAAACCAGAGTCCAATAGTGCCAATTTTGCGTTACATTTGTGCTCTGCAACGCTAATTAAAAACTCTTCAGATTCTGCTTGCGATTCATCAAAACTTTCATATTTTTCCATTTTCACACCTGTATCCTCTTCGATAGCTTTCACACGTTTCACTTCGAACTGAGAAATTAACGAAATACAAATACCCAGTCTTCCTGCTCTTGCTGTTCTTCCAACTCTGTGTACATATTTGTCTGTAGTATCAGGTAAATCGTAATTCACAACATATCCTACTGCAGGAATATCCAATCCTCTATTTGCTACGTCTGTACAAAACAAGAATTTGAGTTTTCTTTTCCTAAAGTATTTAAGGACAGCAAACCTTTCTTTTTGTGATTTAGAGGCATGAAGAGAATCACAACTGATGCCCATCAATCGACATGCTTGATTCAAAAGTTCACATTGGAAAATATCTGAAAAAAATACCATTGAAATAGTATTATCAGGTAGTGATGTCAAAAGATGCACAAGATAGGCATCTTTAACATGCTCCGGCATGAACAAGTAGTATTGTGACAAGTTATCAGCCAATTGAAAGAGTTTGCATGCATCATAAATATATAAAGATTCTTCTTTTTCTTCTTTCGTTTTACCACTTTGACTCATTGCCATCTTTGCCAATTTTTTCACTTGATTGTTCATGGTAGCAGAATATAACAGTGTCTGTCTTTTAGGATTCGACACACTTAAAATCTTATCAAGATCTAAGGAATAGTCCATTGAAAAAATTCTATCGGCTTCATCAAAAACCAAATATTTGATTTTCTTAAAATAGTTATCATTACTAAACGTTCGAATGGCATCTTCAATTCTTCCTGGTGTTCCAACAACAATATGAGGAGAGCTATCTAACATGTGAGCCTGTTTCAAGTAATCCATACCTCCCACAAGTAAAGCCACTCGTAATGGCAAATCTCCAGCCAGGATTTCAAAATGTTGTTTGATTTGAATGGCTAATTCTCTTGCTGGTGTAATGATAAGAGCATATATACCATACATATCTTTAGCTAAATTCTGAATGATTGGTAAAGCAAATGCTGCTGTTTTACCACTTCCTGTTTGGGACATTCCGATAACGTTCTTCCCAGCGAGTGTGGGTGGAATACATTTCTCTTGAATTACGGTTGGCATGTAGATATGAAGTTTAGCTAAATGTTCTTCTAACCAAGGAGCAATTCCTAAATCTGCGAAAGAAGGTCTACCCTCTTGTTTTTTGACAAGTGAGGAAGAAGAAGCCTTCCTCTTGGTGTGGAGGGTGGATGTTCCTTCTTCATCATCAAAATCTTCATCAAAATCATCATCACTATCGGAAATGTTGGGAATTGAAAGATCCTGATTGGTTGATGTTGTAATTTCATCATCAAAGAGTTGCGCATTAAAGTCTGTTTCATCAACTAGGAAGCTGGCTGGTTTGGATGAAGAAGGTTCCGAAGTTTTCTTCTTGGTTTCTTTTGGTGCTGTTGTAGTGGTTTTTGATGGAGCATGTTTCGTGCTGCTCTTCTTATCTGATGATGTTGATGGCACAACTTGCTGTGTTGTTACTGACTCACTCTCAATGACGGTCGATGTTTTTTGTTTCGCTTGTTGGAGCTTGCTGCGGAGAGCTTTCATTTTTTTTATGGCGAGTATTTTAGAAATTCAAACATTTTGCTGAATTTTGTGTTTTTTTTGCACTAGCCTTAAACTAACTATTTATTTGGTCACAATGGACTGCTGATGATGTTTCGCTGCCAGTAAATAGGTTTGACATTCTCCCTTTCCTTTAACTTCTATTTTCCTTTCTTCAAATTCCAAACCCATATCATACACACGTTCATATGTGGAACGACTGATGTGAATACGACCTGGTACTCCTGTCGATTCCTGGTTAATATAATAAGTGTACATGTCATTGAACTTACTCCGCATTAGAGAATACTTACCATTCTACTAGCGACGTTGATGGTGTCGCCCCAAATATCAAAAGTGAACTTTTTCTTTCCAATGACTCCTGCTACCACTCCACCTGTATTGATACCAATACGAATTTCAACTTGTGTTTCCATCTCAGAGCTTGCGTTAAATTCTCGAAGGACTCCAAAAGTGGCCATTGCAAATTGCAATACTCTAATAAAAGGTGTAATCACTAGTTGAATAATTTCATTGGATCATCATTGTACATACCTTTCTGGATGATCTGATGTTAAAGAACCACTAATACCTCCAACACAAAAGTACGCATCTCCAATCGTTTTAATCTTCTCTAATTGATAAGTATCGGTGAGAGAATCAAATCTACATGATTCATTGAGAATATAGGTACATTGTTATCGAATATAACTCGAGTTATTCACAAAACAAAATAAAAACTGAAAACTTACCCATTCACAATGGTATTTAGCATACCAACCAATTGGCTAGGATTCATAGATGAACTCATCTTGGTAAAACCAACCATATCGCTAAAGAAGCAAGTGATATCAGTGAATCGTTCTGCAATAAAGGTCTCTCCTGCTTTAAGACGTTCAGCAACAGCCTCTGGCAAGATATTCTTCAATAACATGTCTGATTTTGCTTTCTCTTCAGCGAGAACAACATTTTGTTTCTTCTCTGCTGTGATATCCTTAATAATCAAAGTGATCATTGGAATACCATTATCGAACATGACTGAGAAGATATTAATTTTCACTGGGAATTTGGTTTGGTTCTTTCTCAAACAAGTTGATTCAATAACTTCAGAATGTGTGACATCTAGTTGTGCCTTATTCATTTCTTTGATACTGTTTTGAATGAGATGTGATTGTTCCTTGTCGAATAATGTCACAACTGAAACACCAACAACGTCCGCTTTGGTGGCAAATCCAAACATCTTTTGTGTGGAAGAGTTGACAAATTCAATCGTTCCGTCTTGTGTACACAAAATGGCCCCATCTACGGATGCGTTCAACACTCCTTTCACGTTGGCATTATCTGAGTCTGCAGATTGAACTTGATTTTTCTTAGTCTTCTTTTCATTGGAGCTTCCAATGATACTGTAGAGAATATAATTTCGAAGTTGTTCACTACTATCAATGACATCACATGGAATGTAATTTAACATCATTCGCATGTTAATCAATTGTAATCTATGCTTTTCCAATTGATAGAGCATGCCATAGAAAACGACGATCATCAAAACAAAACATCCAATTCCAAACAAAATGGTAAGAATGACCGATGGTTGTGCAGAGTATTTCACAAAGAGGTCCATAAAGTCGATTATTTTCTCTCCTAAAATAGAACCAGTGAAGAAAACATCCATGTAGTTGTGGAACATGGAAGCAGTGTTAGATGTAAAGGCACTGTTTTGAGAATCAGCATCGAAAATGGATACCTTTTTCGAGTATTCAGTGAGCATTTCTTCCAAACCGGTGCAATAACGTTGTGTATACATTTCCACTGTGTTAGTTGCGTTATTACTGGCAGCTTGGGTGCAGTTTTTAATACCTGCTACCAAATCGTCAATTTCCTTATATTTACCAACAGAGGGAGGAAATTGTCCACCACCATAAATCAGAATATTCCATTCCTTAAATAAATAGCTCAAAAATGTTTTCACATCTGCTGAGGAATTTGTTAAATCTTCCTCTTTCAATAATGATGGTTCATTCACAAAAGAAGGCGGACTACCAAGAAATGAGAAATACTCTCCCACCTTGAAATTGGTACGGTGAACGTGTCTCATGACTGCTGTACCATGAATGATATTGTTCATCGTCAGAGAGACTCCTGTGTAATTAATGTTCGACTCTACTACCATCATGGCACCACTCAAAATACAGCACAGCAAAGTGAAAACACCCATAAACAAGAATATGTATCTTGGGGCTGAAAGTTGGGATTTGGGTAAATGTACTTTTACATCCTCATCATTCTTAATTCGCAAATCATGATAAACTTTTCCAATGATATTCTTTGAGAGTGCCGAGTTGAATAATTTGGAAACTTGTTTGGTACTGATCATCAATTTCAGCATGGCGCCAAGGAAGATGACAAATCCAACAATATACATCATAATGATCGTGAAATAAACAATGGCAAAGGACATGACAAAGGTTGCATGAAATTTTTCAGTGCTTGCCACAATGGATTCACAAAACGTTTCAAATGCATCTCGAGAATTTTTTCTATTTCTCCATAAATACATAAAGTTGAAATCTGTAATAGTTTGGTTGTAGTCCTCAATGTTCCATTCAATAAACTTATTGATACCTGTGAGTAGATAGTTAGACATTTCGATCATGGAACTATTCTTCACATAGGTTTCAGTAAAAACTAGCTCTTCTCCTTTTGAACTGTTTCTTGCTGTGGTGAAAGGAAAGAGAACAGACACAGAGTCGTTAACAAGCTTGGCATAGGCATCCGCATTGAGTTGGTTTTTCTGAGCTTGTTCAACGATGTCAGCCATGAATGACTTGTATGTTACTAGATGCTGTTTGTGTGAACTTGTAACAAGATCTACCACAAGTTTTTTGTCATTTCGAATTGTGAAGCCATTTTGATAATACTTGTTGAGGTTTTGAATAAATCTGAGCTCTCTCAGGATAGCAACCGAGACAGATGATCCTTTGCACATCTTATAAACATACTGTACGTCAGTACCAGTTTTAACAGTTCCAAAGAGCGAGACTGCCACACAGGTCAGAAGTACAAAAAAGGAGAATAAAAGGAATATTACCAAGAAAACATAATATCCCTTGCTGTTTTCTAAATATCTGAGAGAATTCTTCAAAACAGCATCCTTTTTGGAATAGTCCTTTGTTTCAACTCCATTGAATTCTTCATTGAGATCTCCCTCAAAGCTGGATATTTGTTGTTCGAATCGCTGGCTCACAACAGAAATTCTTCTGTTGACCATGTACTTATTGTGGGCTGTAGGAGATACAAAATTGTATTTAGACCCCTCTTCTTCCAGTTCATTGGCTTCTGCGAATAGTGTTTGAGCTGTCTCCTTGTCAAAGCGAAATGTTTCCAAAAAATTGGCATACTTTCTGATAATGTTCTTTTCGTTACGATATTTACGCATGAGATTATGGTATGTGTCTTCAATGTGGCTATTTAAATCAGCACATCTTCTATTGATGTACTCCAATTTGACGTCGTTGGGGATGTCACACAATAATTCCTTCCAAAAGTGAATATGAAGTGTTCTCAATTCATCTTCAAATCGTTCCAAGCTATCCAATACATGCTTACTTTCAGTCATACATTTCAGAGCGCTGGATGAAGAAGTTTCATCCAATTCAACTTCTCTTGATCTTTCATGTACTTGAAATCGTGCAAACACATTATTCGACATTTTCATACATCTTCTAAACATATACATGGCAAAGGAATGAGAGTTACCGTCTTGCCAAGTATATGCAATAATGAGAGCACTCATCAACAACAAGGATGTATGTTGTTGAGCTTGATTCTTATTGGCACCAATCACTTTGGCTAATGAGAGTACGACATCTTCAGAGTCCGAAGCCTTCTTTGGTCTAATGATTGAGAAGTGTAAATACATGATTAACCATCGTTTCTTCTTTTCAAAGATTTGCAACACTTGTGAGAGATTTTCCTTATTTTCGGTCACAATTTTGTGAACTTGTCTGTGGACGACTGTTAGAAAAATTTGCATCCCTACAAAACCAATAAGGAAACCAAAGAGAATGAGCCCAAGAGTCATAGCCATCAAATACAAGCCAAGGTTATTGGAATTTTGAGTGTTCACAAAAACAGTGATTATAGCTCCAATAGATGCACCAATTTTGGCACAACTGGCACCAAAGAATATGGAATTAATGGCTTTTCGGAAATAGGGTAAATTGTTTACAAAGAGTAAAGGCCAAATAACTGAAATCAGGACATGAGCAATGGCACGAATATGAGGCATGTGGTTGGGTATTAAGAAGACAGTCATAATTTCAACGCAATTCAATACCAACAACACCATGATGGCGTAATTATTCATGCTCGTAAATAAGGATTTGTTCAAGGGATGGCTATTTCTATAGATCATGGCTGACAATGCCACACACGGAATGAGAATGATAAATGCAATCAATGAAAATGCGAGAAATATGACGTTGGGTGATTCGTAACAAGCTTTTCCATCATAACGAGAGAGCTCAATGCTTGAGTTACCTTCATTACCCACGGTTACGGTACTGCAATCCACCAAGCTCGTCAAAATAAACGTCATGGTGCCACAAGCAATCAAAATTACAAAGTTGAAGAATCGTGTCGCCTGTAAGAACCAATCTGAAAATCTTCTCGTATTAATAATTCTCTTATAGGTGGTGAACAATAGTGCGATATAGAGTAACAGAGAGGCACACACAATGAAAACCAAAGCAATCATCCCTTCATAGGGAACTAAATTCAATGAGAGAGTTAGGGGATAGTTGGCAACTGTGAATATCCATTCTCCATACTCTCCAAATTTCATTCCACCCAGTGTTGGGATGAATATACTCACCCACATGGCATGAATGTTGAAAAGAAAGGACAATATCCAAAACATGATTGAGGACTGTTTTGAACTCGATTGTAATGCTACAATAAGGGCAAACAATTGTGTCTGGAGTCTGTTCATAACAGCAAAGGCTGAAAGAGTGGAGGAACTTGTTGCTGATGCTCCATCTGTGAGAGAGGTACCAGTGAGAGCTGAGTGAACTGCTGTTTGACCTCCACCAACCACACTGTTTGCACCCTCGACAATATCCTCTCTCATGGCTGCCATATTGTTGAATGAAAAAGTGGCATGATGTTCTATACTGGTTGCACCTTGCGGCGATGATGGAATTTCGCTACTGGACATGTATTGGGAATACCTCTATTTGGAGTGAATGGATTGTCTGATTGAATAATGTGATGAACAATTTGGTTGGTTATATAAAGAGCTAGAGAGTGGTTCTAACAGGTTGTTTTGTTTTCGGTTGGCCTTATTGTTTTTTTGAAATTGTATATTCGTAGAGGGTTAGTGGTTGTTTAAGTATTAAAACCAAGTTGTTCCATAAAGAAAATATGAAAAAGGAAAAATGTTGGTACGAGATAAAGGATGCTTTCTTCACTCATCATGTATTGTACTATTAGTTGCTTCAAATTATTGCTGTATCAGGTGCAGCTCGAATCATCTGATTTGGAAAAACAAAATTAAATTTTGTTGACGGTACTTGAAGTGAAAGCACGTTCGGCGGCGTTAGTTTGTTTCGAACACCAAATGAGTGAATTATTGTTTCCATTTCTGTATTGGTCCACTATTACTACATCATGAGAAGTCTTCAAAAATAACAACCGGTGTTTCTTCTCTTTCTTGAATATGCAAAATGTAATATTATGCAAATTCAATAACAATCAGGATGACGATATCCTTTTCAAGGATTTTCTTCCGGGGTCAAATAATATTCGGAGGATAGATCATTTTTTCATGTAACAGCCAAAATACGTTTTGTTATCTCCAAGATGAAGCTGTCCAAAAAATGAGCAGAATGAAAACTAATTTAATCCAAAGTGTTACAAAGATTGATTCGGGAAGTATTAACTTTCTTTCTCAAGATCGTGCCTTTCACCATTCTTCCGTCCTCTTTCGAGCAAGATTCCAACAAATTCTCCTGCAATCTTCAACTTTCCATCGTCCAGAAAAAAAATACGCAAACTCTAACATCAAGACGCTTTTCCGTCAAGGAACTCCGATTGTGAAAAAACGACATTCAATTTTTCATCACGATCCGGAAAATACTGTACGAAATTTTCACAGCAAAACAGGACGAAATAATAATAGTGAGACAATGATTTGCAAGCGAAGAGTGATTGGTGCCATCGATCAAGGAACGACATCTACCAGATTCATGCTTTTTGACGCGAACGATTTGAGTGAATTGTCATCTTATCAATTATCACATGAAAGTTATTATCCCAAACCAGGTTGGGTTGAACAGTAAGTTTAATTTAAAATATTAATTTCCGAATTTAACATTTTCATGATTTCTAATTTTCAAGAGAGCCCATGGTAATTTTGCAAAACACTGTCGAGTGCATGAGTAATGCTTGTGACAAGTTGGAAATTGACGATGTGGAAATTGTGGCTATCGGAGTGACTAATCAAAGAGAAACTACAGTTCTTTGGGACTCGGAAACAGGAGAGCCATTATGCAGAGCAATAGGTATGATTGAATTTTATCAATGATAATTATTAATAATATTGTAATACTTTTCAGTATGGAACGATACACGAACAAAAGACTTGGTCGACTCAATTTGCAAAGAAAAAGCTAATGGAGATTATTCAAAATTTAGAGATATTTGTGGACTACCTTTGAGTACATATTTTAGTGCTGTAAAACTCAGATGGATGATTGATCATTATCCTGAGGTTAAAAAATCTGTAGAAAGAGGTACTTGTATGTTCGGAACTGTTGATTCGTGGTTGATTTGGAATCTCACTGGCGGTACAAAAGGAGGCATTCATATTACTGATGTCACAAATGCGAGCCGAACAATGTTAATGAATTTACAAACATTGCAATGGGATGAAGAAATGCTTCAAGTATTTAACATTCCCTCAGGAGTGAAATTACCTACTATCAAAAGCAGTGCCGAAATTTATGCTCCAATCCAAAAAGATATTGTACAGGAACATCCTTTATTGAGCAATGTGGTGATAGCAGGGGTATGTATGACACAATGTTAGAACTTTTCGCTTACATTTAAATGACATATATATATAACAATATATATGTACTAATGTATATAATAATATATATAATAATATATAATTACTGTTGTCAATAGTGCATTGGAGATCAACAATCAGCAACCATTGGTCAACGTTGTTTTAATAAGGGTGATACCAAAAATACTTATGGAACTGGTTGTTTCCTGTTAATGAATTGTGGTAATGAAATTGTAAAATCTACGCATGGGCTGTTATCCACCGTTCAATATCAGTTGGGTTCTGACTCAAAACCCGTATATGCACTCGAGGGCAGCGTTGCCGTATGTGGATCTGGTGTCACATGGTTGCAACAAAATTTGAAAATTATTTCCAATCCTTCAGAATCGGAAACTGTTGCTCGTACTGTTTCAGATACAGGAGGTATGTTACATCCAAATTTTGAAATGTGCAATAACACATTTTTTAACAAACATATTTAACAAACACATTTGACAATCTAATGATCTCATGCATGAAGGAGTTTATTTTGTTCCTGCATTTTCAGGTTTGTTTTGTCCTTATTGGAGACAAGATGCACGAGGTACCATCGTGGGCATTACTCAATATACCAACAGTGCTCACATTGTACGAGCCATGCTTGAAGCTGTTTGCTATCAAACACAAGAAGTATTGGAAGCCATGTGCAAAGATTCAGGTACAGATGTTGCAAACTTGATGGTTGACGGTGGCATGACTAAAAACTCCCTTCTCATGCAACTCCAGGCTGATATTAGTCGTAAAAAAGTTAGAATCCCTTCGTATTCTGAGACTACTGTTTTAGGAGCAGCCATATGTGCCTGCTTTGGTGTGAAAATATTTCATCACATCAAAGATGTACCAGCGCCTCACAAGGACAAGATGCTGATTTTCAAACCTCACATTTCAGAAGAAGAAACACAGCTCAAAATGAAACGTTGGAGAAAAGCTGTGAGTAAATCTCTTGATTGGCATGAGGAATAAATGTACATGTCGATCTTTTACCTCAACCATTCCCGTTATTCATCCTTGTGTGGTTTGTAAAATGAAAGAAAAAAAAATGAGCCAAAACACACCAACCACATCACAGCCTTCCATTCAAGAAATTCAAAAGGTTTACAAGCTGGTCGAGGAGAGAAAGGACGTGAGTGCTTTGAAAGAATGTGATATCATGTTAGACAAGTATCCCGATTCTTCTTTCTTTCTCGCATTCAAAGCTCTGACTTTGATGAATTTGGGAAATCGGAAGGAGTCTATCCAAATCATTGATGATATTTTGGCTCAGCCTAAAGTTGATTTTCACGATTTCATTGTTCGTACTTTGGGTATGGCTCTTGAGCGAGTTAATGATTTCAAGCGAATTTCCGAGCTGTATGAAAGAGTTTGTAATGCCATTCCGACCCAATCGATCTCAAAACACGAAAGCACCATCGAAAAATATTTTTACAGCTTGGTGCGAAGCAATCAACTTGAAAAACAACAAACCACAGCAGCCAAGCTTGCAAGACATTTTTCTGACAATCAGCTTTATAACTATTGGAATATTTGCAGCATGCTGTTGTTGGGAAAGGAAAAGCCATTATTGTTTAAACTCGCTCAGAAAGTCTTGGAAAAAGAATTTTCTCTAAATTCACAAGACGTAAAAAAGTTGGAAGGCATTAATTATTCTGAGAGACTCAGATTATATATTGAGTCTGTGTTGGATGCTACTGGAGATTATGAAGGAGTCATCAATTTACTAATCCATGACGAGCCTTGGGGAAAAGAATTGGAACCTCTCCCATATGATCGAAAGGCAATTTTGGCAGGATATTGTCTCAAAGTTGAGAAATATTATACGTTGGCAAATGGTATTTATGCTCACTTACTGCGAAATGCAGATGCTGATGAGTGGCCTTGGTGGACTGGGATTATCAGCTCAGTTCTATTGATCACTCAGAGTGGCCAAACGAGCTCCTCTTTTATTGAATGGGAAGGAAAGAAATTAGATTGCTATACAACCATTTCGGATTTACAAAAGTTCATCAAATCTCATCAAGCAGGAGATAAGAGAGGACCGTACCTAGCTGAAATGGAGTTGATAAAGGTTGTCAAGCAAAAGAATTTAGAATTTGAATTCGACACCAAGCCTCAAGATTTAATTCTCAACTATTTCAAATTATTTGGCTCGAGAAAAATTTGTTATGATGACTTGAAGGTTTATCTGGAGTTGGTATCCGATCAATCTCATCTTCTCCTCACTATTTATTCATCCATTGATGACATGAAAGTTAGCGAATTAGATAGGATTGAGTTTCAATCTACATTTTTCAAGATGCAAAGACATACCAAACAAAATGTTTGCTCCTCCAATGAGGACGATTTAATTTTGATGCTTATTTCTCTATACGCATCTGCTCTTCCTCTCGGAAAGAACTTACATGAAACTGACAACCAATACGGTGACGAGTTTTTGCTGATTGCTGCTCATTACCTTTTGGACAAAAAAGATTATGTTTCGACAATTACTCTTTTAGAACTTGGGCTGAAGAGGGCTAAATACAATTTTCACTTCAAAGTCTTGCTCATTAGAGCATACTCTGCTCTAAGGTCATTATCCTCAAGAGGGTACACTATTTTTATGAACGATTTGGATGTGAAACATATCCAGTTTGAGAGCATTAGTTATTTAATTTATCATGATTTGATGAAAATCGGAGTTATTGACAAAGCGGTAAAGGTGGCTGACAAAATATTGGGCTTTTATTACAATGAGCATGTTATCTACACATCACAATATCTAGCTTTACCATATCAAAAACAGAGTTGGTCAAAAATTGGAGAAATGACAAAGTTCAATGAAAAGTTAGACTCGTCGTTTCAAATTGCAAAATGTCAAATCGATAGGCTATACCTAAGTCTTATCTTTGAAGATGTACGCTCAGCAAGAGACATTTCAGAGCACTTGAATATGATCGATTTAGACGAATTCATTTACCATAGGGTCAAATCTAAAAATAAGGAATTTTCATATAATGAGGACACATCCATTCTTAAATATTTTGGAAGTGATGAATTGAAGAATAATGTTTTGATTGCTCGCGAGTTAGTTGAGAGACCAGACTTGGAAGAGCCTTTTACAAAACTTAGAATTATTGAGCTTCTTGCTGATTTTATCTCTAATAAGGAAATTGTTACGGCAAAACCTCCCATGCAACCTACTGCTGCAAATACAAAGAAAAAGATCTCAGAAAAAGAACACTTGGCTCATGTTGCAAAGCTCAAAGAGCATCAACGAAAAGTGGACACAGCAAAACGACGTTTAGCAGCTCTCAAAGAAAAAGCTGAATTTTTGGCCAAACAAATCGTTAAGTCCACCACCGTTCCTCAATATTGCACCGAAATCACCAATTTCATCATTTCAGAAGTTGGAACATCTGGCGATGAAGGATCAAAGGTAAAATTATTAGAAGATTTTGTTTCCTTCTTTGAAGCCATTAACCCACTAAGAAATGAGAATGATTTGGAATTGTTGACCAAAGACATTATTTGGGAAATTTCCTTCTTCCAGTTCATGTATGCACTTCTCAAAGATTTGGGAGAAAAGAAATATCAAGGTAGTGTGGCAAAGCTCAAGTCTGCATTGCTGTCAAAGGCTACCCAAGTTGATTCCTTTATCAAACAAAGCAGAAAGAATCTCTCATCTATTAGTGAAAATAGCACTAACCGTGAGTTGTTTAAACCTCTTCTGCCATACGATTGGGAGACCACAGAAAAGGAAGTTGTTCTTGATTTGAATCAACAAATTCACAAAGGAGGTTTCTTAAATACCAAAGTTGAGCAAATTATTGGCAACATTATCTTCCAACACAACAAGTAGAGACCTCACTAGATGCGCTTGGAAATGCTTCGACATGTTATTTGAATAAAAAAAATATGCCAACCATAACTCGACCCTATGGATTTGAAAAAATATCGTAGAGCAAGCACTCGCTTCTTAAATCATCACGAAAGATCAAACACAGCTTAAGTCCACAAAGGATCGTGACAATACTTCTTTGTATGATCCCTCGCCAGTATAAGCTCATACCCCAAATGTTGACATCATGGAAACAGCACGTGAGGCCCCACGGCTATGTGATCTGTGCCGAAGTCATCATACAATCCATATTCAGAGTTTTGTGATACACATTTTTGGTTGGCTTGGTTTCCTATTTGGTTGTTTGTCGACGTGAAAAAAAATGTTGCAACTTCGAAAGCGAGTGGTAGGTGTGAAGTAATTGCCAACAACTTTCCTTAATACTCAATTTTTCCAATAACGAAAGGGTGTAGATGATATGACACACCTCAAATCAGTGAATGAAACGGATATAGCCAACAACTTGAAAACAAGGCTCTCTAATAATCAAATTTTTACCTACATTTCCGATGTCTTGATCAGTGTAAATCCGTTTGAAAATATTCCAGGATTGTTTAATGATGAGAAGATGGAAAGTTATATTCGTAGATACATGAACGAAGTTCCTCCTCATATTTTTGCTGTTGCTGAGCGAGCTTTCAGAAATTTACAAAGTACGTACTTTGAAACGATATGTAATCCTATAGATTTTCAAAACAGACAAGAACACAAACCAATGCATTATAGTTCAGGGCGAAAGTGGGAGTGGAAAGGTATGTACTTGCTCGGATGCGCTCATTATTGAGAGAATCAATACTTTCTGCTACCATGTAGACGGAGGCGTGTAAGGCTCTCATTAATTATATTTCCTATGTGAGCGGCTCCGGTAATGAGGTATTGAGGGTGAAAAAAATAATATTACAGAGCAGCCCACTACTTGAGGCATTTGGAAATGCAAAGACTCTTCGGAATAATAATTCTTCCCGATTCGGGAAGTATTTTTCTTTGCAATTTGACAGACAGGGCAATCCATTAGGAGGAGAAATTTCGTTATATTTGCTAGAAAAGAGTAGAATTTGCAATGTAGCACGAGGAGAAAGATCTTTTCATATATTTTATCAATTGCTGAAAGGCGCTGATCCAAAGCTTAAAGGTAAGTATTTGGGGTTCCTTGGAAAATTATACATTGCTCTATTGAAAACAAGAACAACTTGGGCTTATTGAAATGGAAGATTACAATTTTCTTTCACATTCCAATTGCTATGAAATTGAAGGAATGAACGACAAGGAAAAATTTTTGATGACTGTGGTAAGTACTGGAATGAACATGTCATAAGATTAAATCTTGCTTGTAAGAGAGCAATGGATGCTGTTGGGATAGATGAAAACACAAGGTTTAGAATATTCAGATACCTCTCTGCAATTTTATTACTTGGAAATCTACAGTTTTCTGAAAATGGTACGTCCACCAAGGTGATTAATAAGGCCAAAGCTCTAACAAAGTGTGCAAAGCTACTTTCCATTGAAGAGCATGCTCTTGAGACCTACTTGACGAAGAAGCACATTTTGGTTGAAGGAAAAGAAATAGAAACTCAATTTAATTCGATTCAAGCAAAAAATGCAAGAGATGCTCTTTCCAAACTTATTTATGAGCGAATATTTCATTTCATTGCAGGGAAAATTAACGAGTCTATGAAATGCTCAAAATTTGATTGTACCATAGATATTTTAGACATTTACGGATTTGAAAGCTTTGAAAATAACTCTTTTGAGCAATTAATTATTAATTTTGTTAATGAAAAGCTTCAAAATGTAAGTAATAAGCCTCCAATATCTATTTTCAAAATGTTGAACCAAAACTTTAGATATTTTCAAGCTTGGTTTTGAGAAAAGAACAAGATGAGTACAAAAGCGAGGGAGTACCTTGGAACACTATCTCATTTTCAGACAACAAAGCGATTTGTGATTTAATTGAGCTTTCTAACCCACCAGGAATTCTATCAATTCTAGATGGTATTTCAGCATACTACAACTTGGAGTCGTACAATGCCGATCAAAGGTTTTTAGATTCCCTCTCTACCATCATTAGTAGAAACAAATATTTTACACAAAGAAGTTCCAACCATTTCATTTTGGACCATTTTGCTGGCCCTATTTGCTACAATGTTCATGGATTCACAGAGAAGAATAAGGAATTTATGACTCGAGATCTCATCTGTTGCATGCAAAGTACCAAAGACCCACTACTTAAAGGCATGTTCTCTGAGATTGGAACAGATTTCAAGAAACGCCCAAGTACTGCTTCATTCAAAATTCTTAAAAACATTGACGATTTAATGAAATCCATTTCGGAGCGAGAAACTCATTACATTAAATGTATCAAGCCCAACGACTCCAAGTCTCCCAAGACATTCGACTCCAAGACAACCATTCAACAAATAAGACACCACGGCTTGAAGGAAATTATTCTTTTGAGACGATCTGGATACTTTTTCAGAACAACATTCCAAGATTTTTTCAACCGGTACAAGTATCTTTTAGTTACGTCAGACATGATGCAATGGAGAGGAAGCGCTGAGCAGGGTTGTATGAGTATCCTAAACGATTGTAACATTTCTAAATCAGATTACTTTATTGGAAAAACAAAGATTTTCCTTAGAAATCCGTTGTCATTAGCTCAATTGGATGAGCTTCTTGAACGCTTCTACCATACCAAAGCTACTATTATTTCAAAGGCATTCAGAAAGTACAAACACCGACAATATTTGAAGTCCATCCAAAATAATTCCATTACAATACTTTCAAATAACAAGCAACGACGAAGAATGTCCATTAATCGAAATTTCAAGGGAGACTACATTCAATTTTTCAACAATGCACAACTTCAAGAACTGTTGCAACCATACCAGCATGAAGGTGGCGTGGTGTTTAGTGACGAAATTAGAAAGCCAAAGGTAAAAGTTTTCAGATCAGAACCATCATTCAAGAAAATGATGTTATTAGGTATGTGTTTCATCAAAGTTCCTGTTTAATGCATAATTTTAACGTTGAATCAAAGTGACACCTCAATCCATTTTCTTTATTCGAAGAAAAAAAGATGAACCACGTCGAGCAGGATTCACTGTTAAAAAGAGAGTTCCTTTTACACAAATAGAGAACATTACAATGTCCAGCCTTCCAGACAACTGGCTGTGCCTTAAATTGTATGACGACGTGGATATTTTCTTTGAAAACGAGCACAAGACGGAACTGGTCACTATACTAGATGACATTTATTTCAAAGAATATGGTAATCATTTGAAATTATTATTCTCGAACCAGTTTGAATTTGATTACACGAAAAGGAAGACTAAGAGTGTTGAATTTATAACGGATGGCACCATTTCTGTCAGATTCAAAAGCACCATCACTGTTAGCAAAACTGGTAATTTCCAAATCACTGCCACTAATGATTTACCACCAGGTACTGTTCCTTATTTGAAAACCAATAACAGTAGCAATATGGGAAGAAAATCAGTTGGATTAGGGTTGAATACTCTTGAGTCTTGCCCTAAATTGAAACCTGTTGTGGGAAATGGTCTAGCCAGTCCTGAATCCTGCAAAGAAATTATTCGTCCTGGCCACCTTTCAGAAGAAAAAGACAAGTCAGTGACAAGATTGTTGGTTTTGTATGATTATCATCCAGTTCTAGATGATGAGCTCAATATTCGTGATGGTGACGTAATTGCTCTTCTTAAAACGAATGATGATGGATGGGGCTATGGAAGACTTTTAAGTGAAACTGATGGCAGAAAAGAAGGATATTTCCCACTCAACTTCACCATGAGTGAGGAAGAATTTGCCCAATACTACAGCAACCCTGAAATCATTCGTTGAGACATTTTGTGTCTTCCAATGAAAATAAATGATTCATTCATATCGCAACACGGAATGCATTAATAAAAGCAACACAAATGTTCAAGACTAAAACCACCTTAAAAACGGATAACAACCGATCGTAAGTTGTTTTGACATGATCCATGTCTTCCTTTTTCACAGCAAAGCGTCTCAAGTAATAAAGAAATAATACTTCATAAATCTTTGCACCGTCTAAAAATTCAACAGGAGCCAAATTGAACACTGCCAGTCCCAGAGATAGAGCAATCGTGTACTCCAAGAGCTTTTTCAGGTCTGAAACAAAATCCAATGAAATAAGGTAGGAAAGAGAATCTTTCACTTTCACGTCAGAAACAATGACTTGATGATAAAATTGTTCCATTGTTCCGAAATAAATGAGATCTGTTTCTTTTTCTAAGACTTTTAACCTTAAAATGAATAAGCCATTGTCAACATCTGGTACCATGCATTCATTTTGTTCTAGTTCCTGTCGTGCTTTGTGGATGTTAATTGAACAAGAAGGATTTGTAGTGACATCTCTAACCTTCATGCATACTCCTTGTTGTTGCAGATTATTAGCAAATTTAAAGCAAAGTAATCGACCACCATCATCATCCGATTCTTTAAGACAGCACTTTTTGTTATAAAGCTCATCTTGTTCGGATAGTACTTTGGCAGAAACCAAAAAACCTCGGTTTGCCCGCAACCTATCGTACGATCCGGTAAATGTTGACACGTCTTTCATTGGAATATTATTAATTGAAAGAATAATGTCATTGGGTTTCAAATCGTGGTAGAGTGGATTGTCAATATCAACACTCTTTACAAAAACACCATTATTATCGAATGGTCTTTCTATTAAGGAGAAATACGATGAGCTCGGATTAAAGAATACAAATATCAGTATTCCAATAAAGAAGCATAATAATATATTATGCCAAACACCACCACAATAAATCATCATTCGAGCAAATAGTGGTTTCTTTTCCAATGATTCTGTCTCAATAGAAACATACGCGCTTGGTAAAATATAGTGAATAGAAAATCCAAAAGTCTCAATTCTTAAATCTTGATAATCTGCTGCAATGGCATGTCCATATTCATGCACAATGACACAAATAATTAATGATACAATCAAAAGAGAAATTTGGTTGAATGGTAGATTAACTCCCGGAATGAGCATGACCATGGATGTTTCAAACGATGGCGATGCTTCTGCTTGTAAATCAGACTCGTTTTGACTGGGATATCCATATTTTGAAGCAAAGCTACTTGAAATGCTAAATACAAAATAAATTAAATGTAAAACGAGAAACAATGCACACAAAAGACCTAACATCACACTCATCAAAGCTCCGAACCCAAAACTCATATTAAATATTCCTCTCAAAATACCATTCAAGTATGGCCGTGATGATGATAATTGTTTTGGTAAATATTTACTAAACGAATTCCATTCCAACGTCATGTATCCCATTCCGTTTTCAATAATATTCCATCGGGAACACATTTCCGAATATTTATGATCACCCTGAATCAATTTATAGAGAAGAGGTATCCACCATAGACTCGTCAGGCCTAACAACAGGAGAATGAGAAGACCGTAATCATGAACCATGTGTTCGAACATTTTTTTCAAAATCTGAAAATACATTTCAAAAAAATTAATTCTCTTTCAAATCAATATTGCTTCAGTGAAAAAACTTTTTACTTCCAAATGCCACTGTTTCTTCTTCTTCAATTCGTTCTTGCACAATTCCATAATCATTGAGAGCTTTTGAATCAAAATTAAATTTCGTTTGTAATAATTTGTTACTTTCTTCGGTCATGTAAAGGCAGTCAATATCGAGAAAAGCAAGACGAGGGAGAGTTTGTTGAGAGTATCGAGCTAATGCCTGTGCTCCCTTGTCTCCTACTTGATTATATTTCAAACTGAGCCATCGTAATGAATGTTTTCCATGTTTGGTTAAATTTAAACAACCTTCATCTCCTAATTGGTTTCCTGATAAATTTAACACTTGTAACTTTTTAAAATGTTGAATGGAATTCATGGCCTCTGGTCCAATTGCATTGCTACTTAAATCTAAATTTGTTAAATTGTGCATATTCAGACTAGTTGCAATATATTTAAATCCATCACTTCCAATTTCATTGTTGGATAAATTTAAAGTTGAAATTCCACTCAATGCATCTGAACTATTCATCAATATTTTCACGTCTTGATTCGTCAGAGAGGCACGTGAGATGGCTAGTGTGCTCAAATGGTTTTGTTTCAAGCCAAAGAGTTGAAATATGATATTATCATTCCAAAGTTGAGTAATCGTTCCAAGCATTTCCAAGGATGTTAAATTTGGTAATTCTTCAATGAGTGAAATTTGACTTGAATCGTCGATGGTAATTCGTGAAAATTTAAGCGATGAAAGTTTGTGTGCAGTGGATGAACCTACTGTCAATAATGATCGTAGACCTTCAATATCAATAATGGTAGATCTCATATCCAAACGTGTCATGTTCGTCATGTTTTTCGAATGGACGAATGTTCTCAATCCTTCATTTCCAAATTTGTTAAAAGCCAAGTTGAGCACTTGAAGATTCACTAAATTCGAGCTTTGTGCAACGAAAGATATTCCTGCATTATCAATAGAATTATATTTCAAATTTAAATGTGTTAACTGTTTCATGTAACGACTCTCTGCCAAATATTTTACACTATTGCTTTTCAGATCATTGTAACCCAACATGAGAGTAGATAGATTCTTGAAATGTGAACAATTTGCTAATTTTGCAATATCAGATTCTGTCAATTGATTACAACGTAGATTGAGTTGTGTTAAATTGGATAAAGTTCTTGTGCTTGGATGAGTCAATAAATCCATTAAATTACTAAGTTTCACTCCTTGTAAGGAAAGGCTCTTTAAATTGGTTAAATAGGTACTGGAGAGTAATGGACGGATAGAACTAGCATGATAGTGTTCATATTTGCTGATCCTGTCATTTGTCAATTCTGTTAAATTTTTCATGTAAGGACTCGATGCCAATTGTCGTACAATGACATGTCTTGGTTTCTTTGGAAGTATAATTCTCAATTTCAACTGAACTCTTAAACATGCTTTCTGAAATTGTTTCGAAACTGTCATACAATTCAACACTAGAAATTTCGAATCCAAATAATTCAAAATTTCACACCAAACATCTTCACAAAGTAAATTCCATAACGACGAGAGATGTGAATTCGGACCGACAGAATTTGCTGCTTTTCGAGCTATAGTTGCATATGAAATTATTCTTCCATGGTCATTATGATTCGTATTAATATTATTTCTCATCACCATACTCTCAACACTAGTTGAAGAAGAATGATGAGAGGTCATGAGAGGGCTTGTACGAGTTGCTGGAATAGTCGTATTGAGAGGAGAACTTGTTGCAGTGGTAGTAGGACTTGAAGGTTTCAGAATCCTTTGGTTTGTTGTTTTGTGCAAAGTGTGTTTGTTAGTTCTTTTGGACATTTTTTTTTTGCATTCAAGAATGTCAACTTCAAACAGGAAATTGTCGTTGTTATACTATCCAACAGTCATTCTTCACTGACATGAAGGTATTATACGGTTAATATTCTCATGGTTTATCTATTCCATCCTATCGTTGCACACTGGTCCAATGGAGAAGTACAACATTAATCGTTCCCAGCCTGTCATCCATCTTTCCAAATTCAATTTCTTGTAAACTTTAAAAAAAAATGAAATCAAACAACCATAGACCATCCCGAGAACCACCACCTCTCTCTCCGAATACAAATGTATTTCCTTCTCGTTCCTTTCAATTATTGATAATTTCATTATTTTTATGGCTTGTCATGATGATGAGTCCATTCGTCAATGGAAATTCAAAGGTATCGGAAAGGTCTTCTTCATTAGATAATTCAGTAACAATGACGACGGAATTCAATTTTTCATGTAAAGCCTTTTCTAATGCTACCATACAAGTTGGAAATGAAACCAGTTGGGAATTGGTGTTTAATCAAACATTGTCCAATCTTAATTGTATGAATGGAGGTTTTTGTGAGATGGATGGTAATACTTGTAATTGTACCTTTACAAATTATACAGGACAAAATTGTAGTATACCAAGAAATGACAACTCTGGTCCATGCAAAGAAGGAGAAAATTGTATTTTTGGAAAATGTGTGGATCACACTTGTCAATGTGATGCAAATGTTTATACCATGAATTTTGATGAATCTCAAAATATAGTGTATTGCAATGCAAAATATTGTCCAAATAACTGTACAGATGCTACTCATGGAATTTGTAATGCCACAACTGGAACGTGTCATTGCTTGGAAAACTATTTTGGAGCAAACTGTTCATTCATGGAATGTAGAAATTGTATTCCAGGTCGTGGCAAGTGTGACTATTTGACAGGAACATGTAATTGTATTTCACCTTATTTTGGAGAGGGATGTAGCCAAACTCAGTGTCCAGATCCATCCTGTCGAGGAGTTGGTCGTTGTAATCATGAAGTTGGAATTTGTGAATGTGATGCTGGTATGTTTGTCTTTTCAAAATTTGGAATAGTGTGACAAAGCTTGTGTGTGAAATAATTTTTAGACCATTTTGGAGTTTCGTGTGAATTTTCATTCTGTAAAAACAATTGTTCCAATCATGGTACATGTAATACTACTTCCTCTGTGTGTACTTGTGTTGGAGGTTGGACTGGATCAGATTGTAGCATCAATTCACATGTTTTGGAAATGAAAAATATCAAAGCATCTGTTCGAGTGATCGGAACCATATTTGTATTTCTAGTTCCAATTGCATTGATTGTCTCTTCCTATGTTGGAAAGCTTGCACAATTTGATGGCTATTTATTCCTTATATTTGAAATATTTCAATTTATTGGATTGACAAGCTTAATGGGAACGAATAGTCCTCCAGTATATTTGAAATTCTCAAGCTTTTTCCAGTGGTCTAATTTTTTATTCAATACTGAAGATCACATGGATATTTCAGTGTTGTCACCTGTACAACCAGTGGTGCTGAGTAGTGCATTGGAAGAAGAGAGAATTCTTCTATACAAGTATATTGACATTTCGTTTATTGACAATTTGTAAGTTGAGGGAATAATTTTTAAGGCGTTTGACATGTAACTCAATGTTGAAATGATCAGTGTCTTGATTACAACTTCTGTGGCCATTGTCATCATGATCTCAGTATTTATAATTCTCGTGAAAGTCATTCGAGGAAAATATACTCAATACAATAATGAAGAAGTTGAGAAAATGAAGGATCGAATTTTTACCTGCATGATTAGAATGGCTCTATTATTCTATTCTGGAATTTCTCTTTCTACATTCTTCCAGATCAAAGTCACCATGATGATGCGAGCTGCTATTGTGACATTATTCACAGCACTTTCAATATTATTTGCCTTTGTTCTCGGCTTTCCTTTTATAGCTAGTGTGGTACTTAAAGCAAATCGAGACAAAATTAATAAGGAAGTTGATGACAAGATTTCTGAATCTCCATTTACTCCACTTCACAATGATTTTAAGAGTAGCACTTATCAATATTTATTGATCATCCTTATCAAGAAATGTATATTTTCATTTGTGATTGGATTCTTTGAAGGACTTGAGTTGATGATTGCATTATTGTGCATTCAATCTGCCTATTTCATGATCGTCATGATTATTCGTCCTTACAAAAGTGCTGGAAGGAACACTCTTCAAATAATCGTGGAAGGAATTGTACTATTGAATATGGTGGCTCTCGTCATTTTCTACGCACTTTCCTTTAACTCGTACTTCTCAATTTTGATTGCTGTTGTAATTATTATTTGTCATTGTGGTTCAATCATGCTCGCCATAGGAATTTGCATTTATGAAAAGTATAGACAATCCAATGCTGTCACGCAACACGAATATCATAGCAATTTGTTGGATGAGGATGAACTTGAAATTCAAGGTACACACACCATTTTTGATGACTCGGATGATGACCAACAAGCATTTAGACATGGAGCTCATGAACCAATGGAACCGAATCATGGAATTGATGCTGATTTCCATGACGTGGATTTGATGGAACGCAAATAATTATTGGTATTACACCATGCTGAACACGTGATGATCGTTTTGAGCAAGTTTCAACTTGTGAAGAGTAGAAACGAGGTTATCGAGAGAAGTCTTCAACTGTAAGACTTGTTGATTTTTCTGTTGAATGGTTAACTCCAATTGCTGCTTCAAGGATGTAATTTTCACTTCGTATCTATACTTGGTCTCATTGAGCTCTCGTTCCAATTCCATTTCCTTAATTTTGTGCTTACTCTCAATATTTTCAAGACGTGACGCAAGTTGACGTAACATGAGAATGCGAGAATTTTCAGAAGAATCCTCTACTATTTGTTCTTGCTTGGAATTCACCTTTGTGGTGTTCTCAATAATATGCTTGTAACTTTCTATTTCTTCTTTGAACAATCGTTCTTGATAATTCATCTCTTGCACGTGTCGCTCTTCTAGATCTTTGATGACTAGTTTGTGCTTTTCCCTCAGTTCGTTCATTTCTGCAAAAGCAGTCTTGACTTGTTCTTTGGCATTTTCCTTAATATATTCCTTATTCATTTCGGATACTTCAAGTTTTCGTTCGAGTTCTTCCTTTTCTTTTTGTAATTTTCTGATTTCAAATAATAGCTCACTTTCCTCTGCCACCTTGGCTTCAAATCCCTTTCCATCAGAAATAACACTTGTATTCTGATTTTGCTGTTGTTGATGAAGCTTTTCTAACTCGGATATTTTTGCATTCAGCTCTTCAATCACCAACTGTTTGGCATTCAACTCATCCTTTAAAAATTCTACATTTATGCCATCATTTTTCTTGTCATCATTCTTGACATCATGAGATACCACAGCAGGATCGTGTTGAGCTTTTCCAGGTGATTTTGGAGGAGGAATCTTCTTTCCTCTGCTCAACTCTTTGATTGTATTATTCAGCTCATTTTGTTTTTTGATGTAAAAATCTTTCAACTCTTTCAATCTAGTCTCCATTTCTCTGTCTTTGAGAGCTTCTACTTTCTTGGACTTTATAGAAAGCTCATTCATCTTCTTTTCATTTTCCAATTTCGTTTTTTCTAATTCTTGAGTAAGTGAGTTGATATTTTCATCTTTGGATGATAGTTCTGTTTCAAGAAATGATATTCTTTCCTTTAACTTGTGGAAATCTTTTTTTTCTTTCCACAGGTCTGCATTCTCATTCTTTAAGTCTCTAGATTCTCTTTCTTTCTCTTTCAACCTCGATTCAATGTCAAATAGAGTCGTTTCTAAATCACGAATTCTATTTTTCAGGTTATACAACTGTCTATCTTGGTGCTTTATGGTTTCTTCTTGCTGTTCATAATGCTCCTCCATTTCTTTTTGCGCTTGAAGACGGGTACACAGTTCTTTCATTTTCTCATTATACACCTTTTCAGCATTTTGAATTTTCTCTTCCACGGACTTCATAAAAATGTGTTGATTTTCAAGTTTTTTGGGATCCAACATTTGCAAATTCTTTTCCAGTTCCTCCTTTGACTTTTTCACTCTCTCGATTTGATCAAGTAAATCTGCCTCCCTTCTGGAATGAGTATCTCGTTCATGGTGAAGCTGTTCTTGAAGTTCCTTAATTTTTGAATGAAGTTTAGACTGTGTGTCGGAGGTCGTATGTTCTCCAAGCGCTTTCTTCCGATTAATGGTTCCAAGATCGTTTCTGAGCTTTTTAATTTCATTGTGCAACTCTCGGTTTTCTTTTCCAAGTTTTTCATTTTGTCTCTGGTACTCAATTAAAAACTTCTCATTATTTGCAATTTGTCTTCTTAATTGCTCGTTTTCATCCTCCACGCTTTTCGATGTTTGATTCAACTCCTTGTCGTCAATTTCTAGTTGAGAATTGAAGTTGATAACATCCATTTGTTTTTGAATTTCATCCCTCAGTGCTAAATTTTCTTCTTGAAGCTCGGTTACCTGTTTTGTGAGCTTGGAAATTTGTTTTTGAAATATTTGAGGGTTAGATTCATTTTGAGTGCTCACCAATTCCGTTTTCATGGTTTTAATCCTTGAATGTAATTGTTCAATTTCCTCTTGCTTGTCCATTAATTCCATCTCTAATTCTTGATTTCGAGCTTTAATTTTTTGAAAACCTTCAATAACTTCCTTGTCATTGTTTTCTTCTATTCTCACTTGAATAAATTTATCATATTGGTCGACAATAGCTTGAATAGATTCATCAGCAACATTATATTTTTGCCTTCGTTCAATTTCCATCTCAGTCCGCAATTGTAAAATTTGTTGCTCCTTCAGTTGAAGTTCCTTTTTTAAAATATTGATCATGCCATCCTTCTCAGCAATATCTTTCATAATGTCACTACTAGTCTGACATGTACTGGTTTTCGTTTCTTTTGGTGATTGTGAAAATGTTTTTTTTGGAGAGTTAGGTTTGACAGAGGAATTTGATTGATCATTGTTTGGCTTCGTTGGCTGAGATAACGAAATGTGATGATTGGTGTTGTTCGGTTGTTTGTTTGTTAGAATATTTAAACTATCAGTTTTGGATGTTGAATATACAGGAAAGCTGTCACTAGATTTTAGTGTTGATTTTAGAGTCGATGATTGATCATCACTGAGGACAAGCTCTTCGTCACCATATCCGAGATCGTCTAAATTTTCAAACACTCGTCCTTCTGACGATGAGTCAATATCATCAGCAGCTATTGAAGAGTCAAATCAGCCAAATTCAAACATTTTTTTCACCTACCTGGAATTGTTGAAACTGTCACTGCAGACTTGGCCGTGCTTTTAAGGGTGTTGTAATTTCCAGAACTATTTTGATAGCCACTATTTAACATTTGTTTATAATCTGCTGATGAAAAAGCGTCTGATGTTCCACTTTTCGAAAGTAGCTCTTTAGAGGTAAATTGATTGTAGTCGCTTCCAACCGATTTGATAGAGTTCTTTAATTAAAAATTATTTGATGACAACATCTCATTGAAATGTACATACAAAGAGGTTATTATTCGGAGGTGTGGAAGAAGGAATTCCTAGACCACGAAAACTTCGAACAGATTCAGTGGTATTTTGCACATAATTTGATGTTGACGTTCTTGCTGCTGCACTTCTCACTTTTTTAGGAGAATCTTCATCGGAATCAATTTCATTCAAAAATCTAATGACACTCTTTGTTCATCGAGAAATCTACAACATGAGAGAGATCACTTACGCCTCTAAATTCTTGTCTTCATCTTCAAATCTTCTTATTGAGGATCCAGCAGACGAAGTGAGAGTTCGTTTCCCCATCATTTTTTTATAAGATGATTTTGCACAAGGCTTTGTAACATTTGAGCGGGAACGATATACAAAGACAGATCAAAGAATAGAACGTTGAAAGAGAAAAGTTGATCTATCTGAGAGTTAGTTGTTTGGTTGAATTTGTTCAAACGATAAATTGTTGATTTTGAGGTAAAAGAAAAAATGTTCCAAAGAACGAGAGTGCTGCTCGGAGGTTTAGTTTGGAAGCAAAAGAGATTCAATCAACTTCGTAAAAGAAGAGCTAGAGAATATCAAAATAGAGTGATGGATGTAGAGGTAAGCATGAATTTCGGATAGGAATATATTGAGAGGTTTTGCTGTCATTGGAATGTTGTTGAATGCTGAATGATGAAAACATTTGTTGTGTACTTCATGGAAATTAATATAATTGAAATGATGATGAATTTGCTGAAATTATTATTATTGGTGGATTTTATTACATTTTTAAATTTCAACACAACCCGTTCCGATTATTTACTTTCAATAACTGAAACATCCTAACAATTCCATTCATCATAGAACTCACTTAAATATCCCTACGCTGAGCTCTCTGCTCCAGCAGGTGCAACCTCTCCTCTCGCTAACTTTGACATTAACAATTCGAACCAAATCAATGAAGTGATTCAACGTGTTCAAAAAGCAACTCAATCACCAATCAGTCATTTAGCTTCTGTCTTTCCTCGTAAATAATTGATAATAGAAACAAGGCCATTGGTTACTAGTAAACATTTAATTAAATTCATTGCAAAAAAAAGCTCTTCTCTCTCGTACATCATCATCACTCAAGCGGCGACATCCATCGCTTGGTGTTATCAATAATATTTGTAACCATTGAATCATCATATGTGCTATAATGATTATTCTTCAGAAATTAATTTATTAGTCATTTATCGGGATGGACAAGATATTTAATATCACGAACGAAGAATTAAAAGATTTAAATCTTGTTCAATACAAGAAGAAACTTTTTCAACACTTTAATATACAACAAAATCCTCACGAGAAATCAGCCATTGCTCTTCATTTGGAGTGTGCAGTTTTGCCTTCTACTCAAACACTTTTAATATATCCACCTAGACATGACGGAGAGGTAATTTCAGAAACATCACAACTCATTGGATTATGGAGGAAGAGATTACTCTGCTTTTTATACTTGTTATATGTAGATAGTTTATATCCGATCCTTTCCCAAATTCAGTACCATCTTAAACATCACATTGTTGTGAGTTATTCCTCGAGTAGTAGCAACAGTTCGACCATAAACCCTCCTGTTTTAATTTGGAGTGGAGCCCAACATTATCCTCCTGAAAGAAAAATTTGTATACTTGTGGAATTGTTTTTCCTTCTCCGATTGTTCTCTCTTTCATTTTCTCTATTCTCTTCGACGGAACTAGTTTTAACACAAGACATTTCAGATTACATTTCAGAATCCAATACTTCAAATCAAGATATTCTGTGGATGAAGAATGAAACTTTGCATTCTCTATTTTCTCGTGCAGAATATAATGATGAAAGCAAACTCTCTCAATTCATAATATTAACCATTTTATCATATCCTAATTTTCTATCGAAACTTCATGAAATGATCACACAACACGAATCTTATTCATTGAAAGGCATGAGAAGTCACGGTCTCTATCCCAAATTACTCAATGACAAACATTTTTTACCTTCTATTCACACATTCAGACATGGCCATACCAAGTCATTAAGTGAATTGATGACTTTGCAACCAAGCCACTATGCATTTGAGGAATCTTTGTACTTTAATCAACAACAACCAAATATTATGGCTGGAACAACAACTAACAGTTCTCAATCTCCATTATCTAGATTTGAGACAAAATTTTTCCGACCAACACCTCCAATGTTGGAGTTTAATCCGGACTTTGAGCTCATGTGGATCAATGATGTCAACACTTATTCAAGTTCTCAATATATTGGACAAATGAAACAAAAGCCTTCTGAATATCATTTGGATACGGGATTTGATATTGATTCTACACATTTATTTTGTTTGTATGAGTTGAACTCGTCTAATAAGGGAGGTTTCATGAGTTCGAATCATCAAAGAGGACAAACATCGACACCTTTCAGTCAATCCTCTGAAACAAGCCAAGCTGTAGGAGACTCAGGAGGCGTAGTTTTGATGAAACGAGGTAAAACAAATCAAGAGAACGAACTTAACGAGCTATTTTCCAAAGCGTTTAAACAGCAGCTTCAACCAGTACAAACCAAAAATCTCATTCAAAATTTTGACAAAATTACCATGTTTACAGAATTATTGACACCTAACAGGTTGACAGATTTAGTCAAAAACAACCGAGAGCTGGCAAGCAAGTGCTTACAAGTACTTATTCATACGAACAACAAGCGTTTAAACGAGTACATGTCAGTACTGGTGTCTATTCCCGTTTCTTTGCAACTATTGGAAGTTGTAAATACTCTCCTTAACAAGTCTGATGCTGTGACCACCAATTTATTTACTCAAAACTTGGAAGATTCTAAAAGCTCATCCTTCCTTCATACACTATTGCGAAATTGCATGGCACACTGTAATCAGTCCGCTCAAGACCCACCATCTCAAACCAGAAAAGTTAGATTGGTTTGCGTTTTTGTTCAGAGATTAATTAGAGAAGAAATCCTCACTGTAAACCCTGAAGACTTTATATTTTTGGAATTGCAAAGTTTTTGCATTGAATTTGTGAAAATCAAAGAAGCAGCAGAACTTCACTCGCTACTTTTGGCAAGGAAATAAATCTAGAAAATATTTAACAACTTGTCAAGAAAATAAATCTCTTTACAAAGGATTTAGGTTTAATTATAATTTAGTTTTGAACAACATCATCAATCTTGAGAAGCATTCTCACTGTTTCAGTAGCCAAAGTAATAGCACTGAGTGTTGTAAGGGTAGGCTGCACCACATTTTCTTCGACCATATCAGTAATTGTGCCCTTCTTCACGTTAATACCTGCACTCTTGTCTCCGTTCAAATGCTTATTCTTGAGTTCTGTGACAATCTTAATTGGTGACAAGCCAGCATTTTCTGCGAGCGTAGTTGGTACAATCTCTAACGATTCGGCATATTCACGAACACAGTATTGAATAGCACCTTTGAGTGTTTTTGCGTATTCCATAAGTTCGATAGCAATTTGAGTTTCAGGTGCACCACCACCAGCAATTATACTCTTCTTCTTCACCAAACTTCTAACAACACACAATGCATCGTGAAGAGATCGTTCAGCCTCATCAAGCATCAATTTTCCTGAAGCTCTAACAAGACAGGTAACAGTCTTTCCTTGAGAAGGAATACCGGTAATTTTTACAATTCTACCGTCACCAGTGTTGACTTCTTCGACTAAGCCAGCTGAGCCGAGTTTTTCCTTCTTGAAAGAATCAATAGAAGCAATTGGTTTGCAGTTCAAAGTCTTGGAAATAAATTCAATATCTTTTCTGTCAATATCTTGGACAACCATGATTCCCATCTTTGCTAAAAAGTGCAATGACATGTCAGTAGTTGCATCTCTCAAAATCGACTTTTGAATCAATAAAACATTACATCCCTCCTTCTTAATTTGTTTACAAAGGTTAAGTAAATAAGCTCTCTCCTCTCGAAGAATACGATCAATTTGTGTATAATCGTTAATTACTACACTGTTTTCCATGTCAGTCTTTGGTGGAGACAATTGGAACTGTATCAAACCAATCTTTGCATCTTTAACACTAGTTGGGCCACCAGCTGTTTTTTTAGTTCCTTGATCCAAAACCAATCCATCAACCAATTCAGTGTCCTCAAGAATTCCTCCCAACTTTTTAACAATTTTGATGTCGTTCAAATCAACATTAGAGGCGTCCTTTGATTCAACAACACGGAGGACAGAGTCAACAGCCAAAGGAGCTAACACGTCGGCATATTGATAAACAACCTTTGAACTCAGTGATGTCTTGGCTGATTTAATCATGTTTTCACGGTCTGTTAAATCGACTTTGACAGACATGTTGTCAAGAACTTGTTCTGCTTTATCCACACAGAGTTTAAAAGCATCAGAAATTGTGGTAGGGTGAATACCTCTGTCTAGAAGATTTTGGCAAGCAGAAAGTAAAGCTCCGGCAATTACTACAACAGTTGTTGTACCATCACCAGCTTCAATATCTTGAGACTTTGACAAGGATACCAACATTTTAGCTGCTGGATGTGTTGGCTTCATTTTGTCCAAGATTGTAGCACCGTCATTGGTGATGATAACTTCATCTTTTGGAAGAACAATCATCTTATCCATACCCTTTGGACCTAAAGAAGTTCTGACGGAGTCGGCCAATGCTAAGTTTTGTATAATTGTTGACAATGATGATAGAATGAAAATACATTGCGAATTTGATGATGATGTATATCAATTGTATTATCATGATGTGATTGATTAGGGAGAAGATGGTATTAGATCATGAACAATGAAATACACAATTCAACGGATAATGTTCCGTACGGAAGTATGATGTTGTTGTTGTATACAACATAGGACCAAGTTGTATCATCAAATCATAAACGGAATAAAATCCTTACCCTTTGCAGCTTCAATATTTGAGTAACGAACATCCTTTCCTCTTTCCTTTTCGTTGGCTTTGGTATCACCCTTGTTTCCTCTTTGGAAGTTTTGTGGGGCTGATGTGGCAGCTGTTGTAGACATGTTGATTCAGAATTTTTTTTTGAATACAAGATGAAGCAGCACGGCAAGACTTTCCGTATGGACCCGGAAATTGTTGTTGTTGTAAAAGGATTAAAGAGAATTAAATTTATTGTTTGTGTTTTTGTTGTGCTGAGAGCACACCATACTCCATCAATGATACCAATGATCTTTTGGTGTTTTAAAGTGCTTGTATTGTACTTCACTTGTGTTGATTATTGTTTAGAGAGCCATAACTCATCGATAGCCTTAATGGTGTCATGGTATGTCTTTACACTGTGGCCAACCGTTAACTCATGCTCGAAAATTTCATAATCATTACCACCTTTCTGAGTCTTGTCTCCAAAGAAGTGAATCTCATCAAAGTGATCTTTCACATACTGCAAACAGAATGTCTTATCCCAACCTTCAGGAAAGACATCAAAGCTGATTTGTCCTCCAATACTGTATTTAAGGTTGTAGTCCTTAAATCTTTCTTGTAAGAGCTGAACGAGTTTGGCTCGTACTTGATGTTGATGATCATACTTTTCAAAATCATCACGTTCCTCTTGTGAACAATTTCTACCAATTGGAGAAATGTTGAACATTCCCTTTCGGAATTCAATAAAGGTTCCTCTCTTGATTGGGATGTCAATATCTGCAAGAGCTCTCAAAGTAAAATTCACAAACTCCTTAATTCTATCCTCTCCAAGATAATCCTTGATGGACGTGACTTTAATCAATTTTCCCTTTTCATAGGCCACCAAACCGTTCTCGGAAAAGACATAATCAAAATCACTCAAAATTGTCTCACCCATTTGCTCATATTGTTTGCTCAAATCCGAACCTCCAACAATACCAACACTAACTCCAGATTTTTTCAAATTCATGAGTGTTTGGTACATTTCTGCGGTAACTTTGTTTCTCGGAACTGTAAGTGTTCCATCGACATCAAAGAGAGCAAGGATTCGTTTGGTCATCATTTTTTTGTTTTTGGGTGATGATCGAAAGAGAAAGCAGCATGTACAAGGTTTTCAAGATGACGGATAACACGACGTTGAGGCCAACACGTGGTTGTTTTCGTGTTCAAAAGAGCATGTTTTTGAACCATCATTGATGATGTACACGTTCATTCAATAATCGAGATGGCTTTGGAGATTAACACGGATGATCGACTAGGAAACAAGCTACGAATTTTATATTCATTAATATTAAATTTATGTATGTACACAGATTACCCGATCAATACTAGCTTGATGATAAAATTCCAAATATTGTATTAAATTAATTTAATCAGTACATTTACTTCTTTTCCAAAGCCTTCGACAACATGGACTTGAGTTCGGCAACTTGTTCTTTCAATTGTGTGATTTCATCAACATTCTGCTTGTTGTGTTTGGCAATTTCTTCCCTCACTTCCTTCTTGACTTCCTCAGTTTTAACTTCCATCTTCTTGCCTTGTTGAGCAGCCCACTTCATTAACAATTCATAATCATGCTTGGCAGCATACTTCTCTTCCTCTGATGATTCCTTGTCTTGATTGGCTGTTTGTCCTCTGAGGATTGGAGTAGCGTAGAACTTTCCTCTGGCAAAAAGGACTGAAGCACCTCGTCTGATGAGAGACATTTTTTGTTGTAATTTGTTGTTATTAATACTCTCAGAGATTTTGGCCAAAATTGTTCTTGATTTATTGAAGTTTAATTCAAGAATGAATCAACATTGAAAGAGATTGAGGAATTCCAAGATTGGAGTGTGGTTGATCATGTGGAACTCGAGGTATCCTCTCGGAAAAATCAATGAAACGATTTAGATTTTTTACAATCAAGTGGAATGAGAACGTTACCAACGAGAAATCCAAACAACATTCAACTCATCAATTTGATGATGAACTCGGATCATATATTTTCTTCTTTTAAATATCATCATCATCATAAAAAAAATGTCTGGCTTTTCCAACCTTCCGTCCGTCTTTGCAATTAGAAGAGTCATTTATGGTTTCATTGATCTAGTTTATGAGAAGAATGGAAAAACTGGAGAACATTTAATCACTCCGCCACTCACAAGTTCTCAACAATGTGTGGTCTACAATAATAGAATGTACATTTTCGGAGGACGAAGCGACTCTGATCAAGTATTTATGTACGATATGCTTGATAATTTGCTCTTCCGACTAAATGTTGTGGGGACACCTCCTAAGATTAGATTATATCACAACATGAGCTTGGACAAGAGTAGAAAATGCTTTTATTTATTCGGAGGAGTTTCTACTAAGAATTCTTCTACGTATTACGGAGATCTTTTTAAATTTGATCTAGAAAGATATGCTTGGTCAGAAATTACTCCTACTATCCAAAGAGATGAGTCCATTCAACATGAATGGCTGTCAAGTCGATTTCCTGAAAATTACAACTATGTTTCTTCGATAGACAGTAGATCTGGTCACGTTGGTGTATATAGAGATCGTGAAGATTGTCTTGTTATTTTTGCTGGCCTCAAGAATGGCCAGAAAACAAGCGATATTAATGTTTTTTCATTCACAGAACAGAGTTGGTATTTGTACAAACCATACAACGATTCAATTGTGTCGCCAAGATCATATTGTAATGGTCAATACTGCCCTGGTACAGACGAATTAGTAGTTTTTGGAGGAGATACTCCAGCCTCTCTCACTGGCGACACGTTTATATTGAATTTTACCACTCATTTATGGACTAAATTACTTGTCCAGGATCCAAATGATACTCTGCACACATTCCCAAAGGTATTCGGTCATACCTCTATTTTATTGGACATCAAAGGTCCTCCCTTCTTCTTGATTGCATATGGAGGCACTTCTACTTCAGCTTTAAACCATTGCTATTTATTTGATATTACAAACAGAGCTTGGACATGTCTTAATAGAACTGGAATTGAATTTCCAAAGCTCAATTGTTGCTGCTTGGGATTTTCTGGAAACTCACTATTTTTATATGGAGGAAGAAACGAACACAATCAAAAATCTAACCAACTTTATTCCATGGGATTAATTATTCCTGGCAACATCTTGAGAATTTTCCCAAGACTCAGCTTCTTTTTGCAGAGAGATTATGAACCATTAAGTGATATTACTGTTGCATTCGATGGATTATATTAAAATCTCGTGGAGACATTCTTTTACATCGACAATAAATTTTTCTTCAGAGTATTTGTTTGAGCTTTCTCTAGCCTTTTCTTGCATCAACTCCATTTCTGGAGTGTCATACTTGGAGAGAATTTCGTAAATGCTTTTGGCATATTCTTCTTCTGTTTCAGCCAAAAAGCCTGTCTCTCCAGGAGTGATAATGTCTGATTTTGGACCACCACTGTTGTGGGACAGTGGTATTAAACCTGCTGCCATGTATTCAACCACACAAATTCCGAAATGTTCATTCCACATTGAATGGATGCCGATCATGGACTCTCCAAGCTTTTGTAAGAGCACTGAAAATGGAGCATTTGTAATGATTTCGAATTGTGACTGTGGAATTTCAAGCTCAGCGGCCAATTTGTTCAAATAGTCTACACGTTGTTGATCCTCAGCATTTCTACAACCTCCCAATAATATTAATTTCACATCAGATTTCTTAAAACGAGAATCGTTAGAAAATTCATATTCTTTCTGCTTGAGGAATCTAGAAAAGGCTTTGACTTGTAAGGCATGATCTTTCTCTGGCCTGAATTGCCCTACAGAAAGAATATTAGGTAATCTTGATTCATGACTGAGTGGAAGTGTTGTCAAATGGTCCACATTCACTGGTGGATACACAATTTGAATATTCAAACGAGTTTTTGTCTTTCTCTGTCGTAAATGCCATAATGATTTGATGTGGTTGTAGGTCCATGTTGAATTAACCATTACCATGTCACAAAAATATCCAGCACAAAATCCATACAGCATGGAGAAGAGCTTGTAATAGGTTAGCTTTAAATTGGTTTTTAAATCACTGTTCGATACGCTTGTATCATTGTTGTAAGCTGTTACTCGTTTAACAACTCGATCGAGCATGTCTGTACTAATTGTAGGATAGTGGGTATAGGAGCCAACTCGACATCCTGCTAATTTTGCAACGAAATATGTAAATGGCAAGCCGTGTGTATCAATATAAACATCAGGTGTAAAGAAGTTAACTGCTTCCCATCCAAGTAACACGCTTGCTATACTCTGTACCAAAAGAGTAAAACTTGTTTTAGAAGCTTCTTCCAGAATATCTCTATTATACAAGAACACAACTTTCACAGGTTTGTCCAAAGTAATGTTGAATATTTTCTTGACCTTTTCAGCTAGAATTTGTTCATATTCACGTTCTGTAATATTTTGATTTCCTTCCGATGGCACCCCGGTATAAAGCACCACGGTTACATCATCTCTCATTTGTTGCAGGGCTTTAATAATCCACCACAATACTCGTTCTCCTCCAGCACATCCCTCACTATACGGGTGCATAAATCCAACCACAATTTGATCGTTGGAAATTCCATTCCGAGTTCTGCTCGTCTTTCGTTGTTGAGGAAAATAAAACATTCTCAAATAAATAAATAAAAATGTAGTTCCGATCACCGTTGTCCATGTATAATACCACATCCAATGAAAGAGAGAAGAACGAACGATAAAATCGGGAAGAAGTCCCGAAAAGAAATATTCGGGTGAGAACATTTTTTTTGTGGTAAGAATCAATTTAGAGCCAACTCATGAAGAAAAGAACACGTGTGCAGCATGATGAAACACGTGGAAGTGATTAACTATCACCCTGTTTAATTTCTAAAATTGAAATGTTAGAATATTGGTTGTTTTAAAAAGGATTTGCTACTCGCCTTCTGTCGTTCAAGTTAAATGGCAGTGTTTCGTGACCCACTGGCTGCAAAGTTGAGGGTGAAAATTTGAACATCCCATTTCACATTGCATCTGGAGCAGACATTGTGGTAAGTTAGTAAGTGGTAAGTTTCTTGTAACCAAAACATGAACACGATCGATGACTCGTCATTCCTTTTAAGCACGCAAAAACTTGTATGATTCTCGAGGCAAGTAGTGTAATTCTAACACCGCGACCTGCTCATCTTCAGAAGCGACTGGTGGCGTAAATCCACCCTTGCCTTTTTGATTTGTTTTTCATCTGTAAATCTTTCCAAAACGTACCTATGGTAAAAAGGCTACAGCACTGCAGGTTCCCAAGTTGTCTCCAACCTCAGTACTGATGCAGCTCGACGATGCTTAACTTCTTAAATCGGACGGGATGAGGTGCATTAATCGTGATATGGCCGTAGCCAATTCATAATAGCACTTCGTTTATTTAATCCTGTTGTATGGAACGGTGAGAGTACATGACCGAAAAATCTTTTGGAATCTTGATCAAAAGGGATGTTCTATGACGATTTGTTAATAATTGACGTTTTCAACCACAGAGTTGAAACTTACACATTGAAATTCTGTCCTAGGTATTCTTAAACCACAAAAGTCGTCGAATAGATCGTTAATTTCAAACGCAATAAAAGAACATCCACTCTACATTCTCAAGAGCTTTTGAACCAGAATATCAAGAATCATCCACTTGACCTCTTTGTCCAAAAGTTGTTGCGGGAGAGTCGTCATATACCTGACTGGCCTCCCGTCCTATCCATAAAGAGAAACGTCTTAAGTTCCATATGACCTTGTTCGTCATTCGTTCTAAATTGAAATCTGGATGTTAAACGGCAACTTTTTCAAAAACAGAGCTTTAGCTCCTTAGAATGGATCAATTGAATCGGATAGGTTTTTGAAAAATGTAAAGGCGGTTTAGCACAGGGGCAGTGCATCAGTCTTGTAAACTGAGGGTCCAGGGTTCGATTCCCTGAATCGCCTTCCGATTTTTTGTGCAATCTGTTATCAGCTCTAACTTTTTGACGGACTTGCTCCTTCGCTACCAATTTGATTGAATGAGAGATGAATTTGAATTGCATTAATCGTGATGTAATTTCGAAGATCATTGATGAATATGTTGATTCAGCAAACTCACGAGCGTGTAATTCGTTTAATTATCTCCTGAAACTGCAAAGGTTGTTAACTCTTGAAGTAAGAGAAGCGATTACAGAAAGGCTGGAAAAAACTATCTCCACAAGTGATTCATCTAATTGTTATACTGTATTCAATAAATCAGAAATCGATTAAAGGAACAGGACCTCAGTTTCTCTAACATGCAAGGTTCAAAATCAAAGCTTTTTTTAAAATACAAAAAAAAATGTCCCATTCTCACCAAGCTTGTTCATCTACAACAACAAACAAACAACATACGAAAGGAGCCAACAAACGTACATTGGAAGAGTTAAACCAAAATAACAACCAAAACTGTGAAACCAAAAGCAATGAAAAAATTTTCATGTCCTCTCCTAAAGTAAGAGCCGCAATATTTGAAAGGCTTAAAAAGACTATAATCGATACACATGGCCCCATAAATCCTGAGATTGGTCTATCGCAAGGTGAGATTGATGCCATAAGAAACGCAGTCAGACAGGTGAAAAAAGAGTTTTCACGTTCCAGCTTTTACTAAAACAAGCCTTCAAAACCTTTTACTATCCAAACATATGTTTCGATTGTTGTCCATTATTGAGTTTTGGAAGAGAGAGAAACTTTTTACGCAAATATCAAATAAACAGTTAGCCTTTCAAAACTGAATGAGAGGACCACATGTTTTTCTTTTTTGCTCGGATCCAAAACACCGAGCTTTATTTAGACACCAGTCTAATGAAACAGGAAGCGAGTTGGTGTGGATAGAGCTCAACGAGCTTTTTGATTGCTGCATTAAGCCACGTTGTCGCAAGATTAGGAGTTCTTATAAAGTGTTTGATTTCACCCTGAGCCATTACAGCCTTCCTTCAACAAAGCCTATCCAAAAATTTGAAGCTGCTAACAGGTGCATAAAAAATCGGAAGGCGATTCAGGGAATCGAACCCTGGACCCTCAGTTTACAAGACTGATGCACTGCCCCTGTGCTAAACCGCCGTATGCTTATTGATTCCTAAAAATAAAGTTATTTGTTGATTATTGCCAATTGGTATTCCTTTTCCTTTCAGAGCATCTCAATGTTAACGCACGATGTTCTCCTTCATTCACGAGCACTCTCAAACCTAATTTACTAGAATCACATGTGATTCAACAACATGTTGTACCCCTCTCCGCCACACTCACAACAATTGTGTAATCTTTTTACATAAATTTGCTCGCATGGTGGAAGATCGTCGAGTCACTAACAAATTCTGTTCATAACTCAAATCCAATGGATAACATGATTTAAATTCACATTGAGGTCCATAAAATGCACCAACCTGTCCAAAGGTACAAACACATGTGTCATTGGCAATGCACGAACCACGTCCATTGCACACATCGGGTCGTGTCGAAACCTTTCCATAACACACGGGCAAGGCAATGGAACAATTCGCTCCTGTATAACCTTCCTTACATTGACACGTATCAGGAAAGGTACAATTTCCAACTCCATTACAAACCATACTCGTTTCATTGTGTAAAATTCCAAAACATGAAAATGTTTCACATTGTGCTCCTGTAATTCCCGTATGTTTACAACGACACTGATCTGGAGCTATACAAAAACCCATGCCACTACAAACAGAATCATGAGTAGCATTGATATTGAAACATTTCCATTCGAGAGCCATCACAGCCAATCCATGTCGATATCCAGTCGCTATGGCATACGGTAACAGAGTTTCACCTTTTTCATTCATTTGTGTGTCTTTGGAAATGGTGAGTACAGGAGTGGAGGGAACTGAGAGGAGTCCCATTTGAGGTGAAAGTTGAAAGTATCGATTTTGACCTCGACCATACACATTACCCTTATGTGTTAAAAAGTGAGCATCATAATCCCAAATAAATTCATTTCCATATACGGAAACATCCACCACCCGTTCATTATTAGGAATGGAAAACAGAGTGGCCACTCCCGAACGAAAGACATAGGCAAATCCATCTCGTGTCAAGAAAATTGGATAATCATAACATACAGCTTTCCAAACTTGTTTGGTCGAGAGAATGGGATCCCTTCCACTCACTTCAATAAATTCAAAATATTTGGGTTGAAGAGTGAAATTGGAACTCAGTGAGCCACCACTATTCGATCCAGTACCATAGACCTTTCCCAATGCTGTAATGATGAGAGTACTTTCTCGACACGCACAAATGTCGACAATTTTATCCATTCCTCCACTACTGGCATTTCCACTTTTTAATTCCACAATAGAAGTATTAAGAGCTGTTAAGGTCAACACTGGACTCGCCAAGGATTCAAGTTGACCATTCGTATTCGTTCCCAATCCTAATAAAGTTCCATTCGATAAGAGAAAGAGTGAAAATTTATCACCCACAGCCACTCGAGTGGCATTCATATTGGGATCACTGGCATAGTTGGCAAACAAATTGAAAGGAGGTCGAGGATCGACTGAACCTGAACCAAGTTGTCGATAGACATTGGAACCCCAACCAATGGGTTTTCCATTTTGGGTGAGAGCAATGGCATGAAGGGTCATGTAACTCAAATCGACAAGATTTTCATTCACCACTGCTCGAAGGAAGGAAGCAAGATTGTTCGAAGGTTTCTGAACAGGATTCGGTCCAAAAATGTGTAAATTATTGGGACAGACACCAAAGTTGTAGATTTCGGAGGAGTTGAAGGGTTTTGTGGCAAGAACGAAATTACATTGTTGACCACTTTTCACAATGATTTTAGAGTATTCTGGTTGTTGTGGATCCATTTGACCTTCCGGGTAAAAAGGTCGATAGGGAATGGGTGAAGATTGTGTCATGGCTTGTGCATTTTGAATATAAAGTATATCATCCAAACAGCTGAGAAATGATCAGATCCATCAATCATTGATCATTGAATACATTTATAATTGTTGTAAAAAGGGACAGTATAATTTCATGACTTACCTTTTGCCTTCATAATTTTCACCCCATGTGTACACTTGATTATCGACTTGAATGGCCATTCCACCCCGATAGAAGAGTTTCAACCTTTTCACTAAATTTGGAGTTGAAACTTGAGCAATGACACCTGGAGAATTATGACCACGGTCTGGAATATCTCCAAAACTCCATACATAATCACTGTATCATCATTGTTGTTGTTATCGATAGGAATACTATTGAACCTACCCAATCAAGCAAGCAGTTGCTAGTCTAGACACATAACATTCTGATGATTAAGGAAGTCACGATTGAAATGAATTTTTCAAACATAAAAAAATAAATTTCACGCAAGTTTCGAAACACAACACCATGGATGCATCACCTACCTTTCACAATAAAATTGGTACTTTCTCCAACAGCATCCACAAAATCTTGAGTCGAATTGAGTGGAGAAATTTGAGTTCCAAGTCCACGAGCGGTCTGAAAATTATCATCCAGTCCCCATGTGAAAATTTGTCCACGTTCACTCCAAGCAACGGCATGAGCATGCACGACATTGACTTTCACAAATGGTCCCGTATTGTCATAATCGAATGAAACTAATTGAGCATCTCCACATTGAGCATGTGAAGTATCAGAAATTCCAAGTCCAAGTCCTCCACGTGAATTACTTCCCCATGTGAAGACATGTCCTGTCGTGTTGATGGCTGCAGCAACACTGCTCTCATCGATATCATAATGTCCAACTGAAATGTACTTGATATTTCGTAAGGAGGGAATAATTGCAGGAGTCGTGTCGACTTGAATGGATGGAGATCGTCCTCGAATGCAAGTGTTATTTCCTCCCCATGAGAACACAAAACCTTCAGACGTCAAGGCAAATAAAGTCTCTTCTTGAGAGTGAAAAACACCTGTAAGAGTAACTTGTACCACCGTGACTGGAATGTTTTGAAGAGTGTCTGGATGAATCATGCTCGATGGGAGTGCAATTTTTGTAAAGATTCCACCCTTATAATAATATACTTCATTGGTATTGGTTAGAATTAAACATTTGAACCAACATGCAATTTGAGTGATTTGTTTGTTAAATAATGGAGTGGTTGCAAGTAGTGCTTCTGAGCGAAAGAAACCCATGGGAACCACAGGTGAAATGGCTACAGGTGGAGCAGAATTTCCATATCCTAAATCAAGTTTCAATGAAAAGTTATCAATACGAAAAGAAATGATTGCAAACAAATGTGAGGGCAAGTCAATGATTCATTTCAATACGCCAAAATGATTGAGGACAAGTAGATATAAGATTCAAAATTTCACAAAGGAATAGGTTCGGTCATCATATGAATCAGTATTTCACACGCATTCAATAGACTCGCACACTCGCACTCATACACATTGAAAACACCTACCAATAAAGTTATTACCATTATCTCCACATGCCATGATGGTTGTATTCAACACAATTCCAGAAGAAGCATTGGAATATTTCACAAGCAACCAATTAAAGCTTTTTCCATTGGCAATCGTCACCAAGTCCGATGAAATTTCTGATTGTCCATACGTTGGGTTCCATGCATAAGTGTTTGTGAAAAAAGCAGCTGATAATTTGGAATTGTTCAGAGGGATGTTGGAAGATTGAATATAGGTATTTCCTGTGGCCCAATTTTCATTACTGCCCCATACATAGACATCGGTTGAATTGTACCAATTTGTGTTTGGAAGTGGTTGTGAATGAACCACAAGGTGTGGCAGGAAAGTTGGATCCGGAGAGGAGATTGGCCAATTGTTGAATCCTAGAAGTGTTGTCGACAACAACCACACCCATAGCAGCCACAGCGAGATTGTGGGCAAGGATGAACTCGACAGTCTACCAATGGAATTTGATGTCATGATCTTGCGAATTTGCGATGGTATTGACCTTTCTTTTTTTTAAAATGTAAGCGATCAGTGAAAGCGCTTTTACTGTCTGCAACATGACATATTCAGTGAAAAGTGATTCGTCCGTGTGTGTGTACTGTAGTCAAGCTCCAACAATTCACCAAAACAAACAACAGCAAAATTTGTGGAACCTCCTTGTGGTGATGAGGTCAGGTCGAACCAAAAGTGACCTTTTTCACTCTGCTCTTAACAACATTCCAATTTTTTCACAAACATTACAACACTAAACGGTATGCTTCTTGGTTGGCTCTTTCCAAAACAAACGATGCAGAGTATCCAGCAGCTCTTTCAAACCTTCGTTGATCTTCCTTTGAAAGCTTGGAATAAGGCTCAGCGGTTTGAATAATCATCTTTGGTGCAGGTTGTCGTTTCTGTAATTGGCTTGGGAAAATACCCATAAAACTGGTAGAGGCTGCTTTTTCTTCTTGTTTTTCCTGCATAGTAATTTCTTGTAAATGTTTGTGTACTGCTTCTTTTTCTTTTCTTTCTTCCGCTTCCATTAACTTTCGTTCTTCTTCAAGTTTCTTTTGTTTGTATTCATTTTCTTGTAAGGCTCTATTCTTTGCAATGAGATTTTTGTTCACTTGTTTGAATTCATCAATTTCTCGTTGTCGCTTGAGTTTTACTTCATTGTCGTTGGAATAGGCCAAATCAAATACTAGTAATTTGGATTGTAGGAATTACATAACATGGGAATTCAACGGAAAATCACATATGAATCATAGAATTGTAATGTTCATGTCAATTGGTTTCGGAATTACGGTGATCATACGGTAAAATTGTATGTATCGTACTAATAAATTATAATTTTAGTACATACTAATATCCTCTACTTTTTCCAAATAATCATTATATTCTCGTAGTGTTGCAAAATTTTCTCTTCTCAAATTAAATCTGTAAATATCATTCCCAAGTGTAAAGTAATCATTGATGTGAATATTAATGATATGAACAATTCCGAAAGTTCATGATGTGAGAAACGTTTTGAAAAGAACACAACACCTACACTCGGAGCACATCTTTGCGAACACGGACTTCTCTATCAAGTTCAGACATTTTTTTTGATATTGAAAATCTTTTTATTCGCTTTCCTAGCAAACGTTATTGGTCTTCCTCGTCTGAACCAAAATCTTCTTCACCAAGCATTGCCATGAGCTTGAGAGCAGTCATTTCCGCCCTCTTTTTTCGTTCTTCATGTGGAATGTTGGCTCCTTCTTTCCTCAAGAAGAGCATTTCTGTCATGAGTTGATCCAAGACTTTCATTTCCTTTTCTTCATCTTCTAAGATTTCCTCTTCTTCCAAAAGCTCTTCCGTTGTTTTTGCTTGTGGCTTTTCCTTCTTTTCATCCTTCTTGACATCAGAAGCAGCTATTGGCTCTTCCTTAGATTCTGAAATATTTTGAGGCATGGACTTTGATAAAGTTTTTGGATTGTGACGAACCATATCAGGCCACATGGTACATTCCAAAGCCTCCATCAATCTTTCCACTCCTCTTTTATCGTCAATAATTGATGCAGATTCTTCTTCCTCCTGTTCCTCCTTTTTGTAATTCTTTACAATCAATTCAAAATTATTTTCAACACACCAATGTCGAGATTCATCTTTCACCTTATCATGTGGCTCGTCAATATAATAAATAAAGCCAGATTCAATTTCATTCTTATATTTCAAAATATTTTCCAAGACTAAATCCGATTGATAATCAGGAATACCAATGATCACTTGCACACTCTTATTTACCCAATCAAATGGACAAATTGAATGTTGTGCCACATCCCAGAAATGAAGACAAATATTTGTACTGTAATATTTCGTGTTTAACGGCATGGTTACATGTTCCGATTCCAAATCATGCTCCTTGTTATAATTTTCAATGCCCAACACATTCATCATTTCATCCCGATAATTTTTTCCCTTCTCTTTCAACTCGGGTAAAGCATGCACCACGAGAATGTGATTATTATTTCCGGAAATCACCGAAGCGGATGAAGCCAACATTTTTCTTTTTTTTTGATGATGTCATCGATGAGATCTTTTTACATTTGGAATTTTGGATGATGTTGAATCAACGTAAGAGAGGGATCATTTGTAAATATATTATATCGCGAAGAACCTCTAGGTCATGCGATAGAGACTTTATATCTTGTTTTAAATAATTGAAAAAGAAAATACAAATTTCACAAAAAAAATGAATATTCTCATGATGAGCGCATCCTCTCGGGAAAAACTGAAAGGAGCTTATCCCGAAGAATTGGAAGAAGGTTTTCATTTAAATAGAGAAACAACGGGAACAGTGATCAAGTTTAATCATCTAGGAAATATCTTTGCTGTTGGATGTTTTGATGGAACCTTGTCTATTTATGATTCCGATACGCTTTCTCAAATTTCTCAATTTAGAGTTGCGAAAACGATGGTATCGAACATTGAATGGTACATAGATTATACATTTATTATGTGCTCTGAACGTGATGCTATTACAATATGGAACGTCATTGAAAAGGAGTGTATTAAACGATTTCCATTTCCCGGACACGTGATCACAAGAGCCTATATTTGCCCAGCCGACCAGTATGTATTTTGTCATGCACATCATAATTCATGATTAATTGTCTATTATTGAAATGCGTCATGATGAAATAATTTTTTTCAATTCACAGAAATTTAATATTGATCTGCACAGACGTTTCTCCTCCACTGTTGCTAAACACTGAAACTGAGGAACGACGATATCTTCCTATCAAGCTCTATGAGTACAAAAACGTAAGTAGGAGAGAAATGTCACAACTCTTTAACTCTCTTGTAGAAATCAAGGCAAAAAGATTTGGTTGGTGGCCCATTTTCTCCGGACGGAAAGTACATATTTATTGGCAACACTATGGGCCAAATTGTAGCGATTAATACTCACTCTCTAAAAGTAGTGCCACACAATGGTGGCGAACCCTTCCATATTTCTGGAGAAGCCAATGTCGACTTGAGTCAAAGAATCATTCAAAATCGAGGTTACTTTATCACACAAATAGCTTTTTCAAAAAAAGGAAAATATATTGCTGTAAATACGCAAACAACCATTTACGTTTTTCTAGTGACCATTAATGTCAAAAAGAATTCTGAATACGTAGAATATGCTAAAATTTTTGAACTTCCTAGCATTCACAACGAACCATTTTACCTATTAAGCTTTATTGGAACCAGCACGGGAGGTGCTTCTGAAGACTCTGACTATTTAATCGCAACAAAAGAACATAATATTCACATCTACGACTATATAAGTGGAGATTTAATGAAAATTCTAGATTGTCCCCTAAATGAGCGTGTGATATCCCTTGAATGTCATCCTCAAACATTTAAGTATATACGACCATTGATTGTTACAGGAACAACAGGTGGAAACATTCTTTTTTGGACCAAGACAATTGTAGAAAATTGGAGCGCGTTTTCTCCAGAATTTGATGAGCTTGAGTGTAATGAGTTGTATATTGAAAGAGAGAATGAGTACGATGAAGATTGTGACGCTAATGTGGACAATAAGCCGTTAAAATTGTTAATATCAGATGTAAATGATCCAAACATAATTATTGATATTTTTGAAAGGCCAAGTGACATGCCTATTAATGAATACGAACAAGAGGCTATTTATATTCCAACAGCGCCTCTGCGAGATGGAGAAGAAGATGATAATTACTTTGACCATCCTCAAGAGCATGAAGAAAAGCCTCAAAGAAAAAAGCCAAAACGGCGTCATCCACCTAAGAAGAAACGAGCATCTTACTCGTCGGACGATGATGATGACGATGACGAAGATTATTTCGACTAGGAGAAAATCCAATATATTCTGATTTTATTGGTTATTTAGCTTTTTCTTGAGTTGCTCATTTTCATTCAAAAGCTCTTGCACCTTGGATTCCAATGCTGCGTTTTCTTGCTGAAGCAGATTGATATCGGAAGCCATTTCTATTAATCGATCGCTCAAATCCTTTTTTCGTATTGAGGTCAGGCAAATATTTTGCAATTTTCGTTCAATATTGGAGGCGTTGCTTAAATGGTTAGTATTGATTAGTATTTCTAAGGCATTTTCTTCGTTCACGTTAGATATCAAAACCCGTAATACTTCTTGATAAAGTTGTCTCATGCAATAAAAGTTTGCCATAATTAACAATAGCATTAACTCTCGAATGCTCAGATCCTTGTTCTCTGTAATTTGCATACCATATATATGTTCAATAAGAAGGTTCATTTGCTTTGGGGAATCCACTTGGTCCATAACAACTTCATTATTATGTTTTTCCTTGAATCCGTGTGTAAGCATGGATCTGAAAAAGTCACTTCGCGCAATTAACAAGGCCTTGTCACAGTAAAATGGTTGAGAGCAATGTGGAATTGTAATTTTAAAATCTCCTTGAGAACTTCCACTTTTCATTTCTTGCAATCGATTTCCTAAATGAATTTGAAGATATTCTGATGGATGTAAATCTAATGTTAGATCTTCAATTAAATTTCGATAATTGGGATCACATCTAGAGCATGCTTCTTCAATGGTTTGCTTCTCCAACGAGGAAGACTGAATTCGAAACATACACCAACGGAGTAATGATCTAACCTGGTATGCATTCGCAAAGCCCATCAGCTCTAAAATTTCGTTATCTGTAGTATCTGGCTCGATACCATATAGAAATGAGAGTACTTTGCTAAGGTCAACTTGAAAATTAATTGATAGTGTCACAATTTTTGTCTCTGAGTCCGGAACCAACGAGAAAACGTCTAAAGCTGAACATTGTGAGAGTATGACCCTATGAGCAGCAAATGACTTTTTTGGAGTTTTTAAAATCATGTCAAAATATCGATTTTCTAGTTGATAGCTCCTTCCTAGCTCAAAAAATGGAATATTTTGGGTTATATCATTCACAATAGGTATTGATGTTAGTTGAGGAGGCGCATCAAATTGAATTTGATAGCTTGTTAAATAGTTGTTAGAATTTTTGAATATTTTCAATGTACATACAAATCATTGGTTCTTTTTCCTTCAGCTGAATATCCACCAAACATGTAAAGCGACGCATTTCTAGTATTATACACCATTCCTAATCGTGAAAGTTTAGGAACTGTGAAATTTTCTGGTACTGGTAGATACATCCACTTTAACGACAAGAAGTTGAAGACCCAAAGCTCGTCTACACATTTTTGTTGGGAGTCTTCGCCTCCAAACATGATCATTTTATCCTCATTAATCATGGTCGAGCATGAACAGAGAACCTTGGGTAATGTTTTTAAATTAACATTGTCAGAGGCCGTACTATCCGTACTTTCCATATCCAATTTGGACCATCTTTTCGTTTTAAAACTGTAAACAAATGTTTGACTTGTAGAGACATTTCCTTGAATTTTTCCACCTGTTATTATCATGCATTTATGTTTTGAACTGTATTGTGCAGTATGATAAGCTCTTCCACTTGGCATTTCGTTTTCACATGTAATTTTAGACCATGAGTTTGTATCAAAATTAAATTCAAACAGAGAGTCAATGTACTATTTGATCGTTGTTAATCGACAGGTAAGGTATATTATAAACGTACGTTTGTTCCGTCGTGGCCTCCAAATATGACCATGGAATTGGTATCTTTGCAAAATACAGCTGAATGTCCATCGGTTGCCTTTGGCATGTCAGGTACTTCTATTTTGTTCCACGTCTCTGTACGCAGATCAAATCCAAAAAAGTCATTTCTAAGAAATTTTTTGATCATAAAATTGCATTTCATCAAATAATTAGATTACCTACAATTTGGTTCCTCCCTCTTTTCTTCCTCCAAATAGTAATAATCTTTCATTCTTCTGATCCAAAACCATAGTATGAAAAATTCGCTTCAGAGGCTTTTTTCCTTTTGTCTCTATGGTGTACCATCTGTTCAAATCAATATCAAAGCAATACAGCTCATTATCATAAATTCCTAATGGATCATAATTTTCATTATATTAAAAGCATCCAAATAATTCGTAAACATGAAATACTTCTCACAAACTCACCCCTCTCAACAGCCCCTCCGAAAACATAAATCTTGTTATTGTAGTGTGTTACAGTATGGCTAAATCTTCCCTTTACAACATCTGAAGACGGCAGTAAGGCTATGTTTTTAATCTTGGGAAGTTGATCCAAAGAATCTACCAAGTAATCATCATCCCCCATTGTATGTCCATTGCTATTATTATTTTCAAAATTCATTATGGCTGTTGGCTCCGAGATCGCTCCAACAGTTAAATGTTCTACTGCCTAATGCAGATCACTCTGAATGAGAATTGTAAGAAAAATGCACTGGTATTGTTGTTGTTGTTATTCGCGGGATGAATGAAATTAACAAGCTGCTCTTCTGATGATGTGTTGGTCGATGAAGAGAGAATGAAATTTTTTTAGGAATGGATTTTAATTGAATTTTCTTCAGCAATGAATGAATCAATACTTTTATAAGAGTGGATGACTGTTTCATGTTATGGTTCATTGGCTGATATGGCCTTTGAGAATATGAATTGTGGTCCACAATTCTTGCCCCACTTCACCCGTCTCGATCGGTTAAACGAATTTGTTGAATTTTCAACACCCAAGCAAGTTTGAAAAAATGTCTGCACTGCCTCTTCCTTCATCATCCACTCCCGAACGACTTTCATCCACAACAACAACAACAACACCACTCTCAAAGATGGAACAAGAAAATAGAGATATCATGCACTCTATTTTTGAAATGAATCAAATTATGGTGAGAGCTATTCCTTCAATTTCCGAGTTGGTTGAAAATGAAAAGGAATCCATAAATTGTATCAAACCAGGATATGAGGAATTGGATGAGCCTAATCCGACCTATACCTGTAAAGATGACATCCAAAATTTTGAGTTGGTTGACTTGGTTGAGAAACAAGCCAAACGTTCGCTTGTGTATTTGTTTCTTCCCGATACAAGATGTAGAACATTGAGAGTTGAAGGAAATACAGTTACCTCCATGATTGACTTTGCAGCAAGTGAACAATTAGTGGACTCTGAAGGTAGACTCACAAAATACAAGCCTCTCTATGACAGGCTTGAACCATACATTACAGAAGCTTCCATTTATCATGGCATGGTTTTTGACCTTCATAGAGAAGATACCAATTATTTCAAGTCAAAAATTGAATTCATGGAAAAAGAGTTGGGCTATAAAGGAATTCAACAACCTTTTGTCACACAGAGCTCACAAGAGAATGTTTTTTGCGAGTCAGTTTCCAAGAATTATGTGGTGAAATTAGTTGAAACCAGACAAGAGCTAATTGAAGTCATTGATTGCATGCAAGAAACCTTTACCTCCTTCAAGTCAGGAGAACTTACAGCAAACGTGATGAATAATATTTACCCATTGAATTCAGATGAATTTGCTTGGATTTGTATTAAAGATGATGGAGAAGTAGCAACGACTGGACAAGGTATGTTTTTTCATTGTGTGGAATGAATTTGATTGCTAATTTCGTGTCACAACTCAACCTCAGTTTTCTTTGGGCCAACTACTTGCTACGGTTCAAATTTGTGCACCAAGCCAAAATTCAGAGGAAAGGGTTATGCCACTCTCATGATGGTTGCCATGATAGAATTAGCAAAAACAAGAAAACACAAGTACAACAGTTTTGTCATACAAGCTTCATTGGATGGGCTCTCCATCTACAGCAAGCTCGGTTTTGACTACAGGTACGATTTTGAAATTTTGGAACTAAATCCACAAGCCAAAGAAAGCGAAGAGCAAGAATAAAAACGTGATGATTCATCAGATCAGTGCAGCTCTGTTACGTACTCAATTGTTGATTGAGTCATCACCGTTGCCCAACAGTTGACATCCCAAAGCAAAAACTCACCAATTCTTTAAACAAAAGACAACAAGAACGTATGAAATTTTACTGTTTAAATATTTAGAGTTTTTGTTTTTATTGTCCTTGTGGACAGGCTATTATATACAGGAGGCAAACATCAAAAACGATCTGTCAAATCTAGGGTTGTGGTATTTGTTTAAATTAAATTAGTAAGCTTGAGATTGTTGTGGCTCAGAAGCAGCAGCTGGAGTTTCCTTAGCAGCTGATGAAGCAGCAGTCTTGGTTCCCTTTGTAGCTGGCTTGGTTGGAGCAGTACCAATGAGTGACTTGTGAATGTGTGGAATAACACCTCCTCCTGCAATAGTACCCTTAATCAATTTATCCAATTCTTCGTCACCTCTAATAGCCAATTGCAAGTGTCTGGGAGTAATACGCTTGACCTTCAAGTCCTTGGAAGCGTTACCAGCAAGTTCGAGAACTTCTGCACACAAGTATTCGAGAATGGCAGCAACATAGACAGATGATGTACCGGAAACTCTTGATCCAGAGTGAACACGTTGCTTCAAGTGACGATGAATACGACCAACTGGGAATTGCAAACCAGCCTTTGATGAACGAGAAATTGGTTTAGCCTTATCCTTTCTTGGACCTCCCTTCTTCTTTTCTTGGGTAGCCTTTGGTTGAGTTGCAGCTGCTGTTGTTTCAGTCATTTTGTTGTATTATTGATGATGAATTCCTAGAATTGTTTGTTGTTACTTTTTTTTTTGTGTGGCTTGATGGCAAGCCATTTTATCTATGACGCTGGAAGGAGCATGCTGCCGTTACACGTTGTAAAAAGTTGAGCGGATCGAAATTTTTTTCTGGCAAGATCATCGCCCTTGAGTTTTGTGATTGGATCCAAAAACGAAAAATAAAGCAACTTCAGAAGTCTTGCTGTCAGGAACCTTTACAGTTCAATCAAACGAGTGAATAATGGTGTCGTAAAATGACCGATCAAGGCAATGATAGCCGACCTTGGTCTGTGTGCAAGATCTGCACAGAAGATGTTTTCCTCCATCAATTTTCAAAGAAGAACGAAATCTATTATTAAAAAATATTTTGCAACTTGTTTCATCACAGCAGAGTTTTCTTCGGCCGAGCATAACGCGGCAACCATCATCATTCAACCCCAGTTCATCACGTATTTATTTCCAATTGTTGCTGTTGGGTGTTTGTAGGAAGGATAGGATTTTTGAAATTGAGAGCAACGACAACTTTTGCTGTGCTCGCTCTTCTCCTATTTCATATCACAAACACCAAGCCCGAAGAAGAATAACAGCAACATTATAAAGAGTGAGTACGGAATCTATACCAAGAGCCTCGGTTGGATCAAACTCTTCTTCTTGCCTATTCTCTCCTACTACCATCAACCAACAATTTCAGTAATTCAATCATCATCAAGGTTGTACTTACTGTTTGAGCGTGCTCCAGCCTTTGTATCACTCTTCCCTTTCCATTTCTCAATTTCATTATTTATCAAATCACCACCAACAACATCATGTCTTCTTTGAAGAATTACAAGAGCAACATTGCCGATACATCCACCCATCCCTTTAATCAGCCCATCACAGAATCCTCAAACGTTGAGACGCTTCCTTCCAGTAATACTGCCAACACTACTCTCTCAGTAGCCACAACTACCACCCAACCATACTCTCCCCCATCAAATCAAAACAATCATCACACCACCGCCAAAATCCCTTCAGACAAACCTATTGGCTTTGTCAAATACTCCAAACAACAAGTGATATCATCACCTGCTTTATCCTCGTCTTCGCACACGTCCACAAACACAACAACCCCTAATTTAACCCCTCTTTCTAGCCCTTCCAATACTTCCTTGAGCCAACCATCCTCTTCCGCTTTACGTGATATTACTTCATCAGACACCACTACTCCTTCGACATCAAGCTTTTCAGAATCTTCTAACAACAACAACAATAGCAATGAAAAACATTTCACGCCTCTTTATCCTTCTCAAAACGCTCTCAAGACACTGACACTAGGATTGTCAGTTTTCTACAAGTCTTGTGCTCGTGAAAATATTCAAATACTCACAGTTCCAAGTGAAGGAGTTCATAATGGAGGGCATGACAACATAGAGGGAAATCTTATACTTTTTACAGGTGCCATTCTTGGAGACCGATATCATGTGCTTGGTTTATTGGGACAGGGAACTTTTGGCCAGGTAGTGAAATGTGAAGATCTCTTTACAAAACAAACTGTAGCTGTAAAGGTTATAAAAAACAAAACAGCGTACGTAAGGCAAGCACAGATAGAAATTTCTGTGTTGGATGATTTAAAAAACCATGGCAAAGAACAACATCATCATATTATTACCAAGCTTGACCAATTTACTCACATGAATCATCTGTGTATCGTTGTGGAGTTGTTGGGAATGAATTTATTTGAGCTTATCAAGCAGAATAGATTTATTGGGCTTTCTCTTAATCTTATTTCTGTATTTTTGTCTCAGGTAGGTAGTTGATTAATTTTAGTACAGATCATCATAACTGTATTAGATGTTGGATGCTCTGTGTTTGTTAGCTGATGCTGATATTATTCATTGTGACTTAAAACCAGAAAATATTTTATTAACAGACTTATCTCATCCAAAAGACCTGTTACGGGTGATAGACTTTGGATCCGCGTGTTACGCAAGAAATTCTGAATTTGCAGGAAATTTTTATATCCAATCTCGATTTTATAGAGCTCCAGAAGTTCTTTTAGGATTAAGGTACAACAAGTCAATAGATATGTGGTCATTAGGTTGTATTTGTGCGGAACTTTTCTTAGGATTGCCTTTGCTTCCTGGAGTAAATGAGTATAATCAATTAGCAAGAATTGTAGAAATGTTCGGAACACCTCCTCCCTACATGATAGAGTATGGCAAATTTGGATCAAAGTACTTTAATCAAATTTCTACTAGAACAAATGGACAAGACATTGATATGCCATTGCAACAAGATGGCAGCATTAGCTTTTATGAGCTAAAACCAGAACGTCAATTCTATCAAGAAAATCCCAAGGTCCCACAATTGGAGTGGAAAAGATATTTCAATTATACCAAACTTCCTGATTTAGTGAATCATTATGTAAGCAACTCTAAGGTTGATGAAAAGGAAATGACGTTAAGGGCTTCATTTGCAGATTTTTTGAATGGGCTACTTCAATTAGATCCTTTCAAGAGATGGACTCCAGATCAAGCAATACTTCATCCATTCATAACAAACAAGGAATTTACAACACCATTTATTCCACCACAAACGAAACATTCTCTTGCGAACGCCCAACAGCTCAAAAGATTACTTCCTCGTCCCTCTTTTCCTACTTCTCTTCCTCCTCATTTATTTGGTACATCGATAGGCACTCCAAATCAATCATTCCTTTCTTATGGACTTTCGCCTGTTACAGGTCCTGTTAATTATAACTCTGCGAATGCTTCTCCAATGACAAATTCCTATCTCAGACAAGCTTTTGCACCAAACTCTTTGGATCCACAACAAATACCGCTTGGTACAAGCCCATATGTTCCACATAGCATTCCAATTTCCAACACAAATCAAGTATCAGGAAGTTATAGTGGTAGCTTTGGAAGCTATACACAAGCTTCTTCGTGGGGGTCCAATATCAACTGTCCTAATGTCAATATGCACGGCAATTACATGGCTCCATATTCTTATCAACCATATCAAGCGTCACCTAGCACAGGTAGTTATTTGGGAATGTCACCACAAGTGTTTGGTTCATCAATTTTAGGATCAACACCTTCAGCTGCTGGTAGCTATGGAAATTCGTATGGAAGAAGACGAAGCTCAGCAGCCAGAAATCCTCCACTTCTTGATGGAAATATCAGAGAGAGCATGCAAGGCCTATCACTCGAGGACAATAACACCAATGCAACAACGACACACTCTGGAAGATCTAGATCTTTCTCGAATGGAGGCACCAAGCTCCAGACAAATAATTCTCAAAAAGTGTCGACTAATAAGAGCAACGCAAACGTAGGCGGTATCAAAGGCCAGCAGTCACAACAAGGCTCAAACACAGTATTCTCTTCAAAGCCGCCAAAGCATCCTCAAAAATCTCCTACTGGAAGACATCGTAGAAACGCTCATAGCTCACATAACTCATCTTCTGACAATATTGATGTGGGCGAGGGCAGCGAATCATGGGACCCATTTTTCAATAATGACGATACAGCATCTAGCACTGGCAGTTTTAATCCTTATTTCAATAGTTTTGACGAGGGAACCGATAAATCTCCGCTGGATTCACGCCACCAGGATTATGCAGAATCACCTTTGAACTCGAGCCTGCATGCCTCTCCTCAGAAACAACATTCGAAACCACTTTCTGTTGTTGGAACCTCATCAAAGGTTCATAACTCGTATGATGATAATAACCCAACGACTAGTTTTGGATACTCCTCAAAGAACAGACCAACAACGACCTCTCACTCCACTGTTGCAAGCAATAACAGTCATCACAACAAGCAAAACAAGAACTTGAAGAAAAAACCAACGAATAATTATTAAATTTGCTTTGTTAGTGGAGTGGACATCAGGTTATTGATTTCTTGTACAACTCGCTTGAGCATTTCGCAAGCGTTTAATAAGGCACAACTGGAAACAGCAGAAAATAGTTCACCTCCCAGTCTGCCTTTTAAACCAGGAGCTTATTTCTTCCATTTTGACATTTTCTTCGACGGCTCTATCTACAAGAGGAGGCAGCTCAATATTAACGTTAGCTCGAATTTTTAAGCTCAGTAATGCATGATGAATGGCGATTCTTAATTCTTGTTGTTGGAACGCTTCTCTCATCGTGGTAATTGCTTTCATTTCTCTAGCATATGATTCATTTTCACTTTTGCTCTTTTCCAACTCGGCCCTCAAATTGTTGATTTCAATCTTCATTGATGCCACGATTTTTTCATACCTATCCGTTATTTCTTGTATTTTGGTTTCAAGGGCTAATTTGTCAACTTGAAGGGTTTTCACTTGATTTTTCAACAACACCTCCCCACCTGGTAGATGAAACTTGGAAGAATCAATTGGTGTATATCCTATTAAGTCAACCATGTCTTCTCGCTCCTCGTTATGTTTTGAGTTGTTGTGTGTAGAACTTTGCTCCAGTCTCAGCGGTTGTGGGCGCTTTAAGCATACCACAGATTTCACAGACCTAATAGTTTTGCGTGGGCTATAATGAGGTATGTACAGTGAATCTGATTCTTCAATAGATGCTAATTTGTCTTTCCTATGTGCTACAGTGTCGTCTACAGATCCAGAAAATACTCGTCCTATCTTAAAGAATATCATGGAGGCTGCCAAATCCTTTTTCTTACACTTGTGTAACAAAAGAGATGCGCTAATACATGCATTTGCAAATCCACGATTGACAGCAAGACGATACCAAGACATGGCTTTTTTTCTCAATAATTTACATTCTATTTCGTCTTCAGTTTGGCTTGCCATCTCTTCATAAATGTTTCCAAGTTGTAGCATTGGCTTTGCATCACCACTTTGAATAATAGACTCGACATAGAAAAGCTTTGCTTTCGTAATATCCTTCCGTTCGTTCCCCACTCCTTTCAAATACATGGTTGCAATTTTTACACTTGCCTTTGCATAGTTATTTTGAAATGAAGCAAGTTGCAAATAATGTAACGCTTGGTCTTCTGAACGTACAATGCCGAAAGGATTATCACTTTCTAGCAAACAAAGATTGGCAAATGCATAACGAGCTTGAGCATGACCAAGATCTGCAGCTTCCCGGTATACAATATAAGCGTCAGACAATTCTGGCATTTCTAAAGCTTGATGATATTTAAGCGCCGCCTCTTCAAGGTTGAACTGGTGTAATCCAGTAGAAGATAAGATGAGATCTTTCTTCAATTTCTCATAATCTTTGTGACACTCCAAAATATCCTCCACAAGATATTGAAACCATTCTGAATGCATTTCATGATGAAGAGGAGGCTCGGATGGCTGAAGAACATACTCTACCTCCGCATTGACATGATTGGATTTGTGCTCAATTTTAAGCGGTAATGAAAATGGATAATGTACATCATCATTTAGATCATGCTTTTTGAGCTCTAGAAAAAGGTAGTTATTGTATATCACGCCCCAATTTGACTCCTTCGCATGAATAGTTACTGATAACGACGAATCTAACAGCACTTCTTCTCTAAACCGTTCATCTTCTTCTCTTACTTGTAAAAAAGCTTTCACTCGTTGTTCATGAATCTCCACTTTCAACTCCAACCTTCCATCATTCATATTTACATCATCTCCATCACGCCTTACTATCGGAATCAACACAAAAATATATTCTCTATTTTGTTTCCATAGAAAACGACAAAACGGTCTCTCGTTCTCACATCCATCACCAAGACATTGAGTTTCCTTAATATCCTTCCTCCATCTCCGCCAATGAAGAAATTCCAACGTCTCTTCCTCAAACACCTCAAAAGCCTTTCTCCGATGAAGCATGAAGGAGGAAATTTTTTTATGACTCTTCCGAAACACCCGAGAGGAATGACGAAGCATGGAAGAACTTGAATAACGAGGGAAGGATGAATGCCTATTCTTGGAAGCATCATGCATTGGAGAAGGAGGAACATTTTCATCATGGCATGATGTATTGCAAGAGGGAAAATGATGAGAATTCAATAATGGAAAATCATACAGATCGTGTGCTTCGAAAATTCTTGGCGCCGAAGACTCTTTGCATGAAAAGGATCTATTCCGAGAAGGACTTGATGGGGAGAGTGGACTTGAACGTGAAGGTAGACCAACTAGAAAATGCGCTGTGGACATTCGTGGCGAACATGGAGGTGAAACTAATTCCTCATCCACATGTTGGAATGAAAGCTTGGAACGAGGGGATAAATAGGGCAATACATTTTGTAACAGAGGTGGATTTGAGGTTGTAGAGGTGAGATTGTCTTGAATTGCTTCTCCACCTCTACTCTTATTCCTTGAATGCATTGATATTAGATGGAAAGAGTGGATGATGCTTTTGTTTAGAATGAATTTGTATTCGTTGCATTCTTGGACCAGTGAAAGGTTTGACATAACATGACTGGATGGAGCGTGCTCTATCTCTATTGAACTTGTAAATTACAAAACAAGAATTATGAACCCAACTCAACAACCCAATAAGGAAGTGACAAATGTCAATGATGTATTTTTTTTCAATGTTGAAAGAACATGACAATTTTAACATGACAAAGACATCTCTTAACTATGGTACAATAATTTCATGAGGGAATGGACCATCAAAGGTCTTGCTCAAAATCCGAAAAACTTGGAGATCTCTCTCCAATTCTTCTTTTGAAACACTCGTCGTCATTCTGACAATGGTGTGTTTTCTTCTTGTCTTTTGAAACTAATGCAAAAGGACTCGATCTAAAAATCAATTGTTCTTGATAGTACAAACAAAGACAAAAGCGAAATTTTGTTACCTTCTTCGTTCCCACTTTTGAAATAGAGAAAGAACCTTGGACAAAGGATGTATGAATACTTTCTGAATTGCTCTTGGTTGGTTGAAACTCTGCTACAAATTGATCATTCATTTCAGACTTTTCAGGACAATCGACTTGGAATTCCAAAGCTGAGACATCCAAATCCGGAATCGAATGTGGGAGACGATACACTAAAATGTATCGATAAGGATTGCCCTTGTTGGAAGAACAATATGCAAAGCGTAAGGCACTTCCACAACAATTAGTCATTTCAGGTAATAGACCATACAATTTTTGAGATTCTCCACGTCGAGTTCTGTAAGTCATAATCACTCCAGTTCCCATTTCCAAGTATGGCAAATAAATGTCAGTACCTTCTGGAAGAGAAGCATTGAGGGATATTTGAGAAGATGATTCCTCACTGGTATCTGAATCAGAATGATCGACACTTGCAGAGTCTTCCAATTTGAATTGTGATGAAAGGCGTTCATGAATCGGATGGCCGGAATCGGAGGAGGAAGAAGCTACCGGAGAGGAAGCATGTCGTTTCTTTAACTTCTTTGTACGCTGTTGAAGAGGTGGACTTGTAACGCTCATAGAATCATGCTTTCGTTTTGTCAAGTTGGAACCATTCCATTCCAACATGGATGAAACAGCATCCTTCTTGTTACCTTGATTTGGTAATTCATTGTACTGTGGCGTGTTGAGTGGTTGGAATGGACACTCGTTAGGAATTTGTCCAATCAAACGACCGAGTTGATCATAGGACAGACCGGTCGATGATGACAATGGAGTTGTGCATGGAATTTGCATCAAGTGAGAAATTGAAACTGGAGCGTTATTGCTTGTTGTGGACAAACGAGAGTCAGGACTTGTGGATTGGAATTTTCCGTCCCATGTCGAGGGAATTCTCAATTGATTGAAATCTGCAGAGGATACCAAAGAGGGGTCAACTGGGAATCCAATCACGAGTAACCAAGATGGAGAAGAGCCACTTGGAGGCATGACTGCTTGCATGGGAAGGCTATGGATCAATCCGCCGTTGTTCAATGGTTGAATGGTTTCTATGGATGATGAGAGAAGAGGATGTTGGGAATTTTCTGAATTCTCATCTTGATTCGTGGAGAAACAAGAGCTTGAATCTGGAGTACAAACGAAAGAATCTTGTTCTTGGTGATCAAAGACGTCTTGCTCATGGAGGAATACTTCTTCTTGTGGATTGGAATCAAATATTGAAGTGTTGTTATACTCGCTCATGTTGTTCATGATTCAGTGGATCGATCAATGGTTGTATGAAATGAATTCTTTGTTTTTTTTTTCGAGATTGGATGAAAAACTGGGAAAATTTGAACACTCGTTGATCATGCAAGTTGTTGGTGTGGACTTGCTGTTTGTTGGTGGGGTTGTAAACCCATCGTCGAATACCTTTTCACGCTTTTTTGATGTGTAACATGTGCGTGAGACTTTAAATGTACAAAATCCTTTCGGAAATTTTCACGTTCTGTTGGATCGTGAACACACTGCAACACCAAAACGTGAACGGTACTCACCTCAACAATTCTGTTGTATCAACCCTTGGCCAAGGGTTCGTCTCCTGGTTTACAGACTGTTACATCAAAAATTCAAGTTATTAATAAGAAGCGTTGTTTACAAAAAATATGCAAACTTGAGGTTGGCAATCACGATACCACTTCATGTTGGCCAGTTGCCAGTTGGATTCCGATACTTTGAAATTGGATTTGCAGATCATAGAAGAAATTGTTGCCTGTATCATGAACCGTTGGTGATGTTGTACTGTTCAGAATATGGATAAGAGCGAATCGTTGAGTTTCATTGAATGATTCGTCATGATGAGAACAGGCTTCCAGTAAAACTTTTGGGAACTTGTTGCAAGCCTTCCAACAACTTTCCAAATAAGATTGAAAATTTCGGAAACTGACATTGAGATTCCAATTAGCTTCGGAAATGAATTTCATCAATTCCACACAACAAAAAGACAACTTGCATCACCACTGCCTCCACTCAACACAAAAAATGTTTGACAGGCATGACGAGCTCTGTCGCTCTTCAAAGAGTTGCTCTCTGATGACAACACCGAGCACGATCATAAAGAAGCAGTTCGATCGTTCTCAGCTCGGCCTTTCCATGATGATTATTCTTGCAACATGCAGTCTCATTCTGGTTCTTACTCTTCCTATTGCATCATTCGCTCAAGAACTGTGTAGAGGCAAAATGCCCACATGGAAACAACGATTGTGTAGAGATAAGACATCTACTTTCCAACCTTCGTGGTGTCGATTTCAGAATCCATTTGCTTCTGTCCCTTTTCTGTTTAGTGATGGTAGATTTCCACAGTTGCCTTCTGCTGAGAGTGGTATTGTTTGTGAAACGTCAGTGAGTGGAGTATTGAGCATGTTGAATGGTACGATCATTGGTAGTGGTGGTGATGGATCACATCCTGTAATATCACCGAGGGATAAATGCAAGTACATTACCAAAATTAACACCTTAGAATTTGATCGGTTGCCAGAGGGTGAGAATCGATATGTAGTGTTTGGTTTGGTGTCTGGCGAGATTGTACTTGTAAATTTCAACAAAGACAAAGCTTTTTTGGCAGGAAAGACATCTGACAGGAGCACCGTCCAATTCATGGATGCTATTGCACACAACGGGTCAAATATTTTAATCGCAACAATTTCAAAGGAGAATGCAGTTTCTTTGTTTACTGGTGAAATGACTGGTTCACCTGATTCGATCAATGCATGCCCTTATCGTCAGGAGCCCTCACACATGCAACCTTTAGACGTCAGATTCACCGTGTATATGGGCAAAGTATATTTAGGAGTTCTCTATTACAACCATCAAGACAGAAAGTTTCGGTTAAGGTTTAACTTGTTAGACGGATGTGAAATTTCAAGCACACAATTTCTTCAATTTGATATTTTGGCTCCTTTCACTTCAAATTTAAGTTTTAGGCCTTTTTCACAGTCTGGATTGTTCGGAAACACATTTACAACTGCAAGCGCACAAAAATTTAGATTGTTATTGCAGTTCACAACAAAGAAGCATGTTAAAATTGTTGAATTTCTACCCCAGAATTCTAGTATTTATTACCATGTGGACATGACCCAAGTTGATTCCAGCTCCTTTTACGTAGCTGCAGAGGATGAAGAAATTACAGGTGCAACGATAGCAAACGAATTTATTAGAAGAATTGATTTGGAAAAGAGCACTTGTGAAAACATTGTTGGAAACCCAAGTCAAGGATTGAATTTAGTATTGTCCTTGAAAAAGCCAAACTACTCTCATTATTTGAAGGCAAGAAATTTATTGGAATTTGGTGTTTATGCTTTTTACAATGATACTAATAGAGTGTTTGATAATCCAGCTGGACGAGCGAATACCTCCTTATGTTCTATCGTCAATGGAACTTTTTGGAACAGTGAAACTCAAAAGTGTCAGGAATCGTTTAATATTGAGACCAAGCTTGAGGGATTTCTTGAAAATGAGAACGTTTTAGAAATTCGTTCGCGTTATTATGACGTTCCTTCCAACTTTAGTTTCATTTTGAATCAGGACCTCACAGAGATGATTGATGTGGAAAAAACATGTACGATTGGAGGTGTTATTATTCCACAATGTGAAAAGCTACTGAATGGATCGAATTGTTATTTTCAAGCACTGAACAAACTTGGGCAGCTATTCGTTCCACAATTTTTACAAGATTACATGGTCAATCAAATATTTATTTCAAAATCAGGAAAGGAAATTTTGGTGTATGGTTTGCAACAAGAATTGTGTTCCATGAACGCACTTGTGATGGAGTCTTACAACAAAATTCGACTTGTAGGCGAATCTGAATTTCTAGAAGCTTCTTCCAATGCCCAACATTTATTTGTCACAGTGTGGAGAGAACGATGGGAATTACAATCCCAACAACGGTTTTACAACATTTGTCAAACACTCAAATCTAATCCAGAGGATCAATTTCTGAAACCTTTTCAGAGTGCATGCTCCTCAACTCCTGAGGCCATACCTGTGAATTTGAATCACTTTGGACAGTACACCTCGTCATGTTTTAGTGGCATGTCGTGTCCATCCATCAGAAAAGTCATTCTTAATACAGTTCCGGAAGGTCACTACACAGAACGACCGAATGCTGTGAAAGAGTGTGAAGTTTCCAATTTTTGTGTCTCAGGAGTACAGCAACCTTGTCCACCAGGATTCATGTGTCCATTTAAGGGAATGACTAAACCAATTGCTTGCTCCTTTGATACCGTCAACACAGCATCTGACATCGATACAAGAGAAGTTTCCCAATGGCCAGGTCCAAAGGGATCCAGTACATGTGCACGAAAAGGCACTTCATTCCCTGAACCTTGCCCAAATGGTAAGTAGCAGTTTTGTGTTGTTTAAATAGTTGTTGGCCTTGAATATTGTGGCACGTGAACAATGATTGAATTGAAAATAGGAACATTTTGTATCACTCCGTACTTTCCAGCTCTTCCAATCTCGCCAGGACTTTATATTCAAGATCAATCTACGATCAAGAAGTGTGAAATTGGAGATTATTGTAATTTAGGAAGATTTGTCGTGAGTGGTGAGGATGCCGCTACGAACCAAACTTCTCTTAAGGTAAGTTTAAGAACAGATCTTAAAATGATTCACAAATTTGGAATTTCTCTTGTGTTTGATGTGATGACAGTGTCCTGAACAAACCTATTGTGAAAATCCTTCGATCGTGGAGCCCACTGTGTGCATACCCACTTCCAATCTTTCTCTGTACTGCCCACCCGGAACTTCGACACGAAATTTATGTGCACCAGGATTTTATTGCCCTCGGCCAACTGAGAACGAATAACAAACGAATTTTGACAAATGTATGTGGAACATTCAGACCAGGAAGAGTAAGCTGCATAATGGGTCCTAGCGGAAGCGGTAAATCCACACTGTTGGCAGCCCTTTCGGATCATGCTCACTACGCCAATGTCTATGGAGACATCAAAATCAATGGCGTTAAAGCTTCTATGAAACAATTCAAGAATGTTTGTGCATTTGTGACACAGGATGATTTTATGAATCGACAACTGACAGTGGAAGAAGCCATCCTCTTTTCTGCTCGAACTCGTTTAAATTGGAGTGTGAGTCAAAAGAGATTGGAACGGTTAGTCGACGGTGTCATTCAATTATTGGATTTAAATGAAGTTCGTCATTCCATTATTGGAGATGAAAACAAGAGAGGTATTTCCGGAGGTCAACGAAAACGTGTCAGTATTGCCATGGAATTTGTGGCATGTCCATATGTATTGTTTTTAGATGAACCTACCTCCAGTTTAGATTCTTATAGCAGTTTTGAAGTTGCTAAATCTATGAAAGACATTGCACGAAGTGGAATAACAGTAGTAGCTGTAGTGCATCAACCTCGTTATGAAATCTTTCAAATGTTTGACGATGTCATCTTGTTGGGAAAAGGAGGACGTGTCGCATACGCTGGTCCTTGCTCAACAGCAATGGATTACTTTAAGAATGAATTACAATTGGAATGTCCCCCGTTTGTGAATCCAAGTGACTTCTTTCTCGATGCCATCTATGATCCTCAAGCAGCCTATCGAGCACAAACAGAGAGAAATTCAACAACAAGTTCTTCTCAGAGAAAATCCACAGAATTTCGAGGTCTCACATGTGATGAAATTTTCCAAAAATGGGAAATGTACCAAAGCAAGAATTCCAGTGCTTTACATCGAAACGATGATACAAGTTCTCATCTTTCTGACAATCATTCCTCGAGCCTTAATGGACATACTGAGTCCTCCTATGATATATTAGTGAAGGAAGAAGAGAATCGAAAACAAAGTGCACTTCTCCATTTCATTGTGTGTCTATATCGATCCTTTTCATTGAAAATTCGTGATATTATGAGTTTCTTTATCGACAGTTTGATGGTCTACATTTCTGGCTTGGCGCTCGGTATTATCTTTCTCAAAGAAACATACACAGGTCCCATGCCTTCTGAACTCATTCAAAGCTGTCCCGTTGCCATTCGTAGCATTTGTGAATATCCTCTCAATAATCCTTTGATCAATGTGGCAAGTATTGTTCCATTAGCACTCGGGTTGTGTGCCTCCATGAGCTCTCTAAGTACCTTTGGAACGAGACAAGAGCAACTCGTATTCAAGAAGGAACGTTCGAGTGGTTTATCAACAATTGCCTATTTTCTAGCCAAGAACTTGGAACAGTTACCTAATATTGTGTTAGGTCCATTAATATTCCTTTCCATCTTTTTGTGCTTGTATGCTCCTCGAGCTTCCTTTGGAGAGTATTATTATATTATCTTGTTGATGCAATTTTCTGCATTTGGATTGGGTAGCTTAATCAGTGTTTCCATTCGGATGGATTTGTCTCAATTGGCAAGTGCTGTATCGGTGTTGGTGTTTCAGTTAGTCGGTGGCTCAAAACCAACATTGCCTCAAATGAAATCCATCTTTGTACCCATGTATTGGTTTAGTTGCATTTCATACATTCGATATTGTCAGGAAGCTCTGTATTTGGTGGAAATCAAGTATTATAAGGATACATATGATATCAAGTCGTCACTGGAATGTAAGTATGATTTTGTAAAATGGCAGAATTTTGGTAACATTTGTATCTATTGCAACAACGATCTCACATGAATGTAACCAACCATACTCATTGGACAATGTGTAGTATTTGGATATGATTTGGATAATTTTAACTTTTGTGTAGGAATGATTCCAGTTTTTGGAATTGTATTTAGAATTTTAACATTAATCATGCTGTACCAGAGGACATACCTTTTAGCACCTTACACCTTACACTTTAGTGCCGTTTGCAATGGCACGTAGTCCCAAAAAGGAGATACAAATAGCACTTAACACTGGAGTGCCAAATGCAAACAGCACCTGACACTTGAGTGCCGAGTGTCATCAGCACCTGTATATTTTTTAATTTATTTAAATATTATTTTGAAATTACAAACCTCCGTCTTCACGGTTGTGAGCAACGGGCCTCAAAATTCTCTTCACTACACAATCATCATCGAGTATAGGAAACAGCATCACGAACGCAATTTTTGGACAATTCGTCTGACAACGACAATACCAAATGATCATCTACGAAATTTAGTTTATGGAGGGAAGAATAGACTCACGCTCATTTTCTAAGGTGAAGCGTTGTGAGGCAAGTGGTTCAAATAATGTTCCACCGTTCAGCACCTGTTTTCTGAGTTGATGTTGCGCCATACAACACGGCGTTGAAAGAGATTGAGATGAAGTTGTCGAACAGGATGTCAGAGCTTGCTGAATGAACTTGAGAGACGATTTATGTTGAGGAAAAACACTTGCAGTACATGTAGGAAAACATTTTCATTTGGTTCAACAGGGGAGTGAAACTTGCCAGCTTTTCTTCATAGTGACATGTACTTTTGTTCAATTGTTACAAAAACGGTGAGAAGAACAAGAGAATGGTGCTCAACACTGTTGTTGGCTGATGTAATCGAATTTGAGTGATTTGGGAATGACGGTAACAGCAAAAGTCAAGCTGAAGCAATCAGAAGGGTACAATTAAGGGAACTGGAATCAGTTTTTGTTTCGTAGTCATACTTCTTAACGGCTGAGTCTATCATCATGAATGAAAGGTTAACATATCATCTTTTGTGCCTCCCAACTCCTTTCATACGAAGGTCCAAGCTAACATACGAAAGGAAAGTAGATGCATGAGATTAAATCATGCCTTTTTTTTGTTTGATAGATTCGTTTGAACACGAAGTAGAATGGTTAGGTTCACAAACTAGTACCTCCATTTCAATCAACATCCATTTCGCACCTTACACTCAAGTGTCAAATACAAATAGCACCTTACACTCAAGTGTCAAATACAAATCACACTTCATTCATTTGGCACTCAAGTGTCAAATGCAAACAGCACTGACACTAAGTGTAAGGTGTAAGGTGCCAAAATATAACAACTCGCTGTACCAACTTCCTGATGATTCCTTCCTCAATATTGCCACCATGTATTTCCGATACTATTCTCGATGGGAAAATCTCAAATCCATACCAAGAAAAGTTAAAAATTATGTCAAGAAAAAGAAACAAAAAGATCTTCATTAAAAGTGTGATGTGATGTCAGATTTCTTTCACCTCTGACATGAGAACTTACATGTGTTGCTTGTTTATTTTGGCAATGACACTAATAAACTCACACATGCGACTTAATTAATTCGATGAAAAGTTGGACCAGTGATATTCGATGAATTTCCATTCTGGTCGCTCGGATTCATCAGATGGGCATAGTGGCCTGTGTAGACACATGACATTGTGTTAGCACCAACAGCAGTCAGATGAATGCTAATATTCGCGGGTCGGACTGGAGTTGTGCTGCTGTTGTTGTTAGAGGAAGAAGAAGAAGATGATGCTTGTTGTGAAGTATTAGAACTGGTCCCTGTGTTCATGTCTTGATGTCCATCAGATAGGGAAACTATTGTCTGTCAAGTTCTTGTTATTTTTTTGCAAGTGGAAAATGACAGTTCAGAGCGAGACAGCTGCCTGGTAAACCAAAAAAAAGGATTCAACTGATAATACAAACAAAATTGGTCTCAATATATTTACATGAGCATGCAATTTTCATCCTTTCCTCCTCCCAACTTTTCCACTCGCATTCTCTTGTAATACATTTTAAGTGCTTCTTGAATGACTTGATTAATATTTGTGTTTTCTTTTGAACTTGTTTCAATATAACCTGAAAACAGTGGATAGGTTTTGAGGAAGGAAGCCACTTCTTCGTCACTCACACAAAATTTCTTTCGTATGGATGATGACTGTTGTTGTGAAGAGTTCATCATGGATGTGTCTTTTTTCGGTGGTACTCGTGGAAGTGTTTGTGAAAAGACAACAATTTCTTGAAATGTTGCACCACGTGTCGCATTATTTTTGTCACCTTCATCAAAGGTCTTCATATTTTGAATCGTACCAGAACGTGGTTTGTTATCAAAAGTTTTAGTGGGATGAGGAGGTCTTGTATGAAGAGGTTCTTTGGAATAAGCTGTAAATTCTTTCAAGCTACTACTTCTCTGTCGAATGTGTTTGGGTTTTTCTTGAGAGTTTGATGTCACGTTTTCTTCTGTTTTGTTAGCATGTTGAGATGAAGAGCTTATTGAGGAGGATTGAGGCATTGGAGGAATGGGTTTGATAGAAGTGGTTGTTGTTGTGGACATTTTGTTTGAAGTATTATTGGTAGATGAATGAAGTGGTTTTGGAATTTCTGGAAGCTTCATGGCATGATGTAAGGCTGGTCGTTTGTAGGTACTAATATTGTCAGCGCTTGAACTACTGATATAGAGTTTCTTTTCCTGCGTATGTGAAACTGTATTATATTGCCCTCTTGACGTTGAAGAGGACACAACGTTCAGTGCTGAAGAGCTTGTATTTTCTTGCTCGGTTGTGAGAGTTGAAACATTTGTTTGAAAATTTCTTCGAATTCGTTGTTCAGAAGGTGTCAACAAGGGTGGTGCCTTCACTGTGAGTTTTCTGGTGACATCATGTTGTATACTTTTCCAATCATATTCTTCAATAACTGGTTCATAACAATCGGATTTTGTCCCAACCAAAAATATTACTTTTTCATCAAGTGGTAATCCCTTAATACTTTTCAATTGTCGAATATATTTCACGAGATTGGTAAAACTTGTTCGATCATTAAGAGCAAAACACATGAGATAAATGTCTGCAATTTTATCATATTGAGCATTGACATGTTCAAAATCTTCTAATCCAATGGTATCATAGAACTGCAATCGAATATTATATCCTTCAAATTTATCTATTTATCAAAATTCACCATCGTTTCATCACATATTTCAATCATATTTGAAAAATTATTGTAAACCAACAACATACTTACAGGCAACATAGGACCCTAAATATTGCCGAGGAACATATTCTTCATTAAAATCACTCGTCCGAAACCTAATGATGAAAGATGATTTTCCAACATTGGAATCTCCCAATAAACAAATTGAAACCGTTGGCGGTGGTGTATTTGATGATGAATTACTAGAACTTCCAAAAGACATGATCGGGTTGTAATCCAACAAATCCAATGTTTGAAACTCTAATAATTTTTAATATAGTACTGGCAATCTGAAACAAGAAGGGAGAGGATATGATTTGCTCACAAAAGGAGATTCAAAGATAACGGAACAACTTGTTGATAATTTTTTTTGTGAAAAGCATCCATAAAACGATCAAAGCAAACAATGATGTGTTTGTTGATGGACAAGTATTGATTCACGGAGAAGAATTATTTGAAAAACTGAACTGGTAGATCCGGATCAGATCTTTACAAAATTAAAATGACACATGGTGGTTTAACTCGAGCCAAAATTCTCCAGCGAGTTTGTTGGTGTGTTTGTTGCGTCTCGCCCCTTGTGTGTTTTGTTGTGTGAGAATCCTCTTTGGTGAAAAATTCAAAAAAGTAAACTTAGTGCGCTGTTAGTCCGAAGAGTTTGCGGAATAACTCAACAAAAAAAAATGCCAACAAGTCAACAATTACACCCTCTCCAACACAGCATTTAGTACTTCGAAATGTTTCATTTAATAAAGATTCTGTTTCATCATATACAATCAAGACATCGAAATGATTCCCGATACTTAAATTCATTATGTTTTGACAGAAATATCCCATTCCAATTTTATCAATGGTTGGAGATGTCCAATAATCGTCAACAGAAGCAATCGAACAACTCCCATCATGTCATCGTTTGTGAAATAGTACAGAGAATTGGTTTAAATATTACATCTTATTTTTGCCTTTTTATTAGGGCCAATTGAGTGGTCATCCACAATGCTCTCGGATTGGCGTTCAATTGATTTCGTTGAAAATAGGTTGTCACATTGTTTCGATGACGCTTATTTCGTTGTTCTATATCATCATTTTTGATCTTCTTCAGTATCGGAATGGTCGTCATTGTTGTTATCGTTGTGGCATGCTTGTTGTTATCACATGACTTGTTGGTGGTTCATTCACAATTTAGGTGATGATCTGTTTGTGGCTTCGTTTTTTTTGAGTTATATCCGAAAAACTCTTCGCATAAAGTTTACTTTTTTGAATTTTTCACCACAGAGGATTCTCACACAACAAAACACACAAGGGGCGAGACGCAACCAACACACCAACAAACTCGCTGGCAAATTTTGGCTCGAGTTAAACCACTGTGTGTCACTCTTAATTTCGTAAAGAGATGATTTGATGGTTAGGGACTGATTTCAATTTTTGAATCCAAAAAAATGAATCGAAATATTTTACGAGCTTGTGCATCATTCGCTCCTCTAAAGAATTTGGGAAATTCCAAATCATCATTGGCAATTTCGGGAATAAATTCGATAGAGATGTCATCTTTTAGAATGTTTTCATCATGTTTGAATACATTGAGCGCTTCTGGTAATTTTTTGAATAATCAGAGAAGTAAACAACAATCGGAAGGAAATACTCAAAAAACTCAAACAACTTCAAATACCGACAATCAAAACTCAGAGGGAGCAAATAGTGAAGAAGAAATTCAGGCAAGACTTAAAAGTAGTCAAGAAATTCTTCAACATTTGGCCAAGAAGAAAGCCTTCAATAACCAGGATATGAACCAATTAGAGAGCATTTTAGAAAAATACGTCAAACAAGGAAGTCAACAAGATCCTGCAGTGAAAGGACCTCTGCATTTTATTAATGCCGTTATTCTGATACTGTTTCTCATTGTTTTATTGGTTCGTCAACGAGACTCCATGTATTATGAGATGGTGAAAGAATTACTTTTGGATAGCGAGGATCAATTAGTTCAAGCTAAGAGAGAAATTAATGAACTTAAAAAACAATTATCAACAAGTGACAATGTTCAGATAGTTCAAGAACCACCAAAAACTGAGACTAGTACAACCCCAGTCAAGAAACGTGCTTCCAACATGATTTAAGTTTATTGAAATGTCACATAAAATAACAATTTTGGATGAATGGAAAATAATTTATTATTTGTTGGTATTGTTATTCTGTGGTTGAGCTGGTTGATTAGTTACAGTTGGTTGACCAGTAGCAGGGTTTATGGTCACACCAGTTGGTAGAGTTGTACCTGGTCTCATTAAAAAGTTGGGATTAATGGTTGCAGTTCCTCCTCCAATTCCTCCAGTAGGAGTGAGCAAGTAGCTGAAATTTGTTGCTGGATACCCGCTACGACTCAACATGGTGTTTAACAAGATGTTTCCAGAGACCGCAAACATGTTAGGGTGGATGTTTTGGACAACAGCATTTGCTCCAAGTTGGGCTGTAGTTGCAGTTGGTGGAATTGTGCCTGTGACAGTTCTAGTGACACCACCTGCAGGAATCACTGTACCTCCGACAGTTGTAATCATTGGTTTTGCAAACATTGTTCCACCATTGGCTGCAACAGTAGCATTGGATGTTGATGGTGGAGGCTGAGCACCAGCACCCTGCACCATTGTAGCAACTCCTGCTGTATTGGGTTGTGGTTGATTGATAAAGTTTGTGCCAGGTGGAACAGTTCCAGGTGTGGCTTGCACATTTCCTTGTGCAGGTTGATTGGGTTGTGGTTTCATGCTCTGCATTGATGGATGATACTTGTTCAATCTTTGTAAAAGAAGTGGTGGTTTTGGCAATCTACTGTCTGAAATGTAAGATTGCAAATCAAGCTCGTGATCCATCATGAGTTTTGTTTTGCCATTACTTGTGAACATATCTTTCAACCTTCTTGCGTAGAGTTCGGCAGCATGTCTTCCTCCAATGACACAACATGATGGTTGTTCAGCTGGATAAATTTGCTGTTGACTGTTTGGATTGGTGGTATGAGGAGGTAAAATAAACGCCTCAAACTTTTTCGAATGCTCCACGCCCATTTCCAAATGAGGAATGATGTCAACACGCCATGTTTTTTGTTTGTCGTAGGATTCAAATTTGAGAATACGACATCTGTTGGGTGGCTTGTTGTTCACTAAGCTAGCTTCATTCAGTCTGACATATTCAGCAGGAACCGATTCTGATTGTTGATTTCGAGGGAATATTTCATTTTCCTTGCTCTTACGCTGCTTTGATGAAAGTTTTTGTTTCTTTTTCTTGTTCGCATTGTTGGGGAGATGTAAAATTGTTGCCTTTTCCTTTCTCGAAAGTAAACTCTCGCTCCATGTTTTTGTGTTAACAATAAAGTTAAGTAAGTGATGTTCTTGTTTTTGTCCAATCACAGAAGGTTGTGTTACATTTTCTGTAGCAGCTTGATTTTTCTGTGAGTAATTAAAGTAGTGGTGTTTGGGCCTTGTTCTTCTTCTGAAAAACTGTTTTGTGTTGTTGTAATGTATGGCATTAGCAAGGATTCCAACCTTTGGATCGGGATTTAGGCAGAGGGAGGAAGACTTGTTATTTAAAATGTCACTAGGTTCACTCTTGACCGCGTTGAGAATTTTCTGCATCACTTCCAATCGTTGACTCGATGAAAGTTGATCGGATTCTCCAAGATTTTCTTCAATAAATTCACAAATCTGTTTTTCCAAGTTGGTGGGTTCAGGCTTCAAAAGAATAACTTGAGTAGGGTGAGGTGTCTTTTTGTTTGTTGGATCGGTTACTCGCATATCGGTAACTTGTACGACTGCAGAACCATCATAAAATGTACAATTAAGTTCTCGAAGTTCTTCTACTAAATCAGGGGTTAATTTACATTTAGCAATTGCTGTAAGGAAAGCTTTGGTTGCTTCATTATATTTGATCATGGTTTGTCTTGTTGATAAAGTGGATGGAATACTAGTCACATCATTAGTTTTTGGAACTTCAATCGTAAAATATGAAGAGAAGAGCCTAATAATTAGTGAAGGAGCAATACCAGAAAACATGTCCACTTTTTTTTCAAATTTAAATATTTCATCCCCATGTAATTCTTCTTCTTCAGAATCCTTAGCAGAAATTAAAGTACTTAAAATCATGTCTGATATTGATTTTAAATTAGGTGTTTTGTTATCGGTTACAGACAATGCTGCCTTGTGCTGTTCACAAAAATTGTCCAAATAATTTTCAATGCTTATTTCAACAGGGTCTACGGATGGAAGGGGTTCAGGGCTGCCACTTCGTTGTTTTTGAATTTGACACAAATAACATGTTGGCTTGGCACACTCGGTGACATGAGTTTTTGTGGATATTGTTGGTGTGCTTAGTGGTGTAAATCGAAAAGGCTTATCTGACTTCCTTGACTCGGACTTCTTTAACACCATTTCAAATTTTCTTCTTGGAATCTCTGGAATGGTATTTTCTGTTGGAGTTAACTTTCGTTTCTTGGTGGATGATTCTTCCTCCAACTGTCCATTTGGTAATTGTTGTTCTTCCTCCTTCTTTACCTCTGGCACTGATCCATTTACAACTTCCGATGATGATTTTGCACTTTCTCCATTGTGGTTGGTCGATGATGACTCTCCAACAATATCGGAGCTGTTAGACAAAACTGGTGGCAAGGTTGGAGTTTCCTGACCATTTCCCGATGATGAAGCAACACTAGTATTGTCATTTGTTGTTGATGATGATTCCTTGTCTTTCTTTTTCTTGGTTGATGATGAACCCGAGTTTCTTTTTCGTTTTGGAGCCATTTTTTTTAATATTAAAAAAATCCTGATTTGGAATTAATTTTCGACATTCTTTGTTGCAGTCTCGGGATCTGATCGGTTTTCCCTAGAATCTTATATCAGTATTCATCCATGATGCCTCTTGCCATGAAAATAAATAGCCATCCAATAAATTGAAAAAAATGTTTCGATTACAGAATGGACTTTCAAAATTTTCGTTACGGAACGGAATGAATCATGAAAAACTCTTTTGCTACAATGCGAATTCATTCATAGCAAGGAGCTTTTCGAATCAAGTGGTTGGTTTTGAAACTATTTCAAAAAATTAATTTCGAAATGAATTATTGAAGAACCGAATTTCACACGAAAACAACAAAATATTTATTGAAAATCCTTCAAACACCCCTGAATCCTTTTCCAACAAAACAACGTGTGAATTACAATCAGTCATTCATTTCACACAATCAGTTCCAGATATTGAGATTTATGAAAATTCAAAAAGATGTCGAATTTACAGCATTCAGCCCTTATCGACCAATCCAAATTTGGAAAATCAATATTTGCACTTTTCCATTAAGGTGCTTCCAAACTATGGAGTGATGATGGATGGAATTATTTCATCAAGTGCTACAGAACATTCATTGCCTTATTTGAATTTTGATGGAGAAGGAATTCGATTTCAGCCTTTTTACTTGTCAAATGCCAACGAAAAAAACAAACGATTGGAAGGAAAAGGTCTCTTTGAGAGAGGTTTACATTTTGCCGGATATGTAACTCCAACCAACGTGCGTTGCGTTTGTGTTTGCGATCAGTGCCAGCTCAGTTTTTCTCTTTCTCATTATCATACTGGTTTTGCCAATCTTGATTATTTTTATTCGAATGATGGAAAAACGACATTGTTCGTTGATAAAGGCCAATTAGGTAGGTCTCATGAGGAGATGGATCACATGTTGCAGATCTCTGGTTATGGAGAGTACAAATACTACAATCCATTAAGATGTCCACATTGCAGTGTTCCATTTATTGATTTTGAAAAATTCAAACATCTCAAGGAACAAGAATATTATGGAAATTATCATTTAAATACGAATGCTAAATTCTTTAAAAATTTTTGAAAAAAACAAGTTGTTTAATATCATCGTTCACCCATCTCATTAGAGCCCCATGAAGTGGAATTATATGAAAAGCATGTGGTTGAAATGTCGTGTATTCAGATCATTGGGTCCAAATTCTAAGATTTAAAATTTAAGCTGCTAACTCTATTCAAACAAGATTTTACAATTTACATTTAATGCTTATTTTCACACACTCGATGATATGCTTGTTTTCTTGAAGCAAATCCATTAAGGCCACGCTCTTCAACTCTGAATGAGGTCGAACTTGATGCCATTTTCACACAATGAAATATTTCTTCGTAAGAGAGTGTGAATGAATCTAATCGAGGTTGATCCTTATATTTGGAATGTTTGGTGACCAATAATTCGGCAACAAAACAACTCAAAAAAGTATCACCAGCTCCTGTTTCATCTCGCACTCTCCTTGGTTTGTAGGCTGGAAAATATTTCACTATTGAAGCATGCAGTTGTTTCTCAGACTTCACTTCTTTCGATTCTGTCAATTTGGAATGAAAGGTGATTTCACTACCTTTGCAGGCACAAACGCTTCCTCCACCTCCCATAGTGACATTTACAATTGGAAAGCCATACTGCTCCTGGAGAATTAATGCACATTGTTCTGGAGTCAATTTTTCACTACTTTCAATGCATTTCTTTGCTTCCTCATGATCTAATTTAATGATGGAAATGACGCTGGACAATATTCTCAATACTTGTTGCAAGTATTCAAACGAGTTGTGTGAGACTTTTCCACCGCTTTCAATCTTCCTCAAATATCCTTGAATGTCGGTACACACAATCACTGGCGATTGCCCATAATGTTGGATGACTTGTTCACTAAAATGTTTGACAAAATGATGATCAAACTCAGCAGCTACTGGAACAAAGAATAGAGCTTCCAAGTGTCCTTGTCTTAATTGTTGATCCTTCAGAATGAAGTGAATATCTTCGGTTTGAAAGATACTTCCTCGATCCCGGCATACGAGAGTTCTCTGATTGGGCATTCCATTCTCCAATGGAGGAGGATAGCACAATTCATATTGAGTGAGTTTGCTTTCCTCGATGGCTGTTACTAATGGTTCGGAATGATCCTGTTGGTGTTGATGATAATGATCGACCACAACAACATTCTCAAACATTTTCAATCCTCTCAACTTTTTAACGACACAAATATCGGGTTGTTCCTTTTGAACGTGTTGAGGGGTATTCACGTCTAATAAACCTTCTTCTTCTTCGTCAGAAGGATATGGGTCCAACGTTCGGTTCTCAAAAAACCTCAACAATTTCCTCACATCTCGTTTGCCAATTTTTGTAAATATTCTTGGTTGGAATTTGAGAGTTGTTGTTGTATCATGATGGCCGTTCAAACAACCATCCTGATGATGATGAACGATAGGATCATAATGATGAGAACAATGGGAGATCGGAAGAGTGGGCTCAGCTTCTTTCATATAGTGCTGGAAGGCTAAACAGCCAAACATGACGGAACCTCCTAGAGATTGACTTTGAACCTTTTCAAATCTGGAATAATCAATGATGGGATCATCGTTGTTGGGAGTATGATCGTTTTCCGGTAGTTGTAAAGTGGTCGGATTATTTGAAATTTTCTCGGAATACGTAATAACGGTGTCTTGAGTGATGTTGCCAATAAACAGAATGTTTTTCTCCTTCATGATTAGGTTCTCGGAGAGCATTGAAGCTTGCTGCGCAGTAGGAGGTGAATTTGAAGGGAGCATTTGCTGGAGGTGTTATCCGGTTGGTTTTTTTGTTGTTGCAACAGTTTTGTATTGCACTGTTTGCCAATTTCAAATAAAAACTTGGTTTAATAATAACCACAGAATTTGAAATATCACAAACAGCAAATTCATCGCCCTTGTTTCAAAAGTTCTTGGGGTCGACCTTGATTTCGAGAGCAACCAAAAAACAGATACAGCGAACGGGAATCGAACCCATGACCTTAAGCGTGTTAGGCTTACGATCTAACCAACTGATCTACCGCTGCGTACATTGTTGTTAGTTATAAACCTCTCTCAACTCTTGATATAGAAATTTGGTTGACAATTTCAATCAAGCTTTATTTTCTTGGTTGGATCATCGTGCGCCGAACGATGCTCTTCGTCAGTACCAATCTTTCTCTTATGGAGCAATTGTGGAGATGCAGTGTCGGTATGAGCCTCTTTATCCTCTTCTCCTTGTTTCACTATGAAATTCGCATGAAGCTGTGCATGCATCAAGGTAGGATCGGTTGGTGGTGTGAGGACTGTACTGCTCGGTGGTGTTGGTGATTCGGTTGATCCCAACAATAATGTCTGTGCACCTCCTCCACTTTCATTAGAAGCCTTATTGGCCAATTCTTGACAAACCTGAGACACTGGTTTTGTAAGATCTGTGTACAATTCATATGTGTCTTCTTCCTCTTCTAATTCAACTTCCTCTTGATCCTCGTCCGCTCCTTCATCAAACTCCTCTTCTTCGGGTTCCTCAAATTCGTCGTCTCCACCTCCTTCATCCTTCTTTTGTTGTTTCAAATCAAATTCCTCATCTTCATCATCCGAAGGAATGATTTGATCCCGAGCATCTTCAGCCTTCTCTTCTGCAATATCGCCCGAAATGTAATCTGTATCTTCTTCATCTTCCTCTGCAAATTCAGCACCATGTACAAGCTGTTCATAGGGATTATCACTTTGAAGCTCGCCCTTTCCCTTCAGATCACTGGGTAGGAATGCTTGTTCATTTTCCGATTCTGTGATTTGTTTGGTGACTTGCTCTCGAATGTTCGCAGACATTTTTTGTATTTTTTTGACTTTTTTCAAATAAAAGCTTAGTGTGGGACAGTTTCAGATGCTTCTTTGCTTGTCTTTTTGAATCTCGCTATAATTACTTACATTGAAGTTTTCACCATTACAAATTTTGCTAAATTGTCTTTACTTGGATATCTGTAAAGAACAAATACGTGTAGACACTTGGTCTGAAGCTTTCATTGGGCCATGTTTCAGTCATACGATTCTTTTCATTCCCAATGTTCAACATGGAAAATAATTTCTCAGCTTGGTCATATCTGACAAGAGGGCAATATCGAAATGGCCTCCTCACTAAATCGCATCCCAAATTAACTTCCAATTCTACGTCCACATCAAAGCATGAAATGGTTGGGAGAAATGCATTCTCTCGTTCACAAAAACTTTTTCTCACAAATCGATTTCCTTTTGAGTTTCTTAATAACACTCCATTTCTTGTGATATGAAATTCTCCAATTTCATGATCCAATAGACATCCGTACACTTGGCCAAAAGCAACATCACATATATAAACCTGATCTTTGATTGAACTCGTGATTTGTACATGGTCGTACACTCGGCCATTATCGAAATGAAATCCAATAGTATCTTCTGTCCAACCTAAAACTCCAAAAAAGTTTTTACGTTTTGAAAAGCCAATTGCAATCTGGAGAAGTGCATTTGAAGAAGAAGGTTCTTGCTGTGCTGCAATATCTCGGCATGGTTCATGCAGCATGATTTCAAAATATGTAAATCGATTTTTGTACCACAATGAAGATGGAGGATAAAACATGACTCTTGGATAATCCAAGTTGCCATTTGATACAGATCGTTTCAATATGAAATTACCAAACGAATATTTTGAATTTAATTTTGAAATGTTTGAATCGTTGGCTGAACAACTAGTGTTACTGTTATTGATCTCATGATCTGATAGTGCCGCCTCTTGATGATCCAATGGTGTGTTGGTTGTAGATTTTAGTAATGGAAGTGAACAAATCATCGGAAACTCCCAACTTCCTTCTTCCCAAACTGACATTTTTTTCTCTAGTCTAAAAAACACTTCCTGAATTGTCGGAATTCGTCGGAATGAGTTAGTCAGTTCTTTCTGGTTCATGCTGTACCATGAGTGAATTCGTGAGTTGTGTTGGATTTTTGTGGTGCTTCTCTTTTAACAAATATGTCTGTAAGCTTCCTTTACCTTTGACTTCCACAAAACGTTCTTCAAATTCATATCCCAAATCATAAACTCGTTCATAGCTAGAACGTGAACAATGGATACGACCTGGCAATGAGGACGATTCCATTCGAGAGCCAACATTTATGGTATCGCCCCATAAATCGAATGCAAATTTCTTTCTTCCAATGACTCCTGTAAATTTGAAAGAAATAATACACAAAATTATCAAAAAAGTGAGCTAATACTTACCTGCGACACATTGACCTGTGTTGATACCAACTCTGATGTTGACTAATCGCTCAGGATTTTTTTCATTGAAACTCAGAATGACATCGAACGTTTCGATGGCAAATTTCAATACTCGCTCTATTTTTCACAAGTATTGTGAGCATATATAATACATGATATAAAATTACGAACCTGGATGAGGGGTATCACATGTTGTTTGTGAATCATTAAGACCACCAACACAGAAATAAGCATCTCCAATTGTCTTAATTTTCTCCAACTTGTAAATATCTGTGAGGTGATCAAATCCAATGACAATCTCGTTCAACATTTGTACGAGCTCTGTTGGATTCAGCTGACTACTAATCTTGGTAAAACCAACCATGTCAGAGAAAAATACTGTTCCAAAGACATTGGTGAATTAATCCATCATCCATAGACAAATAAATACGTACCTGTAATGTCAGGTAACTTTTCGGCAATAAAAGTCTCTCCTCCTTTCAATCTTGAAGCCACAATATCTGGTAAAATATTTCTCAATAAATTTTCAGAGTTTTTCTTCTCCTCTTGTAAGAGAATGTGTTGTTTTCTCTCTGAGGTAATGTCCTTAATAAAACAAACAATCACAGCATTCATATCTGCATCCCTTGTCACAAAAATATTTGCCTTGACTGGGAATCTTGACATGTTCTTTCGTACACAGTCCAATTCTAGAACCTCCCCACGTTTGGAGTCATGACCCAATAAATACTTTTTATGGTTATTGATAATATCTTTCAAACTGTTTTCATGAGAGGGGTCAAATAATGTGAATACCTTTAGCCCAACAACTTCTGCAGGTGCTTTTCCCAATAAATTTTGAGCAGCATGGTTAAAAAGTAAAATTTCTCCTTGGGAATTGGAAAGTATGGCACCGTCAACCATGGAGTCTAATAGATTAGTAATTGCATTATTTCCTTTTAGCTTATTTTTAGTGTAGAATAACGGAACACTGTTGTAATATGTGAAATTTTTCACATCTTCGTTCGATTCAATGTAATCAATAGGTAAATAATTAAGTAGTGATCGAATGCTAGAAATGTGTCCATCATAGGCGTCATATGATTTGTAAATGAAATAGTTGCAAATACATGCAGTCATTAATCCTACAAAGAAAAAGCAAATCGTGATTACTTTGGATGGATGAGAAGTATATCCAACAAGATATTCCAGTAGCTGAACTAATCGAGTGAATACTTCATCGTTCATGTTAAACATGTTCAAAATGTCAAAAAATACGCTCATTTGCTGTGAAGTATACTTGGCATTGAAAAACTCTTCTGATATTCGACCACTATTAATGGTATATGACGATATTAATTCTTGTAAGGTTTGACATGACGTGGAACCAGAACAATTTCCAACTCCTTGAATGAGTTGATCAATCTTTGGATAAGTACCAATGATTGGTCGACTAATATTTGTACCAAAAATTACTTGATTATATAGTGATTGAACAGAACTGATCAGTGTTCTGACTTCTGATCTGTACTGGTTCATCAAAGTTTTTGTTACAAGAACGGAATGATTGATTGGTTCTCCGGGCTTGAAACAGAAAAAAGTATACATTTCATTAAGTCGGAGAGTGATTCGGTTCGTCGTTCGAATCAACAATGAAGCAAGTTCAATATTCACCATAGCATCGTAGGATCTTCTTACATTAGTATTAATTTCTACGTAAATCAACGCAATAGATATTGCAAATACTATCAAAAACAGAGCTCCAATGATTAACCCATAATTTTTCGAAGAAAGAATGGTTTTCTTTTTCAATTCTCGAAGCTCTTCATGATTACCACTCTTCTCAAGACCCTGAAACACAACACCTGATTTCAATTGAATGAGTTCAAATGTTGTCAAATATTTAGTCAGAGTACTTACCAACAATATCTTTAGGAATTCTTCTAAAAATTGATAGAATTCTGGATGCCTTCTGCATTTCAATTCGTGAGATGATTAGAAACCCTGCATACATCAATGCAAAAATAAGTGTTGAAATTAGAAAGTATTGTGTGAGCATATTGTTGACGTAATCAGCGTAACCTCTTTGGCTTTTCTGAAAAACTTGGCCTAAAGGAGGTGAAGAATAAGATATTTCATAAATGTCTCGGTACTTACAATAGTTATAGTATGCGTCTGCTGCATATTTTCTATTTAGAAATATGTACATGAACTGATAGTTTGTTGTGGTTGTATTATATTGATAGGAATTGTCGTGCGCTAAAATAACATTGGCATGTTGAATAAGTTCTTGTGTAATTTCTCGAATAGAGGAAAGTTTGCTAAATGTTGAAGTGTACTCCACAACAGATGAGTTGTCTGCTGAAACTGGAACAACAATCATTTTATCTTCAACTGTGTAATCTTGATACATGCTGAAAGAAATGAATCAAAAATGTTGAAAGTGAGAAACAAACCTCAGTGTGAAAACTCCTGATTGGGAATTTCTTTCCAAGTCTTTGAGTAAATTTCGTTGAACCTCGAATTTGGAGTTGTATTTTTCAAAATACGCATTCATAAGAGCTCGTTCGGTCGTATTCGCAGTTGGAAGAGGAATTTGCATTTTTGTAAAGAGTTGAGTCACAATTTGTCTCATTCTATTGATAAGAGTGCATCCACCCATGAGAAACCTATAATACCACATACCTTAATTCTCTCAAGTAAGCTCCCGATGCAGTTTCGACAAGGCAACTCGACTTGACAATGGGTGTTCTCGAAACATCATTCCCATAATAAATTCCAAGAATTAAGCCAACAACCATGAGCACAACAGAAACTAGTGACAAGCTCAAAAATCCAAAAAGTCGTGTATGGCTTATTTGAGGAGTATTCAATGAGTTTCTAATCAAGGCAGTTCTCTTGTCAAGTGGATGAGGTTCATCTACTCCATTAAAATTATCATCTAGCAAATCTTGTTCCATCATCTCTTGTTGCGAGGGAGGGTTAGCGGTTATTCTTAGGTTATTGGAGGTTGGAGATTGTAAGGATTGAGAAGCAGGAGCAACTCTATTTCTAAATCTCACCATCGATGAATGTCGATTTTGAGCTCCCCAAAACACTTGTGACTGTCCCTTGATATTTTTTGCCTCTTCTTCTTCCAAATGTGACGCGTCTTCGTAAAGCTTGTTTGCAAAGTCAATATCAAATTTAACATTCTCCAAATATCTTACATGGTTAGTAATAAATGATAGACATGTACTACCTACCCTGCATATCGTCTCAAAACTGTTTTATCAGTTGAGCAATTTCGCATGAGATGATAAAAGGTGGAGTCACAGTATCTTGTCCATTCACTAATTTTTGAGTTGATATGATACAAATTATCTTCGTTAGGTACTTCATTCGTCATTTCTTTCCAAAACAGTCTATGAGCACTCTTGATCTGTTCTTGCTTTGTTTGAAGCTCTGTAAGCAATTGCTTGACTTCCGAAGAGAATTTACTGTGATAAACCAGCTCTCCCATTTCCATTTCTAATTCTCGTATACGTTCCTTAATGGTTAACTTTTCAAGTATATTATCCGAGTGTTTCAAAGCCCGTTTCAGCAAGTAAATTGCAAAAGTATATCGGGCGCTATCGTTCCAATGATAAGCAACAATTAAGGCTGATGAGAGCAGCATGTTTGGTGACTGAAGATGTTTTTGGACAGCCTTAATGAAAGGAAGAGCCAGTGTCACATCTGCATTCGATTTTACAGAAAATCGTAAATAAAGTTGCAAACTCCTGATCGAATACTGTTCTATCTGAGAATAAATCGCGTTTCCTTCCTTCTCCACAATGCTTTGAATTTCTTCAGACTCAATAGACGATACCTGATGATTTGCATTTCTCGATTTAAATATTTGTCTAATTTTGTTGCAACTAACCATCCATAATATTTCAGAACAAGCAAATGAAATAATGAACAACAGCAAAGGCAATGCCACGGTTAGTGCCATCATATAGAGCCCCAATTCGTTATTACTCGTAGGATTGACAAGAGATGAAATTAACACGGCAGTACTCGATCCCAATGACGCTGACATCATGGCAATATAGAAGGAATTTTCCACCCTTCTAAAAAAAGGGGCAGATCGAGCAAACCCAATGACATACAGTAACGAGAATATCATGTGAATAATGGCTCTTCCAAACATGTAGTTTGGTGGAATGACGTGGGCCAAAGTCATTCTCAATGAAATGGAGCTAAAAAATGTAACCAATGTCGGCTTGTTACTCTCACACACAAATGGTATGCTGCTCGAGCCATTGGTCATGGGCAAAATGTACGTAGCAAGTGCCATGATCATCTGCAACGCAAATAACCCTAAAAAACTTAATACTAACAAAATAATATTATCGGAGGCGTAACAAGGAATGGTAGGAACTCGATTCAACACATAGACCGTTTCATTGTCCAAATTCACGGCATGAGAGAGGTTACAATCGAAAAAACTGGTCAGTATAAAGGTGAGAAGTGGAGCCATCATCAAGACAGCCAATGCCAACGTGTAGGCATAACGTTTGAGATTGGTTTGACTCTTTCCGAATAATCTTGTCGCACTCCATACGACTAACATTGGTAATACAAGTACAATAAGCATCATGATCACAGCGAGAACGATCAATAATTCATACGGAACATGAATATCATCTAAGGAGAAGGTGATGGGATAGGTGAGAGCACGAAACAGCCATCCTGCATAATATCCATAGGGAGAGGGAAGGCTGGATGAAAAATCGTATGAATTTCCATACGTGGAAATTAAGGCCAGAACAACACTCGCATACAAATAATACAAGTGAAGAAATCCATACAATACATTCCACTTCCATCCCTGAATTCTACCATTGGAATGACTTTTTGCTAAATAGGTTAACAATTTATCATGAACCAAATGTCGGAAAAAGGAAACAGCACCTTGCGAAGATATTGAAGTGCTACTCGAATTATGGTTATTGCCTGAGGAAATTCCACTCCCAGCGCTCACCGAGTGTTGAGGCTGATCCCAACTCGACATGAGAACATTCGAGTGGATATTGTTATTGCCAACATTACTAGTAGCAACAGTAGCAGCACCATGTTGAACTACGACGTCCTTTTGTTCCATTGCATTGGTATTCGGGTTAGTAGAGCTCAAGAATACGATATTGGTGTTGGCAGTTGTGGTATTTTGATGGTTGCCACTACTTGCAGCACCCGTATTACTGGCAACATTGCTGTTGTTATTGTGATGTAGATGATTAGAACCATGATGAAAGGAATTGCTACGTGCGCTCTGGTGAACATCATGAATTGTGGTTCCATGGAAGGATGATGGATGATAGAGATCGAGATTGTTCATGGTGTGAGCTCTGAGGGTATTATTGTTCCACACTAGCTTGCATTAAGGTATCATGAATATAAACTGTGTTTTTTTTGTTTCTGTAAATTTGCCAAAGATGGCATGCACGCGAAAGAAAATCACCAAACAAACACCACTTTAACAAACTAAATATCCGAATGGCATCATAATTTTTACACTAAAATTTTGAGTGTGGATTTATATGGTCATTGAACACAGTAATATATAATAATGCCTTCCGGATATTCATAGGTCATTGAATCGAGCAACACATTTGTGATGAACAAACGAGAGAATATCTGCCAGTTGTCAGTTCATTTTTTTGTTTGTCGAACGTGATAGACAGCTCGTACGAGCTGACAAGAGTGTAGCTATATGTGTGGCCAGTTCTGTTGGGACAAACCAGATTACTTAATCCACATGTCGTTGACGATGAGTGACTTAGAGTGCCAAACGTTACAACATGAAAAAATAAACTAATTTGATCTAAGGACTCCTTTTGCACCCAATACTGGTAATATTTTGAGCATTACACGAAGGTCGGCGAAATGCATTCTTCTAAATACTTTAAACTTGTCCTCGGATTTCCTTGTACGAGCACATTTTAAAAAAATGTCTCAAGCTACAGACATCTTCCACACAAAACAACACTGGGAAAACAAAACCAAATTCTTGAATCATGATGCAGCAGTCAGATTTTTAGGTTTCTATACTGACGATTTATTGCGTCGGGTGGATTTTGATCAACTGATCCAACAAAAAATTTCTGAAGATCAACACCATAATCAACCTTCCAATCTCAAATGTTTAGATATTGCTTGTGGTACTGGATTAGTAACTTTTCGATTGCATTCTCAATTACAACAAGCCATTTCCAAATTGCAATCATCCTCCCATCCAGATATTTCAGTAGAAGGTATTGATTTCAGTTCAACCATGATCCAAGGTGCTAACGAAAGGCTTTTAGAACTCTCCAATTCCTCTCATGTACCACAAGTATTGGAAGTTTCTCTCCCCAAATTTTATGAAATGGATGGCCAAGATTTAAAGTTTCCCGATGCATCTTTTGATTTGATTTTCTCAAATATGGGGGTGTTGTTTTATCCCGATATTCCCAAAGGTCTTTCTGAAATTCATCGAGTACTCAAACCCAATGGAAAAGCCTTTATCAATGCTTGGACTGAGGACAATCCTTCCAAAGTACCTCTCGAAATTCAACGTAAAACCCTATCAGGTCCTCTCTATTCGTTAGTAGAGGCTCAAAGATTTATGGAATTGTGTGAGAAGGCTGGTTTCTCGAGTGTCAGTATTGAAACTGTGCAAGCCCGATTCAAAGTTCCATTCCGCAACTATGCTGAACTCATGAAATCCAATAAGGATTTGGTGAAGGAGGACGAATTTCCACAATTTGTTCAGCAACTTGCTGAACGATTTGGAGTGAAGAATATGGATGAGGAAGAGATTGAGATTTGTACTTCTGCACATGTGGCATCTCTTGTCAAGTGAGTTGTTTTTCAAATAAATACGTATCTAACGAATGTAGTGAACGCTCTCCATATTTTGAAAGTACTCACTCCAACACTGTTTGGTTGCTTTGGTCTTTCTCAAGGAAGGGTTTGTAAAGGAGAATCATTTTAAGGAATCTAAATCTTGCTTTGCTCTAAACTTTGAGAAGCCAGCATTTGGAATACACAGAATTTAGGTCTTCAAACTGCCTCATGCTTATTAATAAAACCACTTATCTCTTTGGAGCTAAGGGTTCCTTCAACCTCACATCAAAACATCAAATGATCGTCCGATTTTTAACCAAGTGTTCCATCACAGAATTTTAAAATAAATTTATAAGAATAATTTTTGGCAAGTGCTGAAAATAGAAACACAAAATTCCATATTAAAGCGATTCTTTCGTCGTTTTTAATTTAGTAATTCGTGGATAGAGATTGAGGTTCTTACAACCCTTTGATGCTTGGGTGGGAATGAATATTTTTCGAGTGATTGTCGTTCAACGGCTCGACCATCCACAGAGATGGTTGCTGGTCCTAGATTCGACATGCTTGATACACCAGAGGAAGATCCCACACACGCACTCACAGATGAGCAAAGACTATCATCTGTATGGATGGATGTACTTGGTGAGGAGGGAGTAGAGTGGTCAGGATGGAAGGAGGAACTCATTACAGAAGCAACATGATGATCGGTATGAACGGAGGGAGGGGATTGAGAATGACTCGTAGGGAACAGGTTCATAGCCATCAGGGTCAAATTGGAAAAACGTTGATCTGAGATGGGCTCGTATTCAATTCCTTTAAAGTAATCGATGCAACCGAGAGACTTTTTGCGTCTTCTACTCACTGAGGTCTGAGGTGGTTTGGATTGAATGCTTTTTTGGTGTTGTGGATGGCATGCTTTCATGAGTTTTCCAAACTCGCCACTATTATCAACAAAGATGTGTGGTTGTTGCAAATGACGCGTCATGGATTTCTTGCAACGATAAGGTTTATGAATGTATTGTATTCGAAAATGGGCAGGTAATTCATGAGTATCAGTATGATGACCACTGGTCCTCAGTCCGTGGGTACTCATCGATGAGGAGGAAATACCATCATGATGGGGTGGAAGTTGTTGTTGTTTCATTTCTTTTGCGACTCAGAGATCAACTTGTTGTGAGTTTCTTTTTTGTTGTTGTGCTTGATGCAATGTGAAAGAGCTCTCATTGCATATATCCAACAAGAGGTAGAGCACTCGAAATGTAGCCTAAATTTTCAATTTTTAGCATTTTTAAGAATTTGTGCGAGGAAGATACCATGCGAAAAAATGGGTGCAATTGATGCGCAAAGGAATCGGTTTCGGATTATACCAAGACGGTCCTGTAGCTGTGCTGAGGGAACGGGTGTCGAAAGATCCGGATGCGAAAAAATTGATACGGGAAGCACGTTAACACAAAGTAAGGAAACGTTTTTCGCCGCAACAACTTCCTTAGTTCTGAAAAATACCAACATCGTCGTACTCGATCTAAAAACGTGTAGTGCACAGGCAGGAAGGTATTAAGCAGATCGGGTTTGAATTGGCAAGAACTGCATAGAAAAGAGTGTTGAGCATTGGAAAGGATTTAGAATATTCCTTATTATTGGTATTATTATAAATGATAGAGTGGTCGTGTGATTTAAGGATGAACCACGTGGCACGCGCGTCATGTCTTGTTACTTGTTGTTGTGATCACCATTGTTGTTATTATTACTACTGCTTGTCACACTAATGGTATGATTATTGTTGCTATTGGTACTGCTGCTACTATTACTTGCAACCATGTGATGTGGAATCATCTTCTTTTGTGCTTCATAGTCAAAGAGGGATTGCATTTCACGGAAGATTTCTTGGAATTTCAAAATATTTCCTTTCAATCGAATCACTTCAACAATAATCATCTCAAATGATACAATAAAGAATTGAACTGCAAAATTCATCTCGTTCAATTTGTTTTTCATGGTTGCCTTAAATTCATATTCAGTCTCTTTGGGACGTACAATAAATTTCTTCTCATGCAAGAATTGAATCATTCGATCGTAGAGATCATCGGGATGACCACACGTTGAGAAACGATTGGCACGTCTTGTGAAATGTTTCGACACGAGTGGATTCAATTTTCCTCTCATCATGACAGCAATCAACTCAAAGGCATTCAATTGTTCCATATTTTGCATACGAACCGACATACGTTCTGCATTGTTACCATTCATAATACGACGACGAGAAGGATCAATCTTGTTTCCTCTTGCTCTACCTCTTTGTTGATTGGGATCTTGAATTCGATATCTCTCTTCATCGTCTTGAGTAATTTCAACATCTTGAACAGCATTTTCAATGTCTTCCTTATTGACCACAATTTGATTGGGTGGAGGAACGATGAGAGTCGTATTGGCATTCAAAGTTTCAGTGCCACTGCTTGAAGTTCCCGTCGATGATTCTTGTGTTCCTGGTGGTGTCGTGGTGGTTGAGGAAGAAGGAACTCCAGAATGTTGTTGTGTGTTGCTGCTGCTGCTACTATCTCCTCCAATAACGACAGGTGGTAATAAATCAGCTGCAGAATTTGGAACACTCGATAGCATGGAATCCAAAGTGCCATGATAATTGACCTTAAACCAAGGATCATATCGAATGTCTGCAATGGTTGCTCGCTTATTTGGATCCACCACAATAATCTTGTCCAAAAGAGCACGAACTTCTTTTGAAAAGTGTGAAGGATATTTAAATTCTAGATTTTCAATTCTTTTGAAGAGATCATTCACAGTTTCACCATCGAAGGGATGGCATCCTGAAAGCATGACGAAACTGTAAGGTGTGAAAAGCGCGAATGACATGTCATTACACAAACGTTCAATGTCATGGCATTGTATACAGTGTCACGCGTGAATTAAAATAATTTGCAGAGTAATGCATCCAATATTCATCATCCAAATAGTATCATCCCATATCATTGAAAGGTTCATTGAAAGGTTTTCATGGAATGATTCATTATTTTAAGAGATCGCACGAAAATAGGAATCACAAGTGTGACAGGAATAATTTTGGATTTTTAACATTTTCGAAGGGTGAGGGTGCGGCGTTATCGAGCAACAATAATCCCAAAATCATCATATAGATTGAATGAGTAGACACCAAATTAATTGCCCTTATTCGTTCAAAAAGTACTTGTGAATCTACTACTTACAGAATGATACCACATGACCAAATATCGGCTTTGAAGCCATCATAATTACCCGTTAATACTTCCTATTTTCAAAATACAAAGTATGGACCAAATGAGGTAAAACAGGAAGAATAGTGTGGTGTACATATGGGAATATATTTGAATATTGTTCAATATGATGATTCAATGGGTGATGAGTTCCCGCCCACACAGTAAATTTCAACAGAATACACACAACATGTTGTTGTTTCAATTCGTGTTGTCAATTTTCGGAAGCCATCATGATGATCATCATATTGGGAATAGAAATGATCATCAAATATGCACAGGAAGAGAGGATCATGGTATTCGGTGAAATCATTTCAAAGTGTTGATCACCATCATGATGATGTCCAAAGATGGAATCCAGATATGACGCAAGTTCATCATGATGATCATCATCATCGTCATACACGGGAGAGATCATCATCATCAAATAGGTCATCATCATCATCATATAATTAACGAATCATCATCATCCGCACAATTAATCAAATCATTTCAATCATCCTACTACTTACAGGTGCCACATAATGAGGAGTTCCACAAATGGTTTCCAACATGACTCCCTGTTTCATCATACCACTCAGACCGAAATCAGTAATTTTCAAATTATCATGAGAGTCCAACAGTAAATTCTCGGGTTTCAAATCTCGGTGAGCAATACGGCACGAATGACAATAGGCGATACCATCAATGAGTTGTTGGAAATAACGACGAGCAATGTCTTCGTTAAATTTACGAGCTGCAACAATCTTGTCGAATAATTCTCCTCCTGTGATCAATTCCATCACGATATAAATGTTGTTGGCGGATTTGAGGACTTCTTTCAGTTGTACGACATTGGGATGTTTGATTTGTTTGAGAACAGAAATTTCGTTTCTCACTTGTTTTTCCATGCCTTCTTTTGCTACTGATGAAATGTCAACAATTTTAATGGCATATTGTATTTGAGTTTCTGTGTCGATGGCTCTCTTGACTTTGGAGAAGTTTCCTTCACCGAGTTTTTCAAAGAGTTCATATTTTCCCACTCGTTTGTGTTTTGGCATTTTTTTATGAAGTTTGACAGCTGTGACAGCAACAGAAACAAAATGGCCGTAAGTGTGATATTTGAACGTTGACTAATCATCCACAACAGAAAAAAGGAAACAAATGATTGTGAAAGGCAACATCTTCTCAAAAGTTGATGATCATTAAGGGTACAATTGTTATTCAATTATTCCAATTTATTGCAGACAAATATGAGACACATGTATTGGCAATTTTTTGTTCATTAACATTTTAACTGCGTTGTTCTTTGATAAATCATCTGTTGGTGGATTAAACAATGAACAACACAAAAAATTCCAAACTCTACCGTGGATTGCTGTTTCAAAATAGTTATCAACTAGGTAGGCCCATTATTTGGTATTATTGTAACACTGAACATGTCAAGCCAATCGCACAACCAAACCGACAGTTCTCCATCTCTGGAGCACGATCGCTTAATGACTATTTTTATGATTCATGCCAACAAAATCGATGGATTCGAAAGAATAACACTCTTCACCAAGCTCAAGGATGTGATGGAGTGCTGCGGGAAGGTAAAAGAACAATGGTTGCAAGAAAATATCTCCCATCTTTATAACAAAGCAGGTGCTTCTCGGGACAACATCGACCTGTACACAGCAATTGAAAAAGCAGACAAACAAGAATTAATTTCCAAGTGGCCAGCAACAATGACCTCGTTTCTGTGGAAGCGTCAGCCAAAACCAAAATTCACGCCAAGCAAAACATCAGAAACAAAACAACAACAGCTGTGTGAGCCAAATTACATCATAAAATTCGAAGAATAGTGGTAATGGTTCTCCTTAGTCCAGCGTTTATCATGATCACAGTGGCTCGTTCTCATTATCGTTTCCTATCGAAGAGAGGTCTTTAGCAGTAAATTCAATAAATGAAACCAGGAATAAGAACGGATCGCTTTGTTAATTCATATTGCAGCAACAAATCTACGAACTTGTGTAAATAAATCTTCAAAAAAGATCGATGTTTGCTTGGAAATTAATTTCTAATCATTTATCTTCATGAAGGTAGATATTAGTGAGAAACTTTTAAAGTCCAGAAAAGGTCATCTTGAAAAATATTCCAAGTTGAGAAACAGAATCGTTGTTGGAGGTTTTTTTCATAAAAAAAATTCAACCAACAATCCAACCACCGTAAACCATCAACGGAATCAATAATCTCAACAGCTCTTGCTCTCCAGTATCGGTTTTGAAGATCTTCTTAATAATATTGATTGGTTCAAATTTCTTCAAATCATAGAACAACAACATTGATATCATTTTCATTATTCGGTTTTATACAACCACCGAGATTTAAACAACAGCAACCGTATCAACTAGAATATGTCTCCATCATCATCAACAAGCCTTGCTAAACAAATTCTTGTTGAGAAATTTCAGCACACATCCATTGAACAATTGGTCGGACATCACAAACAAATTCTCTCCTTCACCGAAGATGAAACAATTTCTCATGCCATACAACAACTCATGAAATGGGATGTTCGTTCAGCACCAATTTATACACACAAAGAGAAGACCCAAAAAGCTTCAGAAGTTCAGTTTATTGATTTCAGTGATATTATTGCTTTCATGGTAGATACATACAGACAAGCAATTAACGAGATGAATCATAATACACCAGTTTCACCAAGAAGAATGACAATAACAGCTCAATTGTTGCAAAACCCTCAAGTAGCAAAAGCTATTTTGGAAACACCTGTTATTAAAGTTGCCAATTACTCAAAGATGGATGCTCACGGCACACTAACTCTTAAGGCAACAGCAATGGATGCCATCGGGCAATTCGCTATGGGAAATAAGCGTATTATAATTGAGGATGAACAAGGAATGATCATAAACGTGGTTTCACATTCCGATGTCATCAAGTTGATGAAAGATACAATCGATGCAAACGAAGGAAAGTTCGACGCCACGTGCCAGGACTTACACTTGGCTCGTGATTTGAAGTGTTGTGCTGATGAAAATATGCGTACAATTGATGTTTTTGTCATGATGACAGAACATAAGGTTAATTTTGTGCCTATTGTTAGTGAGGAAAAGCATCTTGTTAGCGTTTTGAGCTCTAGAGATATTCAAATGGTTTCCGAAGGAGACTTTTCTCTTTTAGATTTGCCTGTCATTGACTTTTTATCTGCTGTACGTCAAAAGAGTGTCAACGAAAAGTATCCATATATTTATTGCAAACCAGATTCATCTATGGAACTTATTGTGAAAAGATTGAAAGCCACTAGAGTTCACAGACTTATTGTTCTCGATAACCAATTCCCATCCGGTGTGGTCAGCACATTCAGCTTGGTATCGTTTTTAAGCAAGCACAACTAGAGTGAAATTGTTTTAATAATTAAGTAAATCAAGACACGAGCTCAAATCATGACAATGATATCAAATTGGTAGCTTTATTTCATTCTGTGACCACAAGAATTTATTAAGTTGGGGCAATTTGTGAGTCAACGTTTCATACACGTTCACCCCGATTACAAGCACTTGTCGACCGTTGGGCAAAAGGATGGAATTTTGAAGGCATTACTATCGACACGAGCTTCCATGTTAAAGTAGTCATCGTGTCCAGTCATTGCTTGGCCAGTCCTGGACGTACTCAATATAAAGCACTCATCAAGAGGCAATTTATCGTCTCTAACGACCATTCCTGCAACGAATGTTGATGAATTTTCTTGGATTTCAAATTTAGTGGCCTCCAAGTCGAGAATTCTTGCTTTGGAATTGACGACCGCAGATCGAGCAATACACATTCTTTCCAAATCCAATCGGGTGTTGGAACAAGAGCACTTTTGATTATTTTCAATGCTATACAGCAAGTGAGCATTGCCAAGTTTAAAGTAAACTTCTGTATAGGATGTTTTTTGTCCATTGTACAGCATGAACTCGTTGTCATTTCTAAATTTTTGTTGTTTTAAATCCATATAAAGTTTTCCTTAATCAAGAAAATGGTGTTTGAAAATGAGTTAAAATTTTAAGAAATTCAAGTGCTTACCACTGCCTCTTGCATTGTGCTCAAATTTGTCATCTTCTCCATGATCATGGATCAACTCATCCTTTCTCAATGTTGTTCTCAACAACAAATTGAGAGATCCTAGTTGAAACAAAAACGCAAATGATTGGAAATAAACAAAAATTTAATGAGCTGGAGCTTCTGCCTTCAATTCCAACAAAATCTTTCTGAGTCTTGTTGTATCCTTTTGTTCAATTTCAAGATCAAGGTCAAGCTTCTTTTGAACTGGCTTCTTTTCCTCTTCCTCCTTTTGGTTCTTCTTTTTCTTCTTCTTGAGAATTTGATCGTCCATATCGTCCAATTCCTTGTCAAGTTTGTTTTGTGACTTGGCCTTATTCAAGTCAACATATTTCATTACATTTTCCCATACATTGTCGTGAACAGTCTCCATAGTTGAACGGAAGATTTCCTCATCTTCTCTGTTCTTTTTCAAGTTGCTGTCCTTTCTATCTTCACGGTCTTTCAACCACTTTTGTTTGTACACTTTGGCGTCTTCCACAATTTTCTTGTGGTGTTGTTCGCTTTCCTTGTCCTTCTCAATAAGAGCAGTATATCTCTTCTCCTCATATTCTCTAATAGCTGTCAATTGTTTTTGTTGTGGAAGAGATTCAGCTACAGGCTCGGATGAAGCAAATCCGTTATCAACCACAGGAGCTTCCTGATAGGAATCTTCGTTTTGGAATGAAGAAAAATCTCCTTGTGGTTCACCAAATCCATCATTGTTTTGCTCATCAAAAGATGATGGTTGTTGTTGATCACCAAACATATCATCGGCAGTGTTGTTGTTGTCGTTTGGATTGGTAGCAAAGGAATCGCTGGAGGTGAAGAAATCTTCGTCGCTCATTTTTTTTAATTATTTTTTTTTAAATAAAATTACAATGATGACTGTTGGGTGACGAGCAAACGGATGATTGTTAAAGTGAAATCGTTTGGATTCAAGCATGGTCAAGATCGTTCGTAGTCATCTGCGAGCTCTTCTTCTTCATCATCATGTTGTTGGCGTTGTTGTAAGGTATGGATTTGTTCTTCAATAGTGGTGTGTTGATCCAACTCGTCATCATTGGTAAAGGAGGAGGGAGAATTCACATCTTCATGATTGTGAAAATGGTTTCCTTGCACCAAGTCCAATGGAGTAAGGGTTCTTGTTGGAGAATCATGGTCACGAACCGTGGCATGGTGACAATCTTCTTCAATATCTTGCTCTTGTTCACTATTCATGGAATGATGTTGTTGTCTATGTGCAGCGCTCGAGCTTGTGAAATCGTTGAAAAAGTCATCCTCTTCATAGTGAGGTCTCTCAACAAAATGAAACATGGACTTCCAATGAATAATGGTTCTTCTGTTCTCATCACGGATGGCCTCACATGGAATGATTCCTTCCAGAGCTCTCAATAAATTGTAATAAAGAGAATCATTACCTTGTTGTTGAATGTGTGGCAAAAGGTCCAACAAACGATGGTCTTTAAACAGCTTTCCATATAAATATCGTTTAAGCATCAAGTGTTGAACTTTGAATCGATGTTCAGCAATGATTTTTAACTCGTTCTCTTTTTGGTAGTACAGTATGGGTGTGGAATATTTGGCCCTCTTCTTATCCAGTTTGAATTTTAACGATTTTCGTGGAACCAGTAGATCAATAACTCTTGGATCAACTCGTTTTGGAAGCCATCTTCCAACATATGAATTCGGTATGTCTGAATATACAGTGCTGGTTGGAGTGAGTTCTGGTGTTCTCACTTCTTTAGTGTTTTTAAGTAACATGGCCTCAATGTTGTTCATGTCATTCTCATCGAAAATAAACCGTTCTTGGAAATCCTGAATATCTGTTATAGACCACGTCTTGCTTTGAGCAGTTGACAGCACTGAGGTCAGGGTTTTGTTGTAAATATCAGTGAGAGGAATTTCCGGTGCAAATTTTGTACTTCCTTTGGAGATTTGTTTGGGAGTATAAAATTTCCAACCTGTTTTCTTTTCAAAAAGACCTCCTATTTGTTCTGCTTTTTCATTAAGTTGTTGTATTCGTTGCAGAAAGTCAACATAGTGCTCAAACCTTTCTGACATTGTAATAAAGCTGAGCTTCCTCTCAGTTTTTGCTTCTTCTTTTGATACTTGAGGAGGTTTTTGAGGAGCCTTTAAATTTACATTAACTGTAGGGTCTTGTTGTGGAAGTGACTCCGAAAATTTCACATGTTTTTGCTCCTTTTCTTGATGTTCATTTTCCTGTTGTAGGCTTGAGGAGTTTTCTTTTGATTCTATTTTCTTATTTACAATATTTTCAAATGCTTTTGTTTCTTCATAGTTCCGTATTTTTCGTGCCATGGCTAATATATTATCAAGGTCCGTTTTTTTCTTGGTTGGATCTTTAAAGGAATTCTGATTGGGTAACAGCTGTTGAGATTTGCCTGAATGGGGCTTTTTTTCGTTAGGAAGTTGTTTTTGTGAGTTAGAATCTCTCTTTAGAGTTGGTTTTGTACTTGTTGTTGGTTGATTTTTCTTATTTACATTTTGTGGAACAGACAATTCTTTCTTGACTGTTGTCGGGATTAATGTTTTGGAGGGCTGACTTTCTGGTGTGATTTTGGGAATTTGTGGAGGTCTTTGGGTGACCTCACTCACTGATTCAGCATTTGCATCCATGGCTGGGTTGATTTGAGGTTGAGCATCCGATCTCTTTGAATTGGATTGCGAGGAATTACTCATCAAAGCATTCTTGTGACCTACCGAGTGCCTTCTCTCCCTTGCTGACAATATTTGTTGTTGTTTTCTCAATTCTTCTTCCTCTTGATCCATCCTTTCGAATTCCTTCCTCTCAACTTCTTCCTTCTTTTTCAAAAATACAAACTCCTTCAATGCCTTCTTTGTTCCCATATTCACCTGAGAAAATAGTGAATGAGCCATCTCCAAATCCCGTAATAAAGGCTCCAATATTTTTCTATTTAATTGATTTAATGAACTCGTGAGTTTTCGTTCTACATGTACACTTTCCGATGTATGCATTTGTTGTTGATGATCATATTGATTTTGTTTCATACCTCCTCCGATCGTTGAAGATAAATTCATAGGACTCATGGATAATGATGACCTACTCCGTTCCTCCTCATCATGAACATGTTCCATCCTTCGACTTTTCGGTATTGAGGCTTTGAAAATATCCTCCCTTCCCGAGAGCTGCATTTTTTTTTTCAATTCCATTCAACAACGAAATTTCATTTTCATACAACAAGCAGCGTTGCTTGATGATAACAAACTCAACTTGTTTATCTTAAAAAGAGATACTACTTGACCACTTCCTTCTTCTTTCTTCTCACATACTTTTTCACAAATCTTCCCATATAATCCAAATGTTCAATATACACATCTCCCAATACATTATTTTCAATCTTATTATTCGTGAGCTTACAAATGATATCTTCCTCAGAGAGTCCTCGTGTTGGTATGTTTGAAAATAAAATTCCAAATTCAGAACTATTGGTAAGAGTACATCCAACCACTCGACGAATTCTCGCTTCATTTTGTACACAAATATTATTTGCCACACTCTGTGAAATTTGACATGAATGCATGGAACTACACAGAGCTCGATCACAAACACACAATCCATTCAATCCAGAACCTAACATGTCCGTATGTGATAATTTGTGAAGAGTACTTTCACCACTCACTCGAATGGCATCGACTTTACAACTCACAATTCTCGATCGAGAAATGGTACATTGTGTTCGATCCATTAACCAAACACCCATGTCTCGACATTGTGAAATGATACATTCCATGAGAATGAGAATACTCTTATTGGTTGCTAATATTCCTGAGCCACATTCTGCAGAGGATATGGTTACTCCTTTTAAGGTTAAACCTCCATTGTCCATTTCTAAACAACTCGAAAGAGGTTTTTCTTCTTCGATGGAATATTGTGACGGGTTGGAGAGACGACTACGTAAGGTCACATTTGAAATGACTCCTCCATTGGCCTTATAGACAATAACACTCTCAGAATCATCAGCATTTTCTATAATAATGGTATTGGTCGATCCAATAGCTCGTGTTTTCACACGTTCTTCTTCGATTCGTTTTTTCATTTCTTGATCAGCAGCGGCATTGGTATTTTTGGCACGTCGAGAAGAAGCAGTCTTTTTCAATTCACTTTCACTCATTCTTGATGGATCATTCATGATAGTTTGTGATGCATTCATTGATGAATGATTCATCATTTCAATGGTCATTGATTTTTTCACATTTTGAATAGGAGCTACTTTTTCATAGGCGCCACCTTCATTCGATGCATGTTGAACGGATTCATCTTGTTGTTGAGTCTGAGAAATAATTTGTTTGATTGCCTCACTTCGTTGTTTTCGTTCCAATTCAGACATGTATCCACACAATTGAATGGGTTTTTCAATCCATAAATTTTCACGATAAATTCCAGGATAAATTAAAATTTTTTCTCCACCACGTGCTGCATCGATGGCTTTTTGAATGGAACCAAAGATTTGACAGGAACGATGAGAAGGTTCGAGAGGAGTGGGATCTTGTGCCTGCTTGACAATGATTTTATATCCGGATTGTTCGATGAGTGCAATGAGCTGTTGTGTGATGCATTGTTTGTTGATTTGGGATGTTGTTGATTTGACAGGTTTCAATGTGGTGTTTCAATTGGGCAACCAACACACGGGAATTTAAAAGTGAATTATTTTCATCATTATCACATGAATATAAAAGAGGGTGATGTGACAGGAAAGTCAAATGTCAAATTGTAACGACCAAATTCATGATACGTATTTCTCAACAATTTTTCGAAAAATTCACAAAATCACCTACCCATTCATTCGCATCTTGTTCCGAACTTGCACTCAAATAATATGTTCTTGTTTTGGTCTGTATCTTTAAACAATGTTTCATATTTCCAGGTGTTTCACTCGGATCACATCGTAATATTGGACAATTTAAAATATTAATGACACCCGTATAGTGTTTGTCTTCGGCAGTTTTATAATAGAGAAGATTGGTTTTCAAGAGAACGAAAATTCGAGTTTTCCAATTCTTGACCTTCTCTCCGAGTTTGTTGAGAGAACCGATTTTTTGTCCTTGCTTCAGAGCGAGCTGAGCAGGCATGCGGAAGTTGCTGACTGAACGCTGTGAAGTGTTTGACATTTTTTTGCTGTGGAGAAAGGAATTGTAAAGTGACAAGTGTCATTCATGGTTTGACTGATGTTTTCATGGTGTTAAAACCATCCTTTTTAATAGCCTTACACTTTGTCGTTAAATTTTCTTGTGTTCATCTGGATTCCTATGGACACAATACATCAATTAACAAAGGATGTGTGAGCAAAATCAAAGTAAAGAACCAATGCAGGACGTTCATCATCTCCATTCAATAAAATCGAAAAAGTAGAGGATATACTGAATCTTTACAGGAAACTTTGGTTGAAAGATAAAGGCGAGGGGGATCTATTTCTCTTTACAGATCTCTCATTGCAATTTATCACAATCGTATCTTCCAATGCACTCGAATGCAACATGGGTTTAATTTTGCTTGTGACACCATTCTGATTGTTTGGCGAAATGTCAGTCGTGGACTTTCGCCTCTCCATTCTAGAATTTAAACTTGAAATGTTTGCATGGTGGCAGTTCTGAGAAGAGAGTTGATGTGAAGAATCATGAGAATGGATACTATTTGTTTTTGTGCTCAATGACCCCAATAGACTACTAGTGCTTTTCATGTGTTTAAGAGATCCACAACTTCTCTTATTCAAAACAATGACGCTCTCTTGAATATCTATCAAGCCATTACTTAGCCTTGAAGTAGGAGGTTGTTGGGAAAAATATTCAGTGTCCGAAGTTGCTTGTACTAATTGTGGTTGAATTTGATGATGACTCAATCGTTTCTGCAAGAGGAAGGATCTCGAAGCAGAGAGTAGTGATGTTGTTGTGGAGTGATGATGCCCTGACCAATCTTGGTCAAGTTCTTCTTCCTTCAAAACAGAATATACTTGATGATGTGAGCATGATGAATGATGATCATGCCTTAATGACTCGGTCGTACTCGAATCTGAAAAGCCATGATGATGATATTCACAATCCTCATCACTGCTATCAGTGGTATCATCCTCGATGCTCGTCGGGCTTTGAACATCATGGATATTACTATGATTATAATGTAATGCAGAAGAGGTTTGAATATTGGGGCTACTTGAGTGGTGCATTGAGGCTGAATCTGTAGTAATGACCAACATGTTATTGGCGCTGGAAGGAAGATGTGGAGAGACGCTTCCTTTCAAGTTCCGGGAATTGAAAGAAGAGGCAACAGTTGTAGTGGTGCTGCCCATTCCCGAAACGATGCTGGCATTACGAGAGGACAACGACGCATGATGGCCATTTCCCTTGTAAAAACTCGAGTTGCCAGTCGTCGGTGCTGAGTCTTTGGAGGTTTCATCGGGCGGCCTTAATGTTTTCAAATCCATGGTGGTAGAAGTGTTGGAGCCCATCGTTATGGTGTGTAATTGCTTTAACGTTTTTTTTTCAATTAAGGAAATCGGACCGAGCGTATCAAAGAATAAGGAAATTAGCAATTAAGGACGTTGAATTCTTCTGTATGGAGATGTGTGCACGGTCTCCTCCCAGGAGTTTTCCAAAAAACAGGATCCAGTTAATTCCAACCACTACCATTGCTGTCGGCAGATGTCTGATCGTTTACATTAATCCTTTCTGTTGCCTTCATGAAGTCTTGATCGGATGCAATCTTTCGATGATGTGCATGGATCCTCTTGCTTGTCCTTGGAAATTAGCTTGAATGGACTCGATAGGAGAATGGTGGTTTCTTCTGCGGTCATATGGTTGGAGAGCGCATCTTCGTTGTTGGCAGTACGAATGATGAATTTGTAGTTCATATTCAAATCTGCTACTCCTCTTCGCTGCTCTCCAACCTTCTCAATACGAAAAGCACATTCCACCACTTGCAAACCTTGGTCAAAAACTACTTTTGAGGGTAACTCGCTAACACCTCCACCAATAGTGGTGTAAACCTTAAATGGAGCATTAGACTTTGAGTTCTTTAGCGAGCCGAATATTGAAGAATTTGCAGAGGATTCTGTTTCGTTGCTACAAACGATCTGCATGGTCAGGTTGTCATCTTTGTGCTTTTGAAATAGCTCAAGTTCGCTTCTCGTTGGTCTATATTTTAAAATGTAATGATATCCCTTTCCTGCTCTTGAGCCATTATATGCAATATGCTTTGCTATCCCACAACAATTTGAAATGTTTGGAAATCGGGCATACATTCGATCACCAGCATTTTGTTGCTTGTCCAACGTCTTGTTGTGCTTGGTCAATACTTTCTTTCTTCTTCTAAACAAAATGCCTTCTCCTTCTCGAAGTTTTTCAAATAATGTGAAATTATTATCATCGATTTCAACTTTCTTTTTTTTCTCAATGTTTTTTTTTCGAGACAATTCCGTTGGGCTGTCTGTCGTTTTACCAAGCCCACTTTCAATATGAAATTTGTTCTGAGAGAATATTTCCATTAATATTGTCGATGATTGATTTTGTGTTTCCACCCTGCTCACCATTTGATGACCTAGAGATGAACCCATGATGGATGGAACGGTATGTAGCTCGTTCGAATCCTTTGACGAGCTCGTAGTGGATTCTGTTGCTGATGCATCTTTTTCTTCCGCTCTGTAGTAGTGACACACAATAGGGGCTGTCGCTACAGGTATGGGTTCTGAATTCAAATTGGAGCTCGTTGGAATCGATGGTGGTAAATGATGAGAAGGTGGATATGGATAATAAGGAGGTGGAGGATAGTTTGTATAATATTGAGGATGTTGTGCATGAGGAGGTGGTGGAGTAGTAGGTGTGGCTTGATTCTCTTCTTGGGAAGAGGAAGAGGATGATGGTTTCTGCTGTGATGCATGCGAAGGAGGAAATGGTTGTGGAACATGGGAATAATATGGTGGGGGTGGATAGGAAGGATAATAGTGAGACATTGCAGTTCCTGTTGGAGGTGGATAGTAGTAACCGTAATAAGGATAAGGTGGTGGAGCGTGTTGAGGGTGATGATAGTAATAAATTGGACCACTGTGATAATGTGGAGGAGGAAAAGGAGGTGGTGGCGGATACATGCTTGATGCGTTATAATAAGGAAGAGGTGGTGGTTGAGAGTCGTGCACGCCTGCATCATTCGGATACTGTTCTTTTGGTTTTTCTTCAGCAGTACTACTCGATATATCCAATGAATCGCTTCGGATCGGAGGAGAATCATGATTGTTAATGACACGATGCTTTGGATCTTTGTGTTCGAATTCTTCATGTTTAGTCTTTTTGGATTTCTTGTCTCCGTAACTGTCATCATCTTGCGTACATTCCGAATTTGCTTTTCGTTTTGCAGTTTCTTCAATACGATTCGATGGTTGATCGTGTTGATAAGGAGAATCAAAGAGTTGTGCCGGAGGAGGATAGTAATAGGGCTGATAATAATAATGATAATAACGAGGATCGTAATGATGATGATGATAATGGGAAGGATGAAATGGAGGTGCCGATAGGATACTACTACTCGCCGGCGGGCTGTTCCATAGAGTACCGACAGCAGCATCCTTCTTGGAATCGGTTCTTTCACTCAAAGAACCACTATTGTTGCTGCTGGATTGGTTCCGCAGTGCACTCTCACTTTCGCTGCTACTACTACTCATCACGTGCTTTCGGCTCGAATTTTTCAGGGTGAGTGCACTTAAAATTTGGCTTGATTCCTTGTTAGGAGGATGATCACGTGAAGAATTTAGAACGAGGGATGTTGGGGCTTGATTTTCTATTGTACCATGTTGAGTATTGTTGTGTGGAATGGTTGTTTCTTGATGAAGAGCATGGGTCCCGAGTGAGTCTTGTTCTTGCTTCTTTACAATGAATAATCCCTCTCCTTCTTTACTGCTTGATGAATTCATGGAAGCAATGGTCCATGCAACCAATTCGTGTTCATCTTCTTGATGTTGCTGCTGCTTGTTCGAATCTTCTCTCTCCGTTGTTGTTGTTGAGGAGGAATCAAGTGAGGGCATCAAGACGTTGCAACAACTCGATTGTTTTCGTTTTTTAACGTGAATCGTTTTGGGAAGAGCCTATTAGAACGTCAAATATTTCGTGATGGATGATGTGATATTTTCTGATACGTTGGAGAAGAGCTTCCGATTTCAACAATCTTTTCCAATGCTGGCTTCAAACAGAACATGCTTCACAAAATTAATAATTTATAAGCCTAGTTATTCCTAGATGAGAATATTCTCATGGCAACAACACACATCGTTTCTGCTACTCAATTCCTTGCTGAACCTTTGGCACTGGAGACTCTTCTTCCCTTCTTCTTCTTTTTGGATTCCTTCTTCTTTTTAACAGGTTCAACAACATCTTCATAAACAACCGTCGATGAAGATTTTGGAAGAGCTTTCAAACATTCCTCCAAAGGTCTATCCTCAGGTATGATAATTGCCCTTCGTAAGGTTGAGGATGGAATAAATACTCCTTCTTTTGAAAGCAAAATCTTAATCTTTTCACATTGGTCCATGGCAATGTTTTTTTGCAATGTAGGTGGACCTCCTAATGGTTCCTCGACTTGTTCTTGCTTGGAGGTTTGATCGGGAGAAGAAGCTTGAATCGACGCGTCTGGTTTTTTCTTAGTATCTGCAGTAGTCTTTCCTGACTTGGCAGGTGGTGCTTGCTTCTTTCCTTCGGATGGAGCTCGTTTTTTCTTTTGATTGTTCTTTTCTTGTTGTTGCTTGGCGTAAAGCTCAAATACGTTATGGGAAATTACTTTGTGCTGAGATGTGGAGTCACAGAGTGAATTGTGACCTCTTGTTGCATGACCACTTGTTGCTGGCCTAGCTAATGTGGTGGCACTACTGATCGGTCCAATATTTCTTGCCGAAGAAATGCTTGAAGTTGCTGGCCGAGAGCGAGGTATTTGTACAAACTCGTTCACAAAGTAAGGAGTCATTGGAGATGAAGAAGTAAGGTCCACAGTCTTTGGTGTTGTGAACCCTTTTGGTGGAAGTGGTGGAATTGGTTGAGTGGTGGTAGTCGAAGCATGCTGTTGTTGGGAAGGAGCTTCTGAAACATCTGGAGAGATGTCACTTTGTTTGAGGAAGCATGGATTTGTGCTGTACGGAGAAAGAAAGGTGGAAGACTCTTCTCGGTTCATCAATTCTGAGTCTGCAATAGATTCTGTTTCATCATCTTCAATCCTGCTCGCTCTCGATGCCCTAGACATGACACTTTTCCTCGAGGCCTCACTGGCAGCACTTCTGGGGCGTCGTTCATCTTCCTCGTCACTACTGTCCTCGAGAAGGTTGTCTCGTTTTATGAGTGTGGGTAATTTGTAGTCTCGAATTTTATGAACGACTGAACCGGTCTGAGAGCTATACCATTGACTTTCTAATCTTCGCTGTATTTCTTCCTCAATTCTTGCTCTGTTAATTCTCCATGAATGAACAGCATCTCTAAACTCCAACTCTTCAATTTGTTCTTCGGCCTCCTTAGCTCGATACATGGCCCAATTTTGCATGATGTGTTCCACACTTCCAGTTCCCTTAATTTCATCTGCATACATGGAAAATACGTCTTTTGTGTTTTGAAGCTGACTCGAAGCTAGATTAAGGGAGGCTCCAAGTAATACTTTTGAAGAGACTTGAGAACGATGGGTATCAATCAATGTTGATTTTGAGCTTTCACCAGCTCGAGCAGATTGTGTTTTTTCGTCCGTGACTGACTGATTTGTGTTAACAGAGGTCAAATAGGTTCCACTCATTCTCTCGTCGTACGATTTTGCCAGATTTCTCTTGCAATATTGCTTCAGTTTGTGATTAATGACTGCTTTTCGTTTCTTCTCTTCGCTGGCATAGAATGGCACTTTAGGATCATTGGACGGTTTCGAAAGAACGTCAAACGAAATTACTCTTGGATCAAGAGGGTGGCCTGCATTTTGCTTATCTCGCTTTGTGGACTTGTCCACATATTTCAGTAAATTTTCTTGTTGCTCATTCGTTCCATTTTCCTCATAACTTGGAATAAATAAGTGATGCGAAGAAGAGTATCTGGACGATGCTTGAGAAGAAGGAAGAGGCTGATCAGTAGGAACTGTTGAGTTTCTTTGAGAAGTTGCTGTGGCAGTGGTAGCAGAAGGTTCGGCTGCTTGTTGAGAAGCGTTTTGAAGATTATGAAGGGGAAGAGAAGAGACTGGAGGTGCACCACCCCGAGCCGAATGCTTTTGAGATGACTTGGAGTTACGTTGTTGTTTGATCATATCTTGTTGTTGAACTGCAAGACGAAATTCGAGAAGCTTCCTACGCTTATCTCTATACCATGAATATGCCTTCTCGATCATTTCCTTTCGTATATAGACGTCACTGTAGAGGGATATACAGTCACGAAGAAGGGCCTTCAATGTGCCTGCTACAAATACATAAATTTTGTCAATCGGTGCTACTCTCTTTTGAAAAAGAACAGACGACAGTATAAAAAACGACAAGTGACAATGGTCGTGATATTCAATGAATGGAATATGCATATCACCAAGTAATTATTGGTTTGTTCGATCGAGACAGCGTAACAAGACTCAACATACCTTACAATACTCGTCTGAACAAAATCTGTTTACGTCCTTAATCATCTCGAGAAAGTGCGGATCATTCATGAGTGATTTATCCACCTCCAACAAGGCATTAAGAGAAAGACTCTTTTCATTATATGAGTCAATAAATACTTTGATGTCAAGTTTGTTATAATCCTGTCTATGTTCTTTAAAGACGGAAATGAAGCGCTTTTCAGCTTGCTCCCTAATCAAAGGGTAAACATCAATAAATCGTATGATTCATCGATAAGGATGAGCCCGTTCAATCCGAAAATAATCATCATCATAGAAAAAGGAGAGCGAATCATTTTAGGGATACGAATGTTTTTGAGCGATGATCATCATCAAGTTGTCATATATTGATGAAAGCGATTACCGTAAATACATGTACCACAAATAAATGCGAATTTGTTGAATGATTTCATCAAATGAATCATCATTAATACATAAATTTTGTAATAAGGCTTCCAACTACCACACTGCCCTACCTACAATTTCTCGTCAAACCGTTTCTCCATTCTAAATTTTTTTTACAGTTTTTGACCGTTATGCAATTTTCTTGACAGGAATCGACAAGCAACTACTGTAGATCTGGTGGAACAGGGACCGTGGGTGTTTGTTCACGAAGGTTCGTCTCCGCAGAGTACAACCACATTCAAGGCAGCTTAAAAGCAGAAAGTACATCCAAAGCAACCATGAACTGCAAAGACTTGAATGTGTTTGCATGTTAGCGTTGTGTGACCACATGTATACCTTTGTTCATTGCAGTCAAGTCATCGCGTAAATGCATCATCTCCAAAAGGAAGAGAAATCATTTGCGTTGCTTTGGAATCAAAATATTTTTTCATCACACAATTTTCGCTTGATGACTAGCAGCGATTTTGATCATCATAGCACTCTCAGTGAAACATAGCCATCTACTCAATGAATACAATGCAATTCGCGATCGATCAATCAAAAACAACTTCGGATGAGTGGTGCTGATCGATAAAATCCATTGCTCTTTGTTTGTGATGAATGGTACGCTTTGAATGAAGCCGAATCCCTGCACGATGAAATTTTGTTTCATCAAACTTTGTTGAAAATTTCCATCAACTCAAATCATCAAGATATGGAACCACGAACACAAATACATTGTCTCTCCATCTTCCTGATTAATACCTTCAATTGTTACCATGATGATCCTATCACTTAAATATATACCTCGTGTTGTAAACCCCAAAATATTTCTACCAATCCGCTTGCTTCCGCATGGTTGACTTGGTGGTGATTACAAAAAAATTTTTGGCGCACTCGCTCTGCTCTTTGTTTCGATTGGTCTTCTTGGCTTTTTCCTCTCGAGAGTGGATTTTCGAGACCGTTACACAAACCAAGTTCCGACCGTTACGCACACCCTTGAAAAATCATCAGCGAGCCGATCTTGTGTGTTGAAATACACGTGCAGAATTGCGGCCAGAAATTCACAAAAAAAACTACATCGTTCACATCGCGTAATATTTAATCGTATCAACAAATGTCCTCCTCTGACGAAAATCCACCAAGTATTGAAAGTGTCCTTGAACAACTCCCTCTCAATCTCCTCAAGGAATACATTCAAGGTAACGACATCAAGGCTAAGAAGACTGCCAAGAAGACTGATGCTGTGGAAGCCATCCTCGAACACGCTCAAAAGAAGGGTGAATCTGCCTTCATCAAGGAATTGGAGAAGGATGCTTTGAAGCTCGCTTTGGAAGAATTGTCTGGTGATGAAAAGGTGAACACCGAGTCCAAGTCCAAAATGACCAAATCCTTCAAGACCTTGTTCCAAAAGGCCAAGAACAAGGAAGAATTCTTCAACTCGTGCTCTATTGAATTGTTGACCAAGTTCTTGGCTGCGTTGGGCATGGAAGAGGATTCATCCAAGGAGGAAAAGGCTGAAGCTGTTCAAGAAGAAATCTTGATCACTGGTTTGAAGATTGGTTTCAACACCATGAGCAAGGAATACATCAATGACGTTTGTGAAGCATTGAAGGTTGCCAAGTCTGGTAGCAAGAAGGCCTGCATCAGTCGTATCATTGGTCAAGCCTATCCACACTACTTGGAAACCACTGAAAAGGAAACCAAGGAAAGAGAGAAGAATGATATTTCTCAAATCAAGAAGGGAATCACCTTTGAAGAATTGTACCAATACTATGCTGAAGAACTCCAAGACTATTGCAAGCAAAACGGTTTGAAGAAGACTGGAAGCAAGAAGATTGTTTGCAAGAGAATTCTCAAGTTCTTGGAAGGTGATTTGGAGTCCACTCGTCCACTCAAGCCAGGAGAACGTCTCAAGAAGAAGAGAGGTGGTAAGAAGGGACAAAAGCGAAAGGGTGAGACAGAAGAAGGTAAGGAAGAAGAAAAGAAGGAAGAGGAAGGAGAGAGCAAGAAGAAGAAGACCAAGAAGTAAATTGCTCTTGAAAACGATCCTTCCACTCACTTTGTCCTCTACCATCTCTCTAAATTATTCTCCCAACGATTGCCGTTTTGTACAAAAGCTGTAATCACCTAGGTGTCACAACTGTCATTAAACAAAACATTCTCTTACATTTCTCTTTACATTTCAGGCGAAATCGAATTTGTTATTCATTTATGATGATAAAACTAGCAAAAAATGTCATCTCGAAGAAAGGCAATAAATTTCACAACAATTGCTTTGCCCTTCTCCGAATCTGCTCTCGATCGAGTGTTTATTTCCAAGTTGTTTTCCCTTTCCGAAGAGGGAACTGTTCTCAAATCGAATGTTGGATATTTGTGTTGTGATTACCAAAATTATGAATTGAATTGGATCCAAGCCGAACTTCATCACTACAACTGTCTCGAATATTTATTTAAGGAGCCACTTTTTCAAGTTGTAGATGGATTGATTCTACTGCTTGACATGAACATTCATTTACATGCCGTTGTACTCCAACAACCAAATTCATTTTACACCTTTGTATTGGAACAAATTTTAAAAATTGTACAACACCATTCTCTTCAATTCATGATTTATTTGAACGGATTTGAAAATTATTCCACAATATTACATCCCAATCACGTCGATGAATTTTATTTAAATTTACAACGTTTATCTGACAAGTGTGGAGTATCATTGGATCATATCATTTTAGGAAGTGTTTCTTTGAATGTTGGAGGAATGCCTGCGTCACGTTTTAAAAAATTATCTCAAATTTATGAAAAAATCGAACTTTCACAAGATCACCCACAATCAGAACGATTCACCGATGGATTATTACGAAAAGGGCCTTTCCGTGAAACTCTTCTCAAGAAAATTACTGAAATTCTTCCCGAGTCCTGTAACACTCAAAATGGAAACAACAGTTCAATATTGAATTACTTTGAACTGCCCAATGAATCTCTCTCAATCATGCAGAAAATGGTTCAAAACAACGTTGAGAAAAACAAACAAGATGATAATGAATTAATTCTTTACGCATTTTCAATGATTCCACATCCAGAAACACCTCGAAGATATTTATCCCTGTGTAAAGTGTTATGTGGAAAAGCTCGTCCAGGCATCCTAGTGACCATCTTGATGATCAATTCAAAAGGTCAGACTGAAAAGATTTCAAAAGGTATTCAAAACGTTGCCATTCGAAAAGTGAATTCCATGCCATCCAAGATCTCTGTGGAAGACAATAACTCATCGCGTTTCTATTACGATCATTATTTGAATCATCAAGAAGAGAAAGAATTTATTTCACATGGAAGTATTTGTCTTGTGGCAGGATTGGATAATTATATATTGAATCATGCACTCATATTCACAACCAACTCTTCATTGAACGGTACCTTGATCCAACACACTCCTTCAACTCTTGAAAATTCCAAAACACCATCCATTCCAAAATCAATCTCTGTTCATGATGGCATTGATTTTGCATTTGAATGTCCACTTTTACTGCAATATCCCCAAGAACTCTCTGAGTATATCATGACTGAAATGATTCGAGAAATGAATACGGTTTCATTTCGAATGCATGTTAACGAATATGAAGAAGGTACCTTGTCCATTCAAAGTACCAATTTGTATTTACTCTATCAATTGGAAAAGAAATTACAACAATTATTTCAAGAATTGAACATTTCATGGAGACCCCTTTCAAATGCACAACTAAATCATGCATCGTCTGATTCATCCGTCGCTACAACAATGCCATCGACTCAGCACTCAACATTATTTAAAAGTTCAACCTCAATTGCCACTCGTGAAACATGTGCCGCAAAATCTCCAACTTTATTGATAAAAAGTCCAAACAAACATGTGAGATTATTCGTAAGAGCAGAACCTCTCTCAGAGATGGATCATTTACAATTAAGCTTGCAAGATTGTCCCGAAGGAGTCTATCATGCCAAGAAGAAACTTTTCAAATGTCATGGAAATGTATTGATTGAAGGTACGAAACACGTTCAATATGTGAATGAAATTCTGGATCCCCTATTTCGAGGCTTCTCATTGGCCATGCAACAAGGAGTGTTGTGTGATTCGCCTGTTGTGAATATGAAATTTTATTTGGAAGATGCCACGTTGGTATCTGATGCAATTCATCGAGGAGCTGGACAGGTAAGTGATGAATATTGTTGTTATTGTTGTTGTTGTTGTAGAATGGAATGATCATTGGTTGAATGATATAACAGGTGATTGTGGCAGCAAGAAGATTGTTTAAGGCATGTCAATTGGCATCCCAACCAAGAATTATCATTGCTCAATTGAAAGTTCATGTCATTGGAAAACACGAAGAGATTTTGAAAATTTGTAATCTCCTTTCGATTCGACATGAAACGAATGTTACAACCATGACAGAAATGAATGGTTGGATGTCTTTGAAGAAGTGTGAAATGAGCGACAACCATGGTTCGTCTCCAAAACAAATCTCTCCAATTCAAAAGCAAGAATTATTTCACATCTCATTCATCATGTTGGTCGATCAATATTGTGAAATGATTGAAAGCCATTATGATTTGTTTGAAACAATACAACATTTCACGTATGTGCATTCATTTGAAATGGTGGAAGGAGATGCGACACTCGAAGGCACACCAGGAAATCAAGTTCTTTCAAGAATGCGTCAAATGAAAGGAATTACGAGTAGTTTGGCTCTGGACACTTACTCTGATAAACTATAATAATTTTTGTGAGGTGTAACTTCTGCCCAGAACGAAAGTTTTATTTTATTTCTAGAATTCAAAAAAAATGAACCCACCCAACAATCCATCTTCGTCCTCGTTTCGGCCACCATCGTCATCGGATGGATCGGCTTCATCATCGGCCACTGGACAACAGCCTGGTCTACAACAAACATTGGCAACAACAATGACTCTGGAAAAAATTCAAAAATTGAGAGAAAAGGTGGAAGCATTAAAAATGAGTCTTACAGATGATGGCAAAAAACTTGCGGATAGGATTGTTGATCAATTTCAAAGAGGAGCTTTTGATGCCACCAAACTTTCTTTGTACGTGAAAGAACTCAAGGCAAGATATTCATTACAACCACAGCAACAACAACAGCAACAACAACCTGTTTTACAACAGCCTCTCCAAGCAATACCAGCACAACAGCCAATACCACAACAATTGCCCACGGGAATTCCCGCATTTGGAGCAGGTACAACGCCTAATGAATCAATGCTTGGATTGATGATGGGCAATCCATTATTGAATCAACAACAACCACCCCCACAACGATTACAGAGCATGATGCAACAGCCTCTTCAAGCAATACCATCACAACAACCTCTACCTCCTACATCAGCAAATATTCAAGCAACACCTCCGAATGCTCAACAACAAATGCCTTCATTTACCGATGAAGAAAGACAACTAGTGAAACAAATCAAAGAAATGACAACTGAGGAACGGAAAGAATATGTCAAACGAAATCCAGCAGTTTTGGAAATTTTAGCTGTAAGTGGTCTTTCTATTCATGAAAAGATGATGACACTTTGTGGCGTTTCTTCAATAATTATTATTTTTACATAGAGACTTAAATCCATGCAAATGGGTGGAAAACAGCACACAGTAGTTAAAACTGAGAATGAACCAATGTCACAACAATTATCAAATCAAACCAACCTTTCAATGATGATGAATCAACAACCAAATTTACAACAATTACCAACTCAATCTAATTTACCCAATGGAACTCCCGGTTTTATTTCCTCTGCCCAACCTTCAACAATGGACTCATCCATGCAACCTCCTCCCAAAAAAAAGAAATCTGCTCCAAAGCATGACGAAGAAATGCAAATCGAAGAGACGCCATTTGTACACACCTTTACAAACGATGAAGAGGTTCATTCTGTATATACCAGTAGATATCAACCTGAGCCTTCTTTTTGTAACAGCGTATCTCTCAAAAACAAACTCAATCGAATTGTGAAGTCACAAGGACTTAAAGGAACAGTAAGCGATAATATTATAGATTTTGTCTCTTTAGCTGTACAAGACAGAATGCGTACTATTTTGGAAGAATTAATTGCAAATTCGAAACTTAGAATGGATACACCTATTAATGCTAGTGAAAATGTACCATTTGTTGAATTCACCTCTTCCAGTAACGCAATGCTCGTTCAAAAAGAGCTGAAAATTAAAAAGAAAATTTTACAAGAAGAGGAATTGAGAAGAGAGGAAGAAAAGAAAAAGCAAGCAAGCTCTTCTGAAGGAAAGAAAAAACGAACCTCGAAAGAAGATGACGAGCAAAGAAATATTGACATGAACGAAGCGATTGGTGTTGCTCTCGGCAAACGTTCGTCAAGTTCAAAATCCTCAAGCGCTTCATCCTCCATGCGAAAGTCATCCTCTACAACCAGCATGTCCTCGGCAAGAGGAAGCGGAAATAAGGAAAATGATCAAGCTGAAGATTCTGATTCTGTACTCGGAAAGAGATCAATTGTAATTATTCCTCAAGATGTTCTATTATTCCTCGAACAAGAACCTCAGTTACGTAAATCTAAGTTATTGCATGCTCTGTATGCTAGATTAAAAGAATAACATGTTTTTATTATTGCGATAATGCATGATTACAGTGTGTTTGTTGAAATTGACCTATTTCATGTTCTGTACAGAGAAAGTGACAAAGATTTACAAATTTTGTTGTGCTGAGTCATTCAAGTTTTGGTTGGGCACTGTTTTTGAGATTGCTTGCTGCATACAGCCTCTAACAAAGTTGGTCGAAAATGCAGCTGTTTGAGCATTTTGTAGCATGTTGCGAACCGAGCTTTCAATTCCATACACGTCTCCACATGGGAGGTAGGATGTGTTCATGTTACTATTATTCGAACAATAATTACATCCAGAGTAACAACTTCTTTGGGTGACTTCATTTGCAACACCATCCAGTAAATCCTTAACATAATCTTTGCTATCACGAGTAAGCTTATTTAAAAATCCATTCAATTGCATTCCCAACTCCATGCCCTCCAAAAAAGCCCTATCCGATGGAACGTTGGATTTATTCGATTGAATTTGTTCCAAATGAGCAGCAATCGTTCGTTGTATAAACTGATTCGTTGTTTGATTTTGAAAATGTCTAATAGCTCTTCCCGAATCCCGTTTAAATAAATTTACATTGGACGATAATCCGGGTGCTCCTCCATTAATCAAAGAAACCGATCCAAGTGATTCCGATGATGATGAGGAGACTCCATGATGAGGAGGCGAATTATTTCTTATTCCGCTGCTGCCCGATGTATGCGTGTTGTGATGCATCGTTGTTCGGTGCTCTTGAGGATGCGAATGTTGATGAGGATGAGAACTCATTTTTAATAAATCGGATTCTTCCTGAGAATTACCAAATGAAGAAGAAGAAAAAGATGAATAATATCCATCTTGTTGGAGAGAGCTTGGATGAAATGGATGTAACTCTGAGTGAGTATGAGGTTCTTCAGCTACTTCCTTGATTGAGGCTTTCATAAGGTCGTTCAGTGTTATTTCTTGAGCCTCAATTCCGATCTTAAAAAAATGCTCATTGTTGGTTTGTAGAGAAGGGTTTTCTCCTGGATTGAGAAGGCTACTACTACCAATTGGATCGGGTCTTGTTGTTTCGATAGAATCCGAATGGGAGGTATATTCTTCAGTAACATTTGAAAAATTTGAATGGGATAGGGAGTCCAATTTGATTTTGAGAGGAGGGTGGGTTTTGGCTCGATGTCTGGAAGAATGATGACTCGTTTTTAAAATGGATTTTAATGGAGAGGGTGATGTTGCTGTGGTTGAAAGGGAGCAAGGATCTGGTAGAGAGCTGCTTTCTTTTTTTAAAAGAGGATGACAGAGTTTTTGAAATGGGGTAGGTTGATCCTTTGTGGATACAACTGAATACAAGGTGTTTGAGAGATCTGAGTTCGAACGTTTGTCAATTGAATGTTGATGATCATCATGAGAGTGTAACGACTTCTTTGTAGGATGAGAGTCTGACTTTGAATGAGTAAGTGTCTTTTTCATGATGCGTACTGGATGTTTTTTATGAAAGATTTGACATTATTTTGACGGGACTTGACGGCTGTACAATTATCTCCATCATCAAGATATTAAGAAATAGATATATTGGCAAAGATGTCCTGGCCTTAATCTGCATTGGCGTCATAATCCCGTCAGCTCATAAACAGGTGGAAAAATGACTGTTGGATATTTTACCGTCAGACGTCAAAATCATCAATCCACAGCAAAAAATGCCAGCCGGTGTTGGACGACTCAGGAGCACTCGTTCAGAGATTGTTTCCGAAGTTGAGAACTTTTTGATAGAAAGTACGTGTGACTGCATCAATTACGAGTGTTTTACCGTTTATTCCTATTCATTATTTTTCAATTTTTGCATTTCACATCATCCGATCGAATATTTAATGTCATCATGATGGCCATATTACAACTATGATTATTTAATTTAAAAACAGTTGAAAAGAGCAGGGATCAAGTAATTCCAGTTATACCCATCACTGCTTCCTACTATCGAGATAAAGTTTCCTACTTTAAAGAACAACTCAGAAAACAACGACTCTACTCTAACCAAACAGCAACCCTTCCGTCCAGTTTTTTAGATGGCAACACGAGCACACACAATAGTAGTCACAGTACGATCATTGATGAGAATCTTCTCAGTAAATTTACATCATCTGCAAACAAGAATAGACAGCAACAACAAAGAACATCAAACACCGGAAATAATCAATTTACAACCTCTACAATGGCTCCATCTTCACGAATTTTTCAACAACTTTCTCAAAAATCCTCATCCCAGAATTTGGACAAAAAAGAGACATCAAACGAAGAGTTTGATGACAAGTGGACTCTATTCCGAGAGTATATTACATTACAGAAGCAGATTGAAGAAGTTCAACAAGATTCCGATCAGAATTATATTGAAATGAGAAGAAGAATTGACTTGGCTCAAGTATTCAGAGAGCATGGTCAATATTCGGAAGCTTACTTGCAATTAGAAATTGTGGAAAAACTTGCACAACAAAAAGGAGAGGATGGAATTTTTGATCCCAAAGTGGAGTTGTTGCATGCAAAATGTTTGTTTTTATTGTCAATTGTGTTGAAGCAGAAAAACAAATTGGACGACGCATCAGAATATTTGGAATCATCCAAGGAGAGAGCAGATCATTTACTGAATGTAATTTCTCCATCACTTTCTCATAGAGACCAATGCACAAACTTTGTGTTTAAATCGGCTCGATTATTATTATCAGAAATTTCGCTGTATAGCTCTGAAGATGTTATTTCCCAACATTTAAAAAGTTTCCAATCACTTCCATTGAATCAAAAATTAACCATCAACGAGGAGAGCAAAATCGAAACAATATTGAGCGAATATCTTTTACATGGTTTGAGAAATGTCAAAATGACAACCTCCACACAAAAAATTACAGTTTCGAATTTAGAAGTTTTCAGAAATTTACTCTATTATTCAGCAGTTTGCACCATGATGCTGGGTGAAAACCAACTCTCTAAAAAACTATTATCCGTTGCTGAGAATACCTCTCCAACAAAAAGTCCACAAAATGGAGGAACCAGTAAGCACACACGAACCAATAGCAGTGATATGATTTATTTCGAGGCCAATCTTGAAATTGATAAAAAGATTGCCAAGTTAGCTGAAGAAATCAAAATTGCAGAAGAACGATTTGAAAAACAGAGAAAGTCATCGATAGGTGGATCCAAACACACATCCAAACACAAGTACAATGATGACAGTGATGATGACGATTGGGAAGATTTTGTTCCAGCTACCGGTGGCCTATCAGATTTGGCTAAATTAATTCTTGGTGGTGACAATACTGAAGAAGAAGAGGCAGAAGAGGATCCTATCGTGGCAGACATTTTCCCTGCCAAATACAGACTTTTCAAATCTCGATCTTACAAAGAAGACGAGCCCAAGATACCGCAATGCATTTTAACAGACTCACTAGTGACGCCGTTGATGGCCTCACCACTCTCACCTGCAGCCAGTAATACTTTCAGTAACAGAGAAGAGTTCAAAATGTGGATTCAACAACTCTCAGCCACATCAACAACGACAAATCCCTACAGTCAATGCAATCCCGTAACGATATTTGGTTATTCTCTGAACGATCGATTACAAATGAACGGAGATCAGCTGAGTGATCTTTACGACAGAATAATGGAAATTGACGTTTTTACATCGAAATGGGTCAAATTGTATTATGAACTGTGCACTAGGCTTTACAATGTGAGCTCTATGGAGTTAATGATTTCACAACAACAGACAGAAATTTCACAACAAGCTCTCCTTCTCCAACAAAAGTGTGCTCAAATGCTCATCAATTATTTTACTCTGCTTCGACAGTACAAACCCAATACACGAGCTTCATCATCAGCCATGTCCATCTCAGAGAATGGTCCAATTTCAGGTCAGGAAATTCTTTCAAGACTCAGTGATGTCTCTGACAAGAATATCGACAAAAAAGCATTCCTTTTCACAGTGAGCATGGAAATTTTCTCAATTGCTGGTCGCCTCTTCCATCCAGAGCAAGAAGAAATATCTTTTATTGTGAATGTTTTGAAAGAATGGTTTCCATCACAGTGGGTCTACATTCAACTTGCAAAGATACAAGCAACCATACGATATCACATGCGACTATTTCGTTATGATTGCATGATGCCCATGAAGGAGGAAATTAGAAAAGTATATGATGAACTGATTAACATTTTTATTAGTATTGAATCATCAGAAGCACTGCCTACGACCAATCAACAAGCATCAGAAAGTCCACAACCCAATCCCAATACTAAGGAAGGTCATAGAACATCTGCAAGAAATAATCCATCTTTCAGTATTGAAAAACATTATGCTCCGAGCATTGTTGCCGTAGCATGTAAGGTTATCATCCTTTTTCATCGATATCACAATTTTTGGGTTACCTCTCTAAGGAGAGGAGTTGAAGACGAATGGAAGTATATGCCTGAACTTCCTAAACATAAGCTATTGTCAGACAAGGAACGATTTGCCTTGTTATTGCGTAAATATTATCCAAAACTTCCACTCTGTCATGTGAAAGCAGAAGTTGCCTACACGGTTGGCAGTTATTGGTTACGACAACCCAAGTCGAAAGATGATCGACAGCTGGCTGAATGCATGCTGTTTGAATGCATTTATTTGTACTATAGACTTTCTCAAAGCGTTCAATCCTTTGGATATTCTTACTTTTTGACAAACAATGGTCTAAAAGCTCTGAAACGATTCTCTGAAGTACTCTATGCAAATGACAAGTATGAATATTCCTCGTTGTGTTATGAGATCTATGTGCACAATTGTAAATTACTCAGAGGAAGGCATGATTATCAATTTATCGATGATTTGACATCAGTAACAACAAAACACGATGATTACAAACACTCTGTTCAATACTATCACATACTTTACGAAAGAGCCAAAGAGGAGAAAAAGATTCCTCAAATTGCCAGATTGTCGACCAAGTTAGGAAATTTGTACATGGAAAAAGGTGAAATACTTCAAGCGGAACGTATCAAGCTTGAATCGATTGATTTCGCAAGAAAGTATGGAACTCTTGTAGATTACAAGACCGATTTAGAAATTGAACTAGGTACACTATTGTTGCAAGGAGGAAAATTTGAAAAGTGTATCGCAGTGCTGTACAGTGTCGCTCAGGAACAAGCCAACAAGAGACACATTGTATACGAAATATTATCACGAGCTTATCTCAAAAAGAGATGGTTTGCAGAGTGCGAGGATTCACTTACTGAAATTGCGAATGTTCTTGTGAATTTTTACATTCAATTGAATCAACAGCAAGAAATGAGAATTTTGGAAACTGTAACAAAATACTATTTCAAGAGAAACATGTTTGGAAACGCACTCGAGTGTGTCAACATTGCCATCTACCGGTGTTCAGGAACCTTTGCAGTTCTTGCCAATTTATTCAAGTTGAAAGGAAAGATATTGAAAGCTATTTGTCAGTACAGCACTCGTTTATCGTTCCCTTGCTCTATTAATGAAACAAGCGAAGAAGAGCTTCATCAACTTGTTTCACATATTGAACAAACTCCAACATTTAGAAATAATCTCTATGATGGTGTTAATGAACACGATTGTTCATACGTTTTCAGTAAGAGACCGACATACTATTGCATGGCTGAATTTCTTCAGGATTGTGTAGACTGTTTTATCAAGTCGAGAGGATACTATGAAGCCTGCTCCAATCGTATTGGAGAAGCTAAGGTTAATTTATTGATCGCAGAAACTCTATTAGATTATTTATTTGTGCCAATTGCACTCTTATCCAAAGATCCTGAGCCGTATGTGAGATTGAAAGAACAAACCGAACAAGATCGGCATGCAAAAGATAACAACCAACAATTTAAAGCAGTTGCTCCGTTGGATTATCTTGATTTGAACATGGTTTATTCTTCATACATTGAGGCTGCTTTGGATACAGCTGTTGCTGCCAGTGATATTTTTCTTTGCATGAATTCGTATATAACTGCAGCTGAGTGCACATATTTACAAGGAAAGATTTCAAGCTCGAAAAGCTTTTGGTGTGAATGTCGTGACGTGCTGTTCACGCTTTTTGTTGACAGTGAAGCGCATGTGATATTGTCCACTGGTACACCTCTTGGTGTCCTTGAAAAGATCATGGCCATACTGAAACGAATGGTTCGAGTACTGTTATGTTTTGAGCCAGACTTTGTCAACAAGCATTTGGGAATATTTGACGTATATTATGTTATCGATGTGCTTTATGATCAAGCGGCTAAACGATTACCAACACTTGATGCTGAAAGTGAATATGTGGACACTGAGTATCAACATCCATTGACAGCCGAATATTACAACAACTATTTCCTTTCGAATTTGGACAAGCTCATTGGAAACAGTCGTCAACAGATGGATGGTGACAAACAACTATTGAGCAAGAACAAGATTTTCGAAATTTTACAACGCCGAGGAGGATCCAATTCAACAAGTTATATACCTTCATCCATCATCCCGTCCTCATTATCAGCTGCCTCACTTACGACACTCAAGAAGGGTTCTCTGAAAAAGTCTTCTTCAATTTCTTCCTCTTCAAGTATCACCACAGAAAAGTCAAATCTCAGTGATGGATCTATTGGAAGTAATTCTGGATCCAATTTCACGGTTAGTCATCAATTTTTAGAGGTTCCATTTAGTGGTCATGGTGCTCGTCCTGAACGGCCATCCGAACTCAAACCTAACATGATACAATTGAAACAAAAGATTTTGGAGCGAGTGTTTGGATGTATCTTGACAATGAAGCATGACAGTAAGAAGTATTACAATGAAATTCATGATCGATTGAAAGTGAGAAATCAACAATGCATGCGTCGGTTATACAATTTAATGAACGCAATTCGGGAGAGTGGAGTTTCTATTTCCAATCACAAGAAGGGAAAAAAGTCGACTCAAAACTTGAATAGCCCGGCAGCAGCTGATTCTCCATATAGCCCTCTCTTGCAAATCAAATCACAAATTTTCTCACCTTCCAAGATTAGAGACCGAGCAAATTCAAATGTTGATGGCACAACTCCAAGTACCTTAATGATGATGGACATGCTTCCAGGAGATGTAGAATTGATGGAAATGCTAATTCGAACTGTCAATCTTCAAAAGGGCACAAAATTGAAAGGCACTTTCCAAAAAACCATGAACATTCAATTAATTTTGGAACGAAACATTGCAAGATACGCATCAATTACTCCAGACATCAGTTGTATTGAAGACAACAACAAATTATTGCAAAAATTGAAGATTTTAGATCAATTGGTCTACATCTTTTATCTGGATAATGTATTAATTTATTACATTCCCAAAGAAGGTACCAAAGTCGTGGTTCCATTTGGTGGAAGAGATCATGCTTTATTGGATGACAAGATTAAAAACATTATTGATCTCAACACACATAGCACAGGCACTACTGGAAGTACCAGCGCTCCCACTACTCCAACAACTGTGGAAAGCCCTACCAAAAAGAAGATCTCATCAAGCAGTATGGATAAAATTGAAATGGCAACGAACAATAAGATTATGAATTGGAGCATGTCCAATCTTGGAAGAGATTTATCCATTATTGATGACTACTTGTTGAACATGATTACACGAAATGCTCGAGAGAAAAAACCTAAAAAGTTCATACATGAAGATGTTGTGAAAACGTTACACAAAGTTCTCAATGCTCCTTCCATCTTCTCCTACAAGCCAAATGTAGCTAAATATGAAGAATTTAAAAACACATTGGCTGAAATAGGATTTTCTTTCAAGCAACTCTATACTCAGAAAACAGGAACTCTCACCACTTTTGGCCGTAAGAAGTCTATGGGCTCCATTCCTAAAATTGACATGCTACCCAATTGTGAAGAGCCAATCATTTTATTATGCAACAGCTTCCTAAATGTTGTACCGTGGGAGTTATTATTTGAAGCGTGTGTGACACGAGCCATTTCTGTTCAATATATTCTCAATAGAATGAAAAAGAAGAAATCCAACGATAAGAAAACGACTCAATTTGTTGCATTTTATTCAGAGGATGAATTGAAAGCCATTGGACCTGTAGAACAAGAACGTAAAGAATGGATTTTTGAGGACATTCAATGCAAGTTAAATTTGAGAAGATCTAAAACTGCAGGAAGGATTCACAAAGATTTACAAGACATTCCATTTCACACTCCAATTATTAAGAACGGAAAGAAACCCACAAAGAGTAGCTACAAGAAAAAGTATGAACATGTACTCTTTGTTGAGCTCGCATCGATTATTAATTCTCAAAATGTGGCTCTCTCTCGAATTTTATCAGAAAAAATTGGAAAGCATGAGTATCCAGTGTTTCTTTTCACATGGTCAGATTTAGCGAACATGTCCAATATTATTCACTACATTTTCCTCTCCATTCCAGATTGTTCAATATTATTTATGCCTGAAATGGACCTGAAAAAAGGAGTCAAATATTTACTCATGCTTTTGGAAACTTATTATTCACAATTGAATGCTAGCACTTCGAATACATCATCTCCACAACTCAATTCAGGACTCAGAGATTCTGTTAGAACCACCACAGAGGATGGTTTGGCAGCACTACACACGTCACAAGAACGTAAAAATTTACACAAATTCCTCATCCATGCCTGTAAAATTTTGAAGGATGAATTTGAAATTCCAACAGCATTGTTCTTCCCACCTTCATTGACGAATAAGCCAATCAAACCCATTGGAAGAAGTAGAACACACACAGCCACTTCTTCTTCCTTTTTCTTTGGTGAGTCACCAAGGAGATAGTTGCAATCATCATGAACGTGTAAATAAACTGCACACAGTTTTGCATGTTCTTATTTTGAAGATTGGATATTTAATTAAGGAAATAGTTCGCTAAGTGAATTCGAGAAAGTCATTGCATGAACCTCTTTCTAGAGAATATTCAAAAGCAGGAGGTGAAATAAAAAAAATGAGTAATTGTAAAAATTCCTTCATTGTACCAAACTTGAAACGGATTCAACAATCATTGAAAGACAAGGGATTTGAAATATTTCAGCCTTTTCCAATTTCAAGATATCATGATTATTATCTAAAAAGTAGAGATTATTCTGAGACAATACATTTAAATCCCTATGAAAAGTTATCATCCGATGATTGTTTAGCAGTTTTGATCGGAAATACTAAAAGTTTGTGGCCACATTTTACCTCACACACAAAAACATTGGAGAAAATTGCCAAGAATCCTTTAGATCAATATGTAGTAGAAAGTGTTAACTCTGTTCTGCAACAGGAATTTCTGGAACATCATCCAACCACAAGTTATTCCGTGTACTATAGTCATGAATTTGAAGGAAATTATCCTCGTGTTGCAATTCAAGTTGCAGGTCAAGTGAGTGGAGTTGCCTATTACGAAAATGAAGTGTCCTATTTGAGCTTTCATCCACAGTATGGACCTTGGTTTGCATTTCGAGCTGTGGTTTGTTTTAATCATGTCAAGAATGAATTGTTAGAAGAATATGCACCACTTTTTAAACATCCGTTGAATTCCATGTTGCAACTATTGAAAGATGTCTATCATTTTGATCATAATCATATGTCAGAACAATTTTTAGAAGATTTAATTACGAGGTTGAAAATACAGTTGAAAATTCAGTTAAACATTGCTATGAATTCTAAAGACGCACAACACGAATGGATTAAGCTTCGTGACATTCCACATGAATTTTTAGAAAAAGAGACAAATATTGTTCTACGCAACACAGGACAACAATGGAAACAGACCAGATATGACACATCTCAGGTGATGTATCATTATTTCAAAAACAGCTGTTTTCTAGAATGATAAATCATTTAAAAATTATTCATTGATTTCTAAGAATTCACTATGAAAGAGTGTTAATCATCCTTGGTAAGCATTGCGGTTGGAAATGATCTTGAATTCTTGCATGGTTGTTGACCTGTTGCTTAATGATAGGCAATCATGCATTTTATGGTATGTTTGTTTTTATCACTTGTTAAATGTTCACACATTCATAACCATTTTCTAAGAATTACTAGAAAACAACAAGTTGCTCAATCCTTTCCTGACACGAACTCGAACGCACTTCCATCGCACTCGTGCACTAAAAAACCAAAAGCACATCATCCTCATGAATTTTTACTCTAGAAACACACTCGGATATCCTCCAAACAGTGTTGATCGTTTATATGGTTGTTTATCTAGGAGTGGTAAAATCAAATTCCTCTACACGCATCAAATTCCAAAAACCAACAATAGCTGCAAATATCAAGGAGGAGGACGAAGGAAATATCGGAAAGCCGATATTGGTTCCAAGGATTTACAACAAAATGGAGCTCATCATCTTTATTATTTTCCAAAATATAATTCAGTCAAGAGTTTGGAACGACTTGAATACTTTGATGAAATACGTGCCAACCGAATGGAAATGGATCGGAATATGAAGAATGATGATCGTCCTCGTCATGCAAGAAATCATAAAAAGTGGCATCGGAATCATCCTCAAGATGGATTTTATCAATTAAGAGAGAGCTTTGTGAGCTCGACGACTCTGGATGAGTAAGCAATAAAACAGTTAAATTGGATGCAATTTGAAATGTAAATTACAATTGTGTAACATGATCCAAAGGCATTTGAACAAAGAATTCCAGTCATGTTACAAACGACAACAAAATTGTGACAAATGCCAAAAAGATAAAAAGGCAAGGGTGGATTTTCGCCACCAATCGCTTCTGAAGAACGCGCAGAACGCAGTGTTAGTGAATTACACTACTTGCCTCAACGGTTTATGTTCAAGTCATGTCGATCCATTCGTGGCCAAACCTATCATGCCTATGGTTGTGGTTTCACAAATATTTCATTACATGTGGTTCGAGGAGACTTCAATTTCGTGTTTGTTCTTTTAGATCGATGATCATGTTTGAAGTAACACGAAAAAAAGTACACATTCTCGAGGCTTTTACTGAAGGAATCTTCTTGGTTGTTATACAATGAGGTTGATTTCTCGTCGTGTAAAAACCATGCAAATAGATTTTGTTTTTATACAAAGAGGATGACATCTCATATATGTTGTAGAATAACAATGAAGCATTTTCAAAAGGATGAAATTTTGAAAGGAAAGTGGATCCCTTGATAGTAATCTACAGCGATCTCATTCATCTACCCCAAGTCATCCTTAAACTCTTTCATACTTATCTCAGCCAACTTACAAATATCGTATCTTACTTTTTCGGAAAGTGCTTGACTTTCAATGACAGTTGGCAGCACATGGCGAACAGACAAAGAACCCAACACATAAAAAAATTGACACCGTCCAGCTGAATACCACCACCATCAATGCATCATAACATGGAAATCACAAATCCTCACAATGATCATTCTCCGCATTTCGTACAAATGAAATCATTTGAAAATTTTGATTTTAGAAATTCAATGAATATTTCTGAAACATCAAATCATACGGATTCGGAATCTCGTCCCAATGTAAAAAATAATAACAACAACAAGAAGAGATCATTACTTTCACTGACGCGTAGAATCAGTCGGAGACTTAAAAGTGTTCCTTCGATTCGACTCTCGAATGTCTCTTGTCATCATGCTTCTCCGAAATTAACATCTCTCAAAAATCAAGACGAGTCATTATCGACGACGACGACCGATGAATCTCCATTAAAATGTATTCAAGAGGAAGAACATTTGAAACATTCAAATATCGCCGTCGTCAATGTCTCTTTCAAGGAAATTCCTCTCGAAATTATTTTCGATAAGATTTTTCCATTTCTCTTTCCGAGTGATCTGTTGAGATGTTCATGGACTTGTAAATTATTTCATTCGTATTTATTTGATATTATTGATGGAAATGACATGTTATGGCAAATGCAGTTGAAAGGATTATTGACATTTTTGAAATTTTTAACTTTTCGAAAACGAGGAACAAATGTGAAACATGTTTCGAAACATTTTTGTTATGGAAAGTTGCAGGAATTTTCACAACGATTACAGCGAAGAATTCTCTATTTTCAAAATTTAGAGAGTTTATATTCGAGTTCAAATTTAACGTTACGAAAAGTCACATCAGTGCCACTTGTCAGATCGCAAAGTTGTCACAAGACACTGGTTTCTAATGTTTCTCTAACAAACACTACAGGACCAAACTCTCATTCTATTTGGAATCAATCTAATTCAGAACCTACGAATATGGAAATTTGTGAATCGATTCGGGAAACCATAATTTCAGAATGCGAATCATTCTTATCCAGTTTTGAAACTTTTGGATTGAAACATGTTTATCTTAATGAGATTTATGATCCATCCAAATTATCAACACTACCTCCTGCATGGATCAAATCATCGAAAAGACATTCCACTTGTCATCATTCTTCATCCAATACGATTCAATTACAAATTCAAAAGTCATCTACAAATTCCACAATTTTCAATTCAGAATCTGAACTCGATCATTGGCCTAGTTTTCGAATGGCATTTGTTGGATGTTCAGAACGAGCTGTTCATCCAGCCATTGTTCAAACGTTTGCCAAAGATTCCTTTCCAACGGATTATATTTCAAGTTATGGACAAAATATTCGATGTGGAATTCATTTAACGACGACCACAGGGAATGTCCTATCAAGTCCTTCTTCTCCTTCTTCCACTCATTCCAATCGATTGAATCATTCCAATTCACCTTCATCTTCTTCCACTCACAGCTTGAACCATTCCTTTTCAACTTGCCAAAATGGAAATCAACATTCAGAACTACCAAAATTGTTAACTTCACTCAAACTCGTCGACATGTCCACCGATGTTTGGAAATTCCCTCACGAAGCCAATGTCTATTTGAAATCTTCCGATTGTGTGGTCATCTTTTTCAATGTGCGTTACGAATCTTCCTTCACACACGTCTGTGAAATCATTCTTCCAACCATTCAGAAACATGCACCTCTTTCAAAAATAATTCTCGTTGGAATTGATTGGCTTTCTATATTATTAGAAGATGAATATGAAAGTTTGAAATACAAATTAAGTAGTTATGAATTGATACAGTTGGAACCAATTTCGAGTGAGAGAGTGATTCGTCAATGTTGTTCGAAACATTCGAATATTTTGGGATTTATTTCATTTACACCACAGGATGCGACGAGGGATATTTTGAATTTGATGGATGTGATTCTCAAGTTGAGTATTGGATGGTCGCATCATGTCAATGCTAATTTGTTTGGTTTTTCACAGAATCATCACACTTGCTGTCAAATGTCGAATAATGATTCTTTGTTTTCTTCCAATTTATACAAGACCACAACTGTACTGAACACAACAACAGCAACACTACTACCGAATGCTCGACCCATCATGAAGAAGAGTTTGTCACTTTATGAATTTTTCAAAAAAAAGTCTTTTAAAAAGGAAAAACACACAGAACATGGCCATTTCCAAAAACAAGAAAAAGAATTCTCACCCCTTAAATCCTTTAAGAAATTCCTTTCTAAACCTTCTTCGCCTAGAGAATGATGCATTTAAAAATTTGGCGCCAAATTTTACAACGTTTTGGCTCGACAACAAAAAATGAACAAACGACCCATTTCCACGCATCAAGGAAGAAGTACCTCATCGGGATCATCAGCAAGCACTAATCATGAAGTGTTCTATTCTTTTGGATTTATTCATGGAGTGAGTATTGGATCGAAATGGGGACAACAACAGAATGAAAGTACAGAGCATTCGACTCAAACCATGACCATTACGTATGAAGATGAGGGAATGCAATCACGAGAATCGTGTGTTAGTAATGAGTATTCCATTCAGGAAGGAATTGTAAATAATCAAGAAGTACGTTTGTATTGAGATGAGATTTTTGTTTTGTATTGTTGATGATTAGATTCAAACAGATTCGGAGGAAGAGGTTATTAAACGGATAAAACAAGAATGCGAACAGAAAGTGAGCACAGGCTCTATTTTATCATTCCTGAAGAATGTGATGCCTCAAATGGAGAAGGAATTGGAGAATGCAGAGACTGTGCACTATGTCTCATTCATGGGTGAGTTTGGTGGATTTGACTTTTTTGTTCGTTCAAACGTGTCATGATGGTCATCAATAATTTTATCTTCTCACCAAAAAGACTATGATGTGAATTGGTCTGTGGACATTGAGGAAATGTCAGCAGCCCACGAGTTAAAGCTGCCAGAACGAGTACTGAAAAAGTTGAAAGAGCCTCTCTCAGTCACAGACTTGTCATGGAATTGTAAAGGAAACATGCTTGGTGTGAGTTTTGGTCGACTCAATACGACGGGCTGGTGTATCGAACCAGGCTATATTTGTTTCTATTTAATTAATCCAGATATTTATACGGACTTTAATTTAGATCCAAAAGTGACCATTGAAAACGAGGAAAGTTTCGTCATGAAAATTGCGTTTCACCCTGACAAACATAATATTGTTGCTGCAGGAACCTACGATGGAGGAATTAAGGTCTATAAAGTTCACCAAGATACCGATACTCTACTTTGTCAAACTCCAATTGAGACGTATTCCCATAGAGACCCTGTCACATCATTGCAATGGGTGAAAAACAGATACGATGACTCGTTCTTGATTGTTAGTATGAGTGGTGATGGCAAGATGTTTTTGTGGACCATCAATAACAAATTGGAGCAGCCACTCACAGCTATTTCTCTTGTTCATCCTTCCAAAGGAACACCATTAGGAGGATCCTCATTGTCATTTTTGAATTTATTTGGCAGCTCTGCATTATCGCAAAAGAAGGTACCTACACTCGATAGCTCTTTCATCTTGGGAACTGAAGTTGGAAATATTTACAAGCTTGCAATTTCCGATTCCAAAATGATTACAACTCGAAAACTTGCAACCTTAAAGAAAGGAGTGGTCAATTTCAAAGAGGAAAAGATTGAATTTTCCTATGACAATGGAACAGGATATGTTCATACTATTGATTCCAATAGTTTTAATAAGGATTTATTTATGTCATGCACCAATGATGGATTGGTTCGACTTTTCAACTCGTTCAAAGACAAAGATATACTCACATTACAACCTTCAACGGATCGATGTGCAGGAGCCAAATTTTCACCGTTCAGACCTATGGTTATTGGAGTTGCCAATTCCAATGGTCACTTGTACATGTATGATTTGCTGGAATCTTTTACAGAACCAATCAACGATATTGACGTGACTCAAGATGGAAAGTCACTAACATGTCTTGAATTCAACAAACACAATTCCTTACTTTTAGCAACTGGAGACTCTTCAGGAAGAGCCAAGGTGTTCCTCATTAGTACTCGTCTGTCACAAATGCAACCTCAAGAAATTCTTAAATGCCATCAATTATTCTCGTTATCTTCAATAAAGAACAATTAAATCATCGACTCGATTCATCATTTCACTACTCTGCTCATCGTATTTGAAAAGGAGAAAAGAGATCATCATAGTAAATAAATATTTTGTATTATTTTGATTTTAAAAAAATGTCCTCCATTCCCTCAAACACTAAATCTCTCACTCCACAAGATCGCCAACATCTCACCACATGGGAAAATCATCACGACGATGGCTCGGAGTTGATTGGACTCGATGGAGGATTTACCTACATTTCCATCGTCGAAAGACTTCCCAAAATATTACAAAGTATGATGGATTCAAATCGTGAGGATGAGAATTTATTAAAATCGGAACAAGGTTTGAAAATGATTGAAAAATTGAACGAGTTGAAACACGAGTTGGAGAAGGGAGATGTTTGTACCAAATTTAGAATTGGAACATGTTCTTCATCATTGCTTTTATATGATGAAGAAAATTGTAGAGATTTGAAGGAATGGAAGGAATATGAAGAGAAATTTGGAGTTTCCGTAAAGACTTGGCTTGGTAAGGATTTGGTTTGAAATGATAATTCTCAAGGTTTTCATTTTAAAATTTTACTACCATATTGAATCATTGATTTAAAATCATTATTTTTCAAAAATGGAAATTTCAGAGATGTCCTGGTTTTTTGTTGAAAATTACTTTTACAGATTAATTTTAGACATTACCGATTATTGGAAAAAGGGGTCACCATTCTATCAATGGGATCCTTTTGCAAGACAAAAGCAAAAATCTCTAGATATTGTATTTGCCAAAAACAAGGAGACTCAACAAAGTGTTGCTGATCAATTTTCACAATTATTGAATGAATTACCAAGTCATGATGACTTGACAAAACAAATGGATCTCATGCGAGAAGTCATTGTTCTCAGTCTATGGGGAAATCAAGCTGATTTGAGTTTGAGCACTGGACTCCACTGCAGTGAAGAGAGTTTTAAAAAAGTTTTGGAAGAAAATATAATTTCTAATGACTTGTCTCAAGTGATGAAGGTTTTACATCGATTGAAAACAAATGGAAAACAAAGTATTGCCATTATTTTAGATAATTGTGGTTTGGAATTAGTGAGTGACTTGTATTTGGCTGATACTCTGATTCGATTAGGATTTTGCGAAAGTGTGACCTTCTTTTCTAAATATCAACCTGTGTTTGTGAGTGACGTGACAGAAAGAGATTTTCGAATGACGATTCAACAATTGCAAGAGAAAGATTCTTTGGTTCAAGTTTTTGGAGATCGATTTTCCAAATATTTAAACGAAACAAAGCAATGGAAATTAATGTCTCATCCCTTCTTCACATCACCTCTTCAATACACTCACATTCCTGAAGACTTGGCATTGGAATTGAAACAACACGATTTTATTTTCATGAAAGGAGATGCCAATTATAGAAGAACTCTCAATGATGCCAAATTGCCACTTCAGCAAGATTTCAATGAAACGTTACAATATTTTCCATACAAGAATGGATTGTGTTGTTTGAGAACGATTAAATCGTACTCGTTGATTGGAATTAAAGATTTTGAGAAACTTGCAACAATATCAGAACAACATTCGAATTGGAGGTACAGTGGCGATTTTGGTGTGGTACAAGTGTCACTCAGAGAGCAACAATAAAGAGTATTGAGGTGCATATGGTGAAAACATTTTTTTTAATGAATGATGAGTAAACGTTTCCTTCACATCTGATCAAAAAGATTAATGTTTTCTCTTTTTGAAAAGCTTGATCCACCATTCTCTCACCTTCTTCTTCAATTTATCCAAACACTCCATCACTACTTCAGAAATCAATCCAATCATAATGGCTTCAAATCCAAGACCAATAATGGCAAAGAACATGAAAAATACTTTTCCTCCTCTTGTTTTGGGATAAAAGTCTCCATATCCAATGGTTCCCAGAGTCACAAAACAGTACCTAATAATATTATTTCATGAAATTTCACATGATCCAATTATTTCATTAATTTCAAAATCATTAATTAATCGAACCATCAAGTACGTACCAACAAGAATCTCCATAACTCCATCCCTCAATGGCCAAGAAAATTGCCGCACACACAAACACATACGACAACCAAAAGAATGTATAATACGAGAATTGAGTCAATGGATGCGAGAGAAATTTGTACAATCGGTCCGAGTGTCGCAGTTTCAAATCCCGCCTACCTCTACAAAAATTCACTGCCTTATACATTCCAATCGAAATGGACATTAAAATACTCTTCACAGTTCCTGTGGTTGTTTTTCCAATAATGACCAACAACGAACCCATGATGGCAATACCTGCCAAACCAAAGAATCCAATATAAACTCTTCCGCCTGTTGTGGTTGCATAAAAATCTCCATAACCAATAGTGGTAAAAGTAACGAGACAGTAATAAACAGAATTTCCGTAATTCCATTTTTCTAATTGTGTGATGGTTCCATTTTCATTGGTTAAGGTAATGTTGTTTTCACGCATTTGTCTGAGTTCGTTGCCTCCCTCAATGGCCCAAATAGGAATGGCTAGAGTTTTAAAACATGTCAAATGCCAACCAGGAGAAGCAAGATTTTAAAATATCAAAAATTAGAAAAAGTTAAATTCAATTGAAATTATGAGAAATAAATCTCACATCAACATGTATGACATACCTGAAACTAACAAGAAAACAATCACAACCACGGTCATGATCACCAACACGATCGAATGTTTCAAAAGTTCCTTGATATTGCAACAAGTAGCATACTTGGTATCTTCGTTAAAATATTTATCATATCGATTCTTAACCAATGCAAATGCAAAATCTGAGATTTTCAATGAATTTTTCGCATGTTCGGACTTGATATTTTCCTTTTCAAGTAATAATGTTTCAAACATTTTATGATCGGGATCAAATTTATCATCCCCTCCCAATACTGTTTTAATCCAATCATAATTTTCCAGAGTCAATGTATGATTTTGTTGAAAATGTGAAGTTGGAAACTCTTGATCGGAAATGACGCATTGTTGTAATGTCAAATCTTCCTTGTTGCTGGACGATACAGTCTTGAGTTCAATGGGTGCACTCTTGTCTTCGGAGAGAAGTGGAGAGTTGGTTTGAGAGTTATTGTTGTTGTTGTGATCGACAGTAGTAGCTGTCAGAGTGGTATTGTTGTCAGTCGTCATTTTTTTTTCAAAAGAACTCGTTAGTGAAGAAATTCAATGTTGTGCTCTAAAAGATCGACGCACAGTTCTACTTGATATTCAACGAGTGATGGACTGTTATTTAAAATTCCACAACTTCTTGATTGGTCAGAGAGTTGGAAAAGAGAATGTTGAAATGCGAAATCAGTGACGAGTGGTTTTGGTGCGTCGCCCTGTTGTGATGAACCTTTGATTGTGGCGACTGGGGCGTCCTTGTGATTTTTTGTTGTTTTGATTAAATGGATGTCAGAAATGATGACAGGTTTTCATCGAAGAGGCGTACTATCTTAATTAAGACTGAACTTATTAAGTTTTCAATAATATTATTTCAAAACAGTATGAATGTATTGGTTCATTATTCAAGTTCAAACATTGCTTCCACAGGACGATGTTTGGATTGCATGTTAGAAACAGTATCTTCATTTTCTGACTCGTCATCGTCTGCTTCTTCAGTGGGTTCTCCTTGTTCACCCTCTTCTTCTTCCAAATCATATTCAAAAGCAATATCATATTCTAAATTTGCAGATCCAATCTTTTGATGCTTGTACTCTTCCAAACTACTTGCCAATGAAGAGCCAGTGCTGCTCAATTTTCTAACAAGCGTTGGGCGAGAAGTGCCAATGGTCATACTGGAGGACCTCAAACGGAAATCCTTATTCACAGATCCCTTAATTTCTTTGAATTTTTCTTGTGGTACTTCAGCACCCATCACCATGACAACTTCTCGAGCGTTCAAGCTACCCAAACGTGCACATTGTTCAATAGAATATCCTTGCAAATAGCCATACAAAAATCCAGCAGCAAACAAGTCACCTGCTCCTGTGGTATCAAGGGGATGTTCTACAACCTCTTCTGGAGACAAATGATGTCTGTACTTCTCTCCTTTTCCGGTTTTACCAGGTGAAGTGCCTTCTTTCACCCAACAACCTTCTCGTCCCATCATAACAATTGCAACTCTACAAAAGCTTGCTAAATACTCAACAGCAGCTTCAGGATCGTCCTGTCCAAGTAATTCTCGAGCTTCCTCAGAGTTACAGAAAACAATATCTACATAATTTGATAAATATTCCAAAATGAGTGGTTTAAAACTTCTTGCCAATTCAAAGCTTCCCAAGTCAAAAGAAACCATAGCACCAACTGATTTGGCCAATTGAATTGCTCTAATCGTCAATGGTTGGTTATAAATTGCATAACCTTCGACGTGTAAAAGTTTAATTCCATTGAAATCACTAGGAACCAAATCATCGGCTGTCATTTCGAGACTTGAGCCCAAGAACGCTCTCATTGTTCGTTGTCCATCTATTGCCGTTAAGAAAGTAAATTTCATAACCATAAGTGTTATAGTAGGAAATTGACGATTGAATGAAATTTGTTGTTTGGTATTGTTCAATGTTTGTTAAATATATCATCATATAACATTCCAAATTTGATAAAGTACCAATTCCAACACCATTTCAAAATTAACCTCAAGAAAGTTAACATTTGCATCACACTTACCAGGTGTAATTAAACAAATGACTTCACCAGTTCTTGTGAGTGGAGACATGGACATGAGAGGAAATACTTGTCGTTTCGTCAAGTGATTTCTGTACAGCACTCCCAAAGGATCATTACCGATTTTACCCACTAATGCGCATGATTCTCCCAAACCTGCAAGTCCCTTAATGGTATTGCAGCAACTACCACCACTGCAAATATAGCCTCTAGGATATTGACTTAAACTTCGGTGGAAATTAGCAGTCTTTGGTGAGTAGGCAGTCAGTAAATGTGATTGCGTTGGTGTCGTTCCTGAACTACTAGGTATTTTAATTCCCGACTTGACTGAAGAATTTGTGAAAATATTATGTCCATTACTAGGTGAAATATTGGGATGGTCCAAACAATGGTTGCAGTCATATTGAAGAAGTTCAGATAATTTTTGTAAGAAGGATTCTAATTCTTGTTGAGTTTCAATGAGCTGAGAACCACCTTTTTCTTTAATGCCAAGAGCTTGCAGAGTTGTTTCGGTCACAAAGAACATTTTATCTCTGCACGAGGGTGTTGTGTCATCAAGTACGGTTGTATGAGGAAAAGTTAAACATTATATAATCGGGTGCGTTTGAAAATGGGTTGTTCAATGAAATGTTGAAATATGTTTGGTTGTAACGTCCAACACGAAATCATTTGAACGGTGATGGTTAATATTCATGAACATGATATTTTAAGATGAAAATGTGTTACTTACAGCAAAGGCTGTCCGAGACCCAACACGTTATAGGGTTGTTTTGGACGAGTCGAAGAGATTTGATTGGAGGACATGTTGATTCTATGATAAATTATTGTTATTGGTGAGTGTAAATGATGGTAGTGAATAAATTTGGTTACCAAATTTCAAACTGAAGCAGCGGAGGTATTATTTCAAACAATGATGAAAATTAGTTGTAACGGTCTGATTCAAAATTCAATATATGATAACAAATTGTTTTCTATGGTTGTTTTCAATCTCCCAATACGAGCACTGTAGCGGACCGTTACGTAAAATTGAAAAGTCACTCGGAATGAGAGAGAAGGAAGGGTTTTTTTCTACACCAAAATTTTGTTGAAGCACGAATTAGGCAGAACACCCTCTCTTGTGGAAGTGGGTACCTCTCTCTTGAAAATCATGAAGAATCCATACTGTGAAGAAGAGCTTTCTAGTTGGCATTCGACGACTACACATGCGTTTAGCACACAGTTGTTAGCCACAACTGCTCTCAAATTTGTCACTGTCAAGACATGCAGCATCATTCGCAATGAAATTTAAACTAGGTTTTATGAAATAGTTTACTTTTTCATACCAATATTGAGCTTATTGTACAGATAGGTTCCAACCAAATCCTTCTTAGGCCTCTTAATTTGTTGTTGAGTGAAGGGCACAAGTTGTCGCTCTCCTTTCAATGCACTGCATGCAGCGAATAAGGTCCATGCAATTTCCATCAGGAAATCTCTCTGGTCTTCACTCTGATGCACCGTACTGCATGACATAAAGTATTGAGCCACGAGATTATTCGTTTCAGGTCGGGTCTGAGATTTCTCCTCAATACTCACTTCTTCGACAATGGTGCCACGACGGAGAGAATCTGAAGAGTTGTCCGAGTCGTCATCCAAGAAGGTGTCATTGGTTTGTAAGGTTTTTTCCTTTCGAAGCTTTCCCAACACTTTCTGTGAGAGATTCTTCTTCTTCTTTTTATCTTCCATGGTGAGGGCTGAACCATCTGAATCGCCTCCATTGACACCATTGGTAGTGTGGTGGCTATGACTACCACCCTGTTCGTCATCGTCAGCAGCGACCTTGGAACCCGATGAAACCTTCTCCTCATCCATATAAATAGCAAGTCCATAGGGTTTCTTCTTCTTATCCTTGTTGGGCATAAATCGTGCACAGTCCATCATGGCCACAGCATGTAAGGGATACATTTTGATGTGTTTCTCGTCAATGTCTTTGGAGAATTTCATGGTGTAAAACTTAGAATCGGTCAAGACAAACACTCGTTCCTGTTTCAAACTCTTTCGATTGATTTTTGTGATCATCCAAGCTTTGATAATCTTTTCGGGAGTCGAGAACTTTTTGAATCGTAATTCTAATTGTTCCACACATTTTTCAATCATGATGGCTTGTTCCGAGTTGGGTTTCCAATAACGAAGATCTTCATTTTGAAGCATTCGAAGCATTTTGGAAATGTCTCTCTTTTCCCAAATGTGTGGATGTAGGCACACTCGTCTCAATTGTTCAATTTTATCCAAATCGGAATCGTTGGACATGACATCTCGATTCATGTTCGTCATGGAACTTGAAGCTCCAATCAAATCATCGTCATCCAAATGTTTCTCATCATAAATATAGGACATTCTACGGAGTGGTTTGGGTTTAGTAATGACACCGCCACCACTACTACCAGCATTACTCATTTCATTTCCTCCTGGAGACATGGGTGAAGCACTTGGTGATGTCATGAATGTTTGTCTCGATAATGCCGATCTCTGTTGAGAAGTTGGACTCGAGCTCAATACGACACTCGATCCTCGTGTCAATTGTGAAGAAGTGTGTGATAATGCACTGGATGATTTGGTTGCTGAAAGTTCGTTATTGGTGGAAGTTGGCGTTGTGGATGTCGTAGTAGTTACATGTGATTTCATATTAAACATGGATTGAGAATTGAGAGCTTTTTTCGAAGATTTTTCTTCTTGCTCCAAAATTTGATGATGAGTCTCTAGTAATTCCTCAAAACTTTCATCAATTTGTTCATAAAATGCATTGGAGCCGAGAATTTCTTGAGTGCTGGCATTGATCATGTAGAGGAGATGACCTTCTTGTTCATCGGAAAGTCCTACCATGGTCTCTTCTCCTTGTGTTGCTTCGGTTTCATCCGTTTTTGGTTCACCAGCAAAGAAGTCAATACCTATACGAGTTGTGTGACCAGTAGTGAGTGAAACGCAAGCACACAAGTTCATGATCCATCAATTCATCAAAATTAACATGTACAAAAGTTCATTATTGAGTTTGAAATAGCAAGTTCCAAACAGTTTCCGAAAATTAGTAATTGTTATTATTATTATATTCACATGTTCATCATTGGTTCCATTCATTCATAGAGTTTCATTCATTTAAATGAATTTCAAAGGTCCAGTAGTAGCCATTGTTGCGTCATGAAAATTGTGTGGGTTCGTGTGTGTATGTATAGAAATCATTAGCATTCATCGTTATTCATGTCTCTACTTACAAATCACATCCACTTGATCATTAAAAATCGTTCTCTGTAATTTATCTTCGGAAATGAATCTCATGACTCCCTTTCTCATGTTCTCATAGAGCGAAGGCTCTTGCAACATTTGAATCGCATTCTCAGCCACTGCCAATCCATGACAAGTGATCAATTCTCGAATACTTGTCCAATTCACTGTTAATTGGAGTGGAGGAAGTGTACCAGCAGAAACCGTTGTGGATGTAGAATTGGGTATTGAAATACCCGATGAAGAAGAATTGTTGGAAGAGTGATGATTCAAAGCACCTCCTCGATCACCTAATAATTGATTGAGTTTTTCTTGATAGGGCGTAAGAAAACGTTTCTGAATGATTTGTTCGGCCTGTGCCAGAATGGATTCATATTGTTGGGTGGACTGTGGTGATTGAGGGGTGGTGTTGGACGAGGATGGCATTGGAGGTCGTGAATTGTTGTTTTTGAATTATTAGAGAAATTTTGCACTTTAGGTGGTGAGATGGGATGAAAGGATGGAACCCGAGAGCGAGTAGTTGTGAGAAAGTCTATGGTGTTGATGAGCTGGCGAGGAAATTTTTTTGCTGATTTGAGGATGTTTGATGAGTGACTTGCAGATCGTTTTGTAATCAAGATGGAATTGATTAAAATCTTGCTAATATGTTGTGAACCATGTGGATACCCTTTCATGTTGTTCTGGCCCGAATATAAAGTAACAGTTTGTTGCGCCCAGCAACGTATTAGAAGTTGTAAAAGCAAGATTTTTTCACAAGCATAAAAAAATGAGTTTAGGCGGAGACTCGAAATACTTCAAGGAGACGAACACCGGAAAGTTTGATGAAATTACCAAGCAATTGGACTCGAATAATTTCAGGGATAAATTGGTTGGTATGAAGAAGGTGATTGCTGTAAGTGTTGTGTTGGATGGCAAAATTTTGTTGTTCATATAGTGCTGAATGATTGTCAAACAAATGAAATGATGGCAATTTCGGATATGGGAATATTGATGATGATGGTACAACAACTTTGATTGTTTTTTTGATGATAATTTCCACAATGATGACGACATTCAACATCACGATTAATGAAATAACACTATGACTACCGTACCGACGATACCGACAACAACAACAAAATATCTTCTCAACACAACAAATAACAACTAACAACATGGATCATTTCTTCTCTTGATCATCATACACCTCAATTTTTATCAATTTGATGATTTTGTTCATATGATTCCTTCAAATAACAAAATACAGATGGCATCATCCGGAAAAGAAGTAGAACCTCTCTTCCCATACGTAGTCAAGAACGTAGTAACCAAGAATGTTGAACTGAAAAAGTTGGTCTACATGTATCTCGTTCACTTTGCCGAACAAAAACAAGAAGAAGCCTTGCTCTCCATCAACAATTTCCAAAAGGATCTCGATGACAAGAATCAATTCTTGCGAGCATTGGCTTTGAGAGTCATGTCAAGCCTTAATGTACAAGACATTACCACTGTTATTTTGGTCGGAATCAAAAAATGTCTTCATGATATGAGTCCCTACGTGAGAAAAGCAGCTGCTTTAGGTATCATTAAAGTATTCAGACAAAATCCAGATGAACTCGGAGCAGAATGTGCTGATTTAATCGGAGAATTATTGAAGGATAACAATACTATGGTTTTGGGAGCCGCAGTTCACGCTTTCAATGAAGTCTGTCCAACCAACTACTCATTGATTCACCCAGTATTCAGAAAACTGTGCCGATTCTTGGTTGATTGTGATGAATGGGGACAATGTTCAATTATGCAAATGTTGTTACGGTATGGACGTGCTCATTTCCAATCTCCATTCAAGAGTGATGCATACAAGAAACGTGCTTTCTACGAAGATGACGATGACACAGAAGGAAATCATGACGGAAACCAAGAAATATTCGATGATGGGTTTGAACCAGGAGCAGAGATGGAACTTGATCAAGATCACAGATTATTATTGAAATCAACAGCTCCTTTATTGAAAACTAACAACAGCGCTGTTGTTTTAATGGTGGTCGATTTACATTTCTATTTGGCACCTAAACAAGAATTTGCTTTGAAATGTGTCGCCCCATTATTGAGAATTTTGAGATTTTATCGTGAGAATGCATACATTGGGTTAATGTCTGTCTCAACCATCGCAAGAGAACGACCAGAAATTTTTGCAAATCACCTGAAGGATTTCTTTATTTATTCAACAGATCCAGCCTATGTAAAGAATCTCAAATTAGAGATTTTGTCACTTCTCGCCACTGATGAAACAGTTCACAGTATTCTGAAAGAATTCAGAACTTATGTCAAATTCCCCAACGAACAAGACTTTGTTAACAATACTGTTAGAGCCATGGGAAGAGTGGCATCAAGAATTCCTGAAGTTGTAGAATCATGTATTGGTACATTGATGAATTTAATTACAAAGGGATCAGATACAATTGTGGCAGAATCCATTATTGTCATTCATCAACTCTTGCAACAAAATCCTGAAGATAACAAGAAAATTATTTTGCAAATGGCCATTTTGTTGGATGATATCAAAATTCCAGTTGCCAGAGCAAGCATTGCCTACATGATTGGAGAATATATTGACTATCTTCCTTCAAAGGAGGGTATTGGCATTGGCGTTGCTGCTGATGCTCTACGTATTTTAGCCAAGGATTTTGTCAAGGAAGATGACTTGGTCAAATTGCAAGCTTTGAATTTGAGTACCAAATTGTATTTGAAGGTTGCCAATACCGCTGACGTTAAAAAGTCAGAGCAAATCAATTTATTGATTCAATATGTTTTGAACTTGGCTCGATATGACCAGAGTTATGATGTTCGTGATCGTGCCAGATTTATGAGAAATATTTTATTCAATCCAAAAGGACTTGTATCTACTTTGCATGAAAAATCGGACGATATTTTCGGAGCCAACACCAAAACATCCATTTCACTTAACAGCAAGTTTGTTGAGGACCGTGCTAGATTTATTTTAGGTACATTGTCACACATTCTAAACCATTCTACAGATGGCTATTTGCCTCTTCCTGATTTCCCACCAGAAACTCTCAACTACGAAGACAGAAATGTTTTGGCATCGACTGACGTGCAAGCTGATGTTGGTGCTATTGGAGAGACATCCTCAGATTTATTCTCTGGAGATATCGACGACTTTTATGGTGAAGAAGAGGAAGAAGAAGAAGAGGATGATGAATTGGAGGGAGATGCTGAATTTGAGGAAGAGGAAGAGGAAGAAGAGGAAGAGGATGATATTGACAACTTTTATGGCGAAGAAGAAGAAGAAGAGGAAGGTGAGGAAGAGGAAGGCGAAGAAGAAGAGGAAGAAGAAGAGGGTGAAGAAGAAGAAGACGAAGAAGAGGAAGAAGAAGAAGAGGAGGAAGAGGAGGAGGAAGAAGATGATGAAGAAGAATTCATGAAGCCTTCATCGAGCTCCAAATCAGCTGTAAAAACACCAACAAGCGCCAAAAAGCCAACCACTACCACCTTTGATTTTTACTAGTCTCGAGACAATTAAATAATATTTCACTTTTTGTGCTGACTCATCGTTTGACTTTTCACACAAATATTTGCCACAAGGGAAGGACGAGAGATTGGAAATCATCAAAACCCACAACAACAAAAAAATGCAAGCCTTGGATCGTCATCTTCTCGATTTACATACAGTACTCGAAGAAGGAGAAAAGTGCACAGCACTGTTAAATCCAATTTCTATCGTTTCGGATATGAACGATTTTTGCAGTCGACTCTCCTCGGACGACATTGGTCTCTGCTCTAGTATTCTATTCCATGAAGAGAAGGGAATATTTGCCTATGTCAATCGATCACTCACTTTATATCCAAGTTCGATTGGAGGCAACAAGACGATGACTCTGAGTCGGAAAGCAATTTTCGACTTTTTATTGAATTATATTAAAATTGCAAAAGAACGAATTTTAGAGCACGTTCTTGTGATCAAAAGGTGGTGTGTCAATGTCTTCCGACGAGAGAGTTCGAATCAAGTACGACTCGCAACCATTCCTCCTCTCATTAAATTATTAATTATTTTGATGGAGAATGATTCTCCATTATTGATATCAAAAAGTTCCTCTTCCTCCTCCGAATCGGATGAAGCAGGTACGTCCTCAACGACCAATGATGACGCAACCAAGAATAACAATCAAATGGAGACAGATGAGAGGAATGAAAACTCTACTACTGGAGAATCATCAAGTGCTGTGGCTACTTTATCCAATCGATCTCCTGCAGAGTCCGATACAAGTCTCAATATTCGAGAAGTGTTCCAAGTCTATTTCAAAGAATTCCAACGATTGGGCAATAATGGTAATCAAACATTGAAAGGAAGTATTTTACACTTATTAGGTGTGTTGTGTGAATATTTTCCTGGAGAGACACACATGTATCAACAACAAATGTTGTCTCTTCTCATGAGTACACTACTCAATCAGTCAAAGAAGGCAAAACCAGAACCACAATTGATTGCTTCGACGTTTCGAGGTCTCTCCCATTTCTTGTCTCAATTTGGTGGTTCTGTAGAAGAAGGTTCGACCTATATCAAACCATTGTATCAACTCTTGTGCACAAGTCTGGAGCTTGTGAATGAAACTCGATACGACGTTCCAAAATCTGCATTGATTTTACTTGCGAAACATGCATTCCAATTTAAGGAATATCTCACAGTGGATGCAGAGAAAATGTTTGATCGACTTTCAACATTATGTTCTCATCGAAATGACAAGGTACGAAAGAATGCATTCCCTGCACTTGAGAGTTTCCTAGCACAAATTTCATACGAGTTAATTCGTGATGGCGGAAGAAAACTTGAATCGAATTTGCGAACGTTTAAGAATCTCATGCAAAAATTCAAAGGTTTACTTTCACTAAATTTTTCTGATGTCTCTGTTCAATCGAGTACGGCTCCATCCATTAATCCAAACATCAACAAGTATTTCCTAAGTATTGCAATTAGAAGTTTTGGACAATTTGCTCTTCCAATGAAGAAATTCTTGACACAAAACGACATGAAAATAATTCTAAGACAATTACTGAAATTGAGTGATCAATTACTTACAAGAAGTCAAGAGCAACTTGAAGAATCTGTTTCTCACATTCCATCTTTTTTATCTGCTTTTGCGAATATTATTCTTGAACTTGACATTGTTGATTCATGGATTATGGACTCGTTAGAGAAAATTTCAGGAATTTTGTTTTTGGTTTACCCAAAGCAATATCTGTTCCCCAAGTATAAGTATGCTAATTATAGCGCATTTGTGAAATTATTGATTGCATTGTATATGAAAGAGAGAGCTCTTGGAAACTTTTTAGATCGAATTGTGTTTCAATGTATGACTTTGACAATTTCTAGTGTGACTTCTCTAGTGACCACCAATGATGTGAACACCAATACTAATTCAATGGCCTCCGACCAACCTCCATCCCTCTATGAAGAATACTTAGATTTATGGTACAATATTTTAAATCCAAAGAATATCAAACTAGGAGATTGGAATTATCCATGGGTTGATTTAACACTATCCGAAGATCTTATTGAACATTTGCATTCCATTGTGTATGACAAATTGATCGAAGTGATTATGCAAATGATATCCAAATTCGATCTCAGATGTACACATGCAAGTACCTTGTCGGGAGATGGCAGTACCTCTGGAAACTCAGTCACAACAGCTACAGGGCAGGTAGTTGATGAAGGAACTGCAATTCTTCAAGATGCACTCATCCCATCAAATGCTAAAGATATGGAGCTGTTCTTGAACTTGGTTGAATTTTCAAAAAGATTTTTGAAGAAGTGTAAACCAAAACACTTTTTAAGATGGAATTATCTGGCGTTCCCAACTCCCAGAAATAGTGTTACAATAGCATTTGGAAAGCACTTTATTTTTTAGAATCCTAACCATTTTAAAAAAGGTCGAGCAGGCTGTCGAAGTTTTGTTCTGGTGTTTGCTGGAGGTTTTTTCAATAAAAATGTTAAAACATGAACGAAACGCCTTTGTCGGTCTGTTGAGACCGGAATATCATGTTGCCATCAAAACAATGCTATTCGCAGTCCATCAATATATTAATGTCGAACATTTAATAGAAGATATTATTGATCAATGTGGATTTCATCGCAAGGATTTTAATACCATCCATCGCCATCTCGAACTATATTTCTCATACCTCATCACACACAACAAACGAGTCCCATTTGTTCTATACTGTTGCAAATTCCAGGTTGACAATTCAACAAAGATTGCACAATATGTTACTGATTGCATTGACCCGGACGAGGATAGTGCTATCTATAACATTTACTCTGACCCAAAATTTCAAAATCAAAGACAAAATCAAGAGTTAACATCAGAATGGATCAACAAACTACATTTTCAAGGCTATTTGAAATTGAAAGAGTGTCATGACGAGCTGATGCGAATTCGTCAAAAACGTAAACACTCCAAAACAAGTACAGCTTGCGAAGACCCACCTCAAACCTCAACAACGTCACAACGTTATTCTAGTTCAACCATCATGAAATTACTCGAACCAGAAAAAAATGTCGGCGTTATTGAATTACATAAAATCCTGGATCATGGTTTTGCTGAAGACTACATCACGTTGTCATATTCAACAAAAGAACAAACAGCACCGTATTACATGCTGCAACAACTAATTAACAACAAATTTATTCCAACACACTCATCAATTGTAAATACCAAGTCCGACACCATCTCTCATAATTTTGTAGACCATGCTGATTTTAAATCACAAAATAACGATGATGATAGTTATTATTCGGAATGTGATATATTTGATGAGGATATTCAAGAATTGAAAAAATTGTTTTTTCAGGTGTTAGGTAGTCGCAAATTAGTACCTCGAACTTTCTTTTTCACATATCTTCGTGATGCTTTTTCACAATTAATTTGCAAAGACAGTAGAGGCCATAGATGGAGCCCATCTGTTCTTTGTTTTGCTCAAGATTTATTGGTTATCATGGGATACAATGCGTATGAAGCATTGGCGAGAGGGTTGAAACGAGGACAAGAATTTGAACCCTCTTCTGAAAGATGTAACTTAGTCCTACCTTGTTCATCCACACTCGACCATCATTTTCACACCGCATCATATGGAGAAGGGAATACTAAACTAGACAAAGATGACTTTGATAAGCTAGTAGAAAAAATGAAGGTTATTGAAAATCAAAATTTTGGTCTTGTTCAAATTGATGCAGTAGATGTAACACCGCATTTAGGAATCAATACCAAGCTTGGGCTTGTATACGGTGCCAATGAAGGTCCATTGAAGATTAGTGATTGTACTGCACTAGCTCAGAGTCCGAATTTTCCACCCAAGGGTTTTTTAGCTGAAAAAATTGTTCAAACTTTATATTGCAGTATTAACGGTGAAGTTCGAATTCCTGGAAACTTCAAAGTATGCACTACTGAAACTGAACAAACCATTAGAGACACGATTTCTGAATTTCGTGACACATATACTCGAAACATCGTCTGTACTGTGTCAGATGCAGGGTCTGCTAATTACAAATATTTCACATCGAGCCCAAATGAACTACATCATTTTTGCTACAGTCACCATTGCAAAAACATGAGGAATGCAATTAATGGGAGACCAAAATTATATCCGGTTGCCACTAAAGTAGGTGCTCCAAACCTTCAAATTGCACGCCATTCCTCTGCTTGTATTTCTTCCAACGACAACGGAAACGGTTGCCATTTGATGAAAATTGTTATTCAAAGAACACAAGCGACCAACATACCACTTTCCTTCATAGTGAATGACAAAGACACAATTTCATTTGAATGGAAAGAAAAAGAACCACGGAATTTTAACTCTGGAGGCATTTCTTTCTATCATAGCAGCAATGACAACGAATTAAGTGTTACGTTGTTGAGTGAAACCCTTCATACTAACATTGGTAAAGTGTGTGTGGCAAATTTTAGCAATCAAGACATAGCTGTCACCAAAATTTCTTGTTCTATTTTACAACGATTTGAATTGAACACACTCGATGAAATATATAGACAACAACCTTTAGAGTGGTGTAAAATAGTTAAACGGAGCTCGTTTATCAAATATGATGATCAATCTGAGGATGTATTACGTGATGTATGCAATTTACAGTTACTTGAAAAATTACGATTATTGAACGAGAGAACCAACTATCGATATTTAGGATTCTATAAGTACTTAAAAGCGATACATGATTTATTTCATGTTTACGATGACAAAAATCATGATGGAACATCTTCACACAATTTGCACGAAGTGTTGCAAGTTCTTAAGGAAAATTTGGACTATTTGAATGAGTGGGATACCGTTTTCCAAGACGTCATTATTTCCAATAAGAATAATAATTTTACATTATCCGGAACCCTCACAAAAAACATCATTATCCATAACATCAAAACAATTCAGAAATTGATCAGAATTATTCCACAAGATGCAGTTTTTGATTTGTCTTTATTGGGAACACGTTCTCTTGAAGGATTTTTCGGAGAGTCACGTGATTATTCAAAAAGAACCACAGTATTGGACTATCATAGAAGTTACTCAAACATGAAAATCAAATTAGTGAAAAAAGAATGTGTATATCTTTCATACAATAACGATAGAAAGAGGAAATATTGTGATGCCCCTAGTCAAATTAACCAACAAATTTTGATGAGAATGACTGAAAAACAATTTGTTGACTTTAATAATGAAAGAAAGCAAGCTAGAGAAAGCGTGACATCCATTTCTTATAGTTTTACAGATCAAGATTTAATTTGTGCGAAAGACTTACAATTGCGATGTTTACAACATCGTGTCAACTCCATCCGTCAATCATACCATCAGTCAAGACATGACTATAGGGCCGGATTTGCCACCGATTTCATGGAGACAAGCATTTCCAATTACTACAACATTTCACTTCCTGTTTTCCATATTGAAACAAGTGAAGTTTTGCCAAACTTAACAGAACGACTTACATTAACCGACGACATCAGTTTTACCATTATTCAAACACACGACTCATTAATTCATGCTCAAAATCATATTGCGGCATTTTTGCTTAAAAAGCCCGTAGAATTTGAAATTAAGACTAATCATATTTCTTTGAGCAATGCAACCGTAGAGGTTCGCAATTTCAATGAGAACAATGAAAATGCATCTCGACATTCTGAACCAATTAACTCATTTAAAATATTTGTGGCACCAAATCAGACGGATCCATTCAAATTTAAATTAATTGGACAATTTTCATCAACAACCAGCACCAAGCTTTATCAAAAACAAATTGCTGTGATTGTTGGAAATTATCAGTTGTTGTCACCTCCTTTTTACGTATTTGCAAAGAAAACAAAAAACCTCGTTTCGTATTCCCAGCTGAGCCAGGTGGTGGCTTCGTCTCAAGACATGCAATAAAATGTCAAGCATTTTTCATCACAAAAAAAGTTCGTCCAAAAATTGGAACACGTTTAAAATTGTTCACCTATTTATTTCTTCCGACCACAATTACACCGTATTTTTCTAATCACAACAACATACCTCAAGTCGTTTTATTATTCATTATAGCTCCAGCAGAAGCCTTTGTCCTTCAACAAAGACAAAGCAGCTTTTGCTGGGCGAACAACAAAAAGCTAATGTAACAAAAACACTGAGACGTAGCCCGAATGAACCAAATAAAGGAATGTTACACCAGCGAAGTGGTAGTTGGGAACGCCAGGGAATTATGTGTTCTCGAAACTTGTTGTAGAAAAATCAATTCAATATCCATACATTAGCGGATTCTACAAAATGTTATCAGTGGCCATGAAGATTAGTGACAAGTATGACTATTTTGAAAATATCAACGACAAGAGTACCATCATGAAGTCATCTTCCACAATTGTAAAACAAGAATCTCAATCACTATTGGCTGAGAATGCTGCCCAAATGACAGATGAAGAAGTTGAAGATGATGAAATTCTCATGAAGAAACTCTTCATTGTCGATTACAATACCAAAGTCATTTGCTATCAATTACTTTTGAAGTTTGTTAAAGATAACGTCATTCAACGATTGCATGAATTCAAAGGAGAATTACTCACTAGTTGCATCAAATTTGTGCTTTCCATGCCTAAATCATTTATTGATCTCAAATATTGGGTGCATCCATTGCAGTTATCCTTCGAGTTGGGCCTAAGTTATTTACCTCTTGCAAACATCGGTCTTGAAGCCATTGAATATTGGTTGAAAGTGTTGCCAAGATCTGAACTTGTTGAAAAGTGCTTCCCTAAAGTTTTACCAAAATTAGATCCCTATCTGATGGTCAAGCACAACAACTCTATTGGTGTGAGCGGTGACGACAATGATGTAGATGCAGAGGTGTCCGACATTTCCAAACTGTTGAAAGGACAAACCAAAACTTCCATCAGAAAAACCAATGATAACACTACACAAGCTAAAAACAAGCTTTCTAGTTTTGACAAAACCCCACTCAAGAAAGTACAATTAGGTATCATCCGATTACTAGGAAAAATTGGAGGAGACAATGCCAATATTTTGAACAAGGCCGAAAATTCACACGCCAATGACGATATCATTATTACATGGGACACGGAGCCACGTGTGAAATTCTCAATGCCATTCCGTGATGTGAAAATGGAACTTTTCTTTGATCCTGTTTTACCCAGAATTACGGAACTTGCTGAAAAATCTAGTGATAGACAAACCAAGATTGCGGCATGTGAATTCTTGCACTCGATTGTACTTTATATGGTTGGTAAAAATGCATATAGCCCACAAGCAAGACAAAGGGCACAAGAAATTCAAATGAAGCAACAGGAAGAAGATGAAAAGCGCAAAAACAAGCAAGATTCATCAATCAATGATGAAGAATCTACTGTAGTAGTCTCAAGCGACCCAACCCCTTATTACAAAATCTATGAAAAATTATTTCCAGTATTGTTGAGACTTTCAGTCGATACTGAACAAGTCACCAAACAATTATTTGAACCTTTAATGTTCCAATTGGTCCACTGGCTTACTCAAAACATGCAATATGAAAATAAGGAGACCATGGCTTTATTGGACTCAATCATTGATTCCATGTCAAACACTACGGATGGAGCTCTCAGAGATCAATGTGCTTTATTATTGAATGAATTCTTGAAGTGGTCAGTCAAGCACGATCGTGACAAGAAATACATTAATGTGAAATCACTTTTCCAAAGGCTATACAGCAACATCCATCATCCAAATTTGTTCAAGAGATTGGGAGCTGTTATTGCTTTTAACAGCATGTACAAAAGCTTTAGAGAAGTAGACGCACTCGTTCAAAGACATGTGCTTGATTGGTTACACAATGTGATTATCAGTTTAAAAATTATTGACAATGATTCAGAAATTTTAGAAAATCAAAAAACATCTCATTCGAGCTCCAACAGCACTGGTATCATTGAAAAATCTATTCAATTAATTGGACATATCGAGAGAATTGTAGTTCAAAAATCATCTCTTCTTATCAGTGAGATGGATCGTAGAATTCACACAACGCTTGCTGATTGTGTGGATTGGATTTTCATGCAATGTGGAAACGGCGAGAGAATTTGTCGTGAGCAATGCATGAGATTATTCCCAACGTTGTGCATGTTATTGCCTGGATTTGATACAGATGATGGCCCACGAAGATGGATTCATGCAAAATTCAAATCTGACGAATCGAGCGTTCTTCGAGTGGTAGACGTTCCTTCTTCGTACATTCCAAGCTATGGAGGTTCAATTAAGGTCAAATCAGAGAAAGAAGAAAAGAAAGTGAATATTGCTCTCAGTACGACAGCAACAGCCAATGACATTTCTTATTTTGAAAAAGTAATGGTTTGGCTTCAAAAGTTAGAGGCCTCTTTTGATTGTCTTTATTGGTTATTTAATCACAAATTTTTGTATCCTCACCAATTGTTTAACTTGGAAAAGGAACATGATGAATTGAATCTCGAAAATAAGAGAGCATCTTCATCTGGAAGTAGAGCTACAAATTACAAAAAGAGGAAAACAACTGATGACAATGACATGCTCGATGATGATGGAGAAGTGAGAGTAATAGAGGATGAACAAGAACATGTGGCCTCGACTTCATGCTCGATCATTGGTCACATTTATAACTTTATTGAAAAATTTGCTCTCAAAAAGACGAGTGAGTCATTTATTTTGATCAGTTCTTCCGACTCAGAAAAGTATATTCACAGAAAGACCTCTACATTATTCAAGTTACTGAACTTCTTTGGTTTGATGCTTGACAAGTATCCAAGCAGTTTATTATCACAAAAAGTCACAGAGAAGGAAAATATTTTGGAGAACACCAAATTCCTCACATTATTATTCCTTTGCATTTTAACACCATCCAAGCAAGGCTTTAACACGAATCAAGAGGAAGTGCAAACTATGCTACCTCGATTAACACGAAAGATTCTAGAATCAATTGTCACATATTCAAAGCATACCGCTAATGGATCAGCAATTATTGCTAAATGCAAAAAGATTTTGAATGACATGTTGTCACAGCTTGTTGAAAAACATATTCATCAATTGGATTTCACAAAATCAGTCAAGTTGAATATGGATGATTATACATTCATGTTTAGAGGAATAAGACTTTTGCACAAATTAGATTATTTAGATGACGATGCCTTACGACCTCATTACTCATCAAAAAATGAGTTTGGAAAGAAGATTTTAGACAAGTTATTTAATCAACATTTTGATCCTTTAATGGGACCAGTGAATGTTATTATTTGCAAAGAAATGCTTCAGATGTGCTTTGAGTTTTCCATTGATGTTGATCATTTGTTAGATATGGTCACAAACACCACAGCTTCCTCTTCAGCCGACAACATTTTATCGAAGAAGTTATCCCAAATTGATTCTTCATATCAAATTGCAGGTGACGAAGGTAGCAGCGCAGAACATCATTCCAAACAGCCTCACAGAGTGAAGCCAACCACGAAAGGGGCGCAATTTTACAAAATATTCCACTCAGAAATTGACACGTACATTTCTGAACACTTGGATGTATTTTCCAAGGCACTCCTGACACGAATTGCAAACATTCCATCACTCAAAGATCAGCACGAGCTGAACCATCACTTTTTATTTGATGTAATTCTGAGCGTGAGTTTGAAATTTTTAAGACTTCCATCCTCGAAAAAAGATAAGAAGTCGATCTTTGTGCAGCATGTATTGGATTCTTTGAAACCAGTTCTTGAAAAATGTAAGAACACTACCGATGACGATTACAAAATCAAGACCATGTCACTCATTGAGAGACTTTTCGCTTTGGATGCTACATTAATATTGCAGCATGCCATTTATCAAGAGGCTATTATTGAATTCCTTTTGACATGTCTCAAAATCAAGAGAGATGATTCTTCTAGAACTTCAGAGAGTGAATCACCATCCAATCTATTTGATTTGAAATTGAAAGCCATTCGTATTTTGCCAGTCATCTTTAAGAACTCTCTACTGTCGTCTGAAAAGGACGAAGTAAAAGAAAAGTTCAAAGGAGAACTTGCACCAATTCTTAATCAAATCAAGAAAATTGTGATTGATGATTTTCCATTGAATTATGAAGAAATAGAAGTTGAGTCAAGCGAATACGATGATCATGTTTCATTACTTGAGGACTTACTTTTTGCTCTTCAAGGATCTGATTCTGTTGAAGTGTTGGAACAAATTTTGCCACTTTATCGATGGAAAAATCATCCAATTCAAGAACGAATGACACAATCATTGAAATCCTTATTTGGAAAATTCACAAATGAAAAGCTTTTGAAAGCAGCCAATAGTTGTTTAGAGACATTCTACAAGGAAAGTTTGCCAATCGATATTCGAAGACAAGTGATTCAGTGGGTTTGTCTCACATGCCTCACACACATGCCTGAACGAGTGTTAATTCAATTCTTTGAGGACAATATTCAACGATTAATGAAATCGATCGCAAAACCAACGGCTCTAAGTGAAGAAAGTTCAAATCCCAATATTGATGAACTCGATACAGATTCTGTAAAAGCTCTCTTTGTCACGAGAACTTGCTGTTACAATTTACTGGAAGCCATGTATCGTTTATTGCCTGCTACTGCTGTCAAGGAATTTATCAACAACAAGTATTGTGAAAAAACAGCAAACAGCAGTCAGCTTACTGGTAAAGAATTGACAGAGAAAGTTATGAGATCGAGCTTTGCTGCACGTTCATGGAAACTCAACGATCAAGAATTCAAGTTGTTGGGTCACGACTTGTTACTCGATTTTAGAACAAGTGCTTTCAATGTGCTTGCTGGAGGTGTGAAATGTACACAAACTCAAGAAAAGTTTTATACTGGATTTCTCTTCAAAGAAAAAGAGGATGATTTGTGGGAAAATATTGTCAATCTCGATTGCCATTATAACTTTGAAATTGAGACCAATTTTGCATTCCATCGAAAAGCAGTGGATGAATTACGAGTAGATTCTAATCAAAAGAAAATTGAATCACACGCTGGCACTCACAGAAAACCAGGAGAGCTACAAATCGGTTATCTTTCGTCACAATATCTTTCTGACAGTTCATTGAGCTCTAGTTTGCCAATTGCTAGTAATTTCTTTATTCCTGGATCGAAATATGCAGAAGAGGCCATTTTGAACAATTCATCAGAAGAAGAAGCATCATCGAACAAGCCACAAGATGTAGGTTCTACCTCTTCCACGAGCAATGACAGCAACACCAACTCTACTTTGGAAATGGACGAAATTAATGCTAATCCTTGCATGTCTGCCGTGTTGAGAACGATCGATCACATGGTCTCTATTTTCAAATATCCTGGCGTTTCATCAGATGCTTCATCCGTAACGTCCACCACGACACAAACCATGCCTTCATGGATGGGTGAAATGCACAAAAAGCTAAATAACGACTCTACACATAGAAATATCAAACTCTTCATTTGCAAGGTCATCATTAACAGACCCAATGTGTTTGAACCATTTGCCAAACACTTCTTCGAACCTATTGTGAAACTAATTTTGAGAGAAGAAGAGGAACAAAAACAAAGTGAAGACGTCTCTACTAGAGGTATCAACTACTTTATCAGAGACTTGTTAATTTTATTGTTGAGATGGAAAGACGTGTCTCCACACAAATCAGCACTCACCAAAGATTTAGCTTCCAAATTACTCGCATTCATGTTTAAGAATTGTGCTCATCAAAAGAAAGTGATTCTGAGATCCAATCTTGAATTGATTAAATTGATGGTTGAGAAATGGAGAGAGGCAATGACTATTAACAAAACTATTATTCTAGGATGGCTATGTCATGACGAATCGAAATCGTCAGCAAAATTAGCGAGAACAACAGGACTTCAACTTTTGGGAATCATGATTGCGAATGATATTCCAATCTACATGACCGAGACAGATTCCAATTTAGGAGTGAATGAAGAACAATTCTATGAGAAGATTCTCGATAATTTAAGCTTCAAGAACAAGGACGTTTATGAAGCAGCTGCAGAAATTAGCGGAATGATTTTGAAGAGTCTTTCAAATTCTAAAACACATTCAAATGATAGTGTGAAATTGTTTGAAAAATTACTTCTTGCAAGATGTTTGGGAATTCTACAGAAAATGCAATACGATCGATTCTTGAATTGTCTCTACAAGATTGGAATTCATGATACTGGATTTATTGACAATTTCTTGCCAACCAAGATTTTGGATATTTTACCAAATTTATATGGTGTTTATAAGAAGACAGCTCTTCAATTGATTTCATGGAGAGCTGAACATATTACTGATTTGTATACTTCTTTGAAGCCATTCATTCGTCAACATTTACAACACAAAGATGAACCTACTCAATTATTAACACTTCAAATTGTTTATCAACTCGTGAAAGCAATTCCAAAAGATGACGTCATGCACTTTATGGAAATTATTACTACACATATTAACACGAGTGATGCTCAAATGATTGCAACATTCTCTGAACCTTGCCGAGAAAAGTATTATGACATTTTAATTTGGTTATTCGATAACAGACCTACCGAATTTAGAAGTGATGAAATGATCCGAACTGAGTTGCTAAAGGCCATGAATGATCCTTCCGAAGACATTCGAAAGAAAATGCTCATCTTTTGGGATCACGAATCTAGATTATCCAACGAAAGTTTACGTCGTTTGGAGCAATCATTTACTCTCTTATTTTCACAAAATTTAGGTGACAAGTGGCTTCAATTTTCCTCATACTTGATTCTTCAATTATTACATCGTTCACCTGATTTTTCTGATACCAACGCCATCTTCTCAGAGAGTCTTTCCAATTGTGTCTTTAAAGAATACAAGATTGACACAAGTTGGCAACATAGAAGTTTACCACTAACGGCCACATCCATTGTTCTTGGATCTGGAGTATCGATAGGATCTAGTTCCAAGAAGGGACATGGAACTGTTCAAAGTTATGCATCTCTTCCTTATGAATCTCTTGCATTGGAAGATCCCTATGCCACTTTGTCACAATCTCAACAAGTTCCAGCAACTATTGGTGTTGGAATGGTCAAGGCCACTCAAACTCCTCAATTTACTCCAACACAATATGCAACAGAGACGTTGAAAGATATTCTTTCAGCTCCAAGTATGAGTCAAACATCACTATTGTTCACACCGTTCAAGTCTGTGACCAGTAATAATGCTCAAGGAAATAGTGCAGATACCACAGGTGGAAATTCTGCTACAGCTGCTGGAGGAGCTAGCGGGGCTACTTCCGAGTCATTCCAAGGTCCATACTTGAGAAGAAGATTTTTAAAGTTAAAGGAAAATACCATGACACAATATCAAGCACGTAGAGCTGTTCGATTGAAGAGAGAAAAAGAAGCTTGGGAAACTCGACAAAAAATTGCAAAGAAAAATAAGATTACCATGTACAGAAAGTACAGAACTGGAGAATTACCAGATATTCAAATTGCTTTAAAGGAGATTATTACTCCATTGCAAGCACTTTGTCTCTATGATGTGAATGTTTCCAAGCATTTGTTTGTTTCGGTATTCTCTTCTCTATATCCAAATATTGCACAAAAATTGGATGAAAAACAAGCTGAGACATTGAAGAATAATATTCACACGACCTTCAATCAAATGTTAAAACAATCTGGAGATAGCTCAGTATTGATGTCCGCGTTAATGACTTTATGTCTTGAAATTTTGGACCTTCAATCACCTAAATTTAACATTCTATCACCCAAACTTGTTCGATCTGTTAGTATGCAAAGTTTTAACGTTGAATTAGGAATCCTATTGTTGGAATCTTTAATTGAAAACAATGCTATTGATTCTGGAAATGACGAAGACATGATTGATCAAGATCGAGACATGAGAGCTTACATCGACGCATGGATCGAATTAGGTAAACTATACAAATCCATCGATGAAGAAGATGTGGTTCGATCCATTTTCGAGTATCACGTCGCTCAACAAGAAAATACCAAGAGAGCTCTTTCCGAAGAATTAGCTGGTCGGTACAATAGCGCACTGAAAATTTATGGACAGGGTCTACAAGATTGGGATGCTGGTTGGAAATCTCATGATACTCCACCATTAGAAGAAGAAGTAGTCTTTTGGCGAGAACAAAAATTAGAATGTCTTAAAAAGATGAACCAATGGGATACTGTATTACAAGAAGTTGTGTCTGATTTGAAACGAATGACCAAATCTGAAAATATCACCAATGATGAATCATCACTGATACAAGAAAAGATTTGGCAAAGTGAAAATAGTGACAAGCTGCTTTCCCTATTTTTGGATAGTAATTTGAAACTGAAAGAACGATGGAGCGCGTTACAACATTTCATTGAAGTTGCCATGAGTTCAAACACAAAGAGAGACATCTTGGAGAGCAAGTTCTGTGATCGCCTTTCATTCTTGTCACTCTTTATTCAACAATATGAAAAGGCCAAGTCCTACATTGTGGATAGTTACGCCGAATTTTTACAAAGTTGGAGCTCATTGTCACCGCTCGCTAAAACTGGTCGTCATATTTATTTGCAAAAACTTCAACCTCTTGTAGAAATTGAAGAATTTATTGATTTGTGGCAATCTCAAATGAATATGAAACCAAAGAAGTTAATTCAATTGTTGCAAACATGGAAATCGAGATATCCAAGTTCATACATTGATGATATGAACACGTGGGACAATGTGGTCACCAATCGAAATTTCATGTATGATTTAATTTCACAAAATTTGGAGAACTTTATTGAAAAAGATCAACCAAAACTTTCACTCAGTGGAAAGTCGTCTTCACTTCGACCTCTCACAAGCAGCTTGTTAGGTGACGACCCAACGACTACACTTCTTCTCTCAGCAGGATCTCTTTCACAACAAGACTATGTGGTTGGTGCTACCTCTACTGGTTCATCTATTTTGACAATGGACTCTGAATCTCTCTCAAAATCTATTGCAAGAGAGAAGGCCATCATGTATTTGACCGTCACAAAAGCCGCCAGAAAACAAAAGAACAATACTGTTGCTCAGAGTTATCTCAAAATTGCACAAGGATGCAGTAAGAATTTGTTGACTTCAGATTCTAACAGTAGTGATGCAATCGCTTTTGATTTTGAATTTTTCAAATCTCTTGTGAAATTATTGAAGATTAAGGCAACAAGCAAAGGATCGACTACTGCTGACACTGTTTCTGTGTTTGAGAAACTTGTTCGATTTATCAAACAAAATGGAAACAAGTATGGAAACGAAGCAAACATACCAATCAAATACTTGTTGACCTACAAATTATTAGATGCAGATGCAAACGCTTCGTTTGCTTCTACTCTTCGAGAAATCAAAGTTCAAAACACAGATTTAGGATCTTCAGAAGACATTTTAAGATCTTCATTTGTTCGATTTAAAGAATCGATTGAATTGGTGAACAAACATATTGCACAAGTGTCTGATGATTCCAAGATCATCAAAGTCGATGACGACGTCGACTATGTGTCACATCCTCAAGCATCCAAGATTTATCTCAAGTTTGCACTATTTTGTGATAATCTTTTGAAGCAACGCTTGAATCAAACTGATGATGACGAAGATATTATTTTAACAAGAGATCAACAACATAGTTCACTTCCTTCTAATGATCAATTAGCCAATTATATTGTTGAAAATCTCATGAACAGTATGAAATATTTCAACAAGGAAGCAAGAGATCGATTCCCACGTTTATTAGAATTATTAGAAAAATATCCAACCACAAGAAGTGTCTTTTCCAAATTTGTACCTTCAACTTGTACGTTACAAATTCCAAGTTGGATGTTTATCACATGGATTTCACAATTATTGGCTCACCTAACAGGACCAGAGGGAGAATGTCTAGTTCCAATATTAATTTCCATTGCTGAAAACTATCCACAGTCCTTATATTATCCATTGAATATCAGTGCAGATGAAATTATTGATTCTTACGAAAAAGGAAATACCACTATTACTCGCAAAGTGTTGGAAGGTATCAAAATTATGAGACAAAAAGTGAAAAACCCACTCATTGAAACATTTATTTATTCTCTCAAAAAGTTGAATTATCCAGAATTACGATTCAAAGCATTCATGGATGACATTAAGGAAATTATGAAATCAAAAAATTACAAGTCAGAAAATAGTCGAAAGAAAGATATCAAATCCAAATGGGAAGAATGCTATGATGATGTTTTTGATCCCAATGCTCCTCATATTGGCGTTTACAATGTAAGATTTGCCAAAAATTGGGCTCCAGCCATCAAGAAGGACTTTGGAGGACGTGACGGTGAAAAATTGTTAAAAATGGATGAAAAGACGTTTGAAAGTTCCTATTTATCAAAATTCAAAAAGATGAAAGAAACGAAAGGAGCTTTACAACATGGCAAGACGAAACTTGAATACTTTTCTAAATGGATGCTTGATTTCCATCAATCGTCATCTTCATTGAATATGAATCATTCAATGTCCTCCTCTTCGGATTCTTCTCATCAACATTTCATTGAACTACCTGGACAATATATTGATAACATTGGAAAGGCAGCTTCTTCCTTAATGTTAGGAACATTATCCATGAATACGAACTATCCCAATATGCAACCACCAAATTTGGACGATCATGTAAGAATTATTAGTTTCGATCCAACGTTGTTGACCATGTCTTCGATGAGAAAACCCAAACGTTTAAAGATTCATGGTTCAGACGAAAAGGATTATGCATTCCTTGTGAAAGGAGGAGAAGATTTACGTCAAGATCAAAGAATTCAACAACTTTTCCATGTCATGAATAATATTTTAGATCAAGATGCTAATTGTAAACAACGAGAATTATCCATTCGAATGTATAAGGTCATTCCAATGAGCACCGAAGTTGGAATTATTGAATGGGTCGATAATACCATGCCATTAAAGGCAATTATTGAAGAACAATTGAATAAGGAATCTGGAACCAAAGATCAAGAAGTATTGAAACACATTTCTTCAACCATTCATTTGAAAATGATGGAAAAATTAGCAGGAAATCATCCCGAATTGAATTTATATCAAAAATATATTTTATCTTATCAGAAAGCAAATCAAGATAGTTTAACACAAGTCATGGATGAGCAATACAAGACGATTAATCCAGATTTATTGAGAAATGGATTGAGATCATTGGCAATTTCTAATGAAGCTTACTTCACGATTAGAAATCGATTTGCCAAGTCACTTGCCACTTTCTCTATTTGTTCATACATTTTAGGAATTGGAGATCGTCACTTGGAAAACTTCCTTGTGGATTATTCGAGTGGATCTTTGATTGGAATTGACTTTGGACATGCCTTTGGAAGTGCTACTGAAATTTTGCCAGTTCCTGAACTCGTTCCTTTCCGATTGACACGTCAATTGTTGGCTGTGTTTTCACCCATTTCGACGACTTTGGATGATTTTTCAAATGAAAATGTTGGAACAGGTCTTTTGTTTGAAAGTATGGTTCATTGCATGCGAGCATTACATAATCATAGACATATTTTGTTAAATACCATGGATGTATTTATTAAGGAGCCACTTGTTGATTGGTTGAAGAATGCAAAGAAAAATCCACAATTTTATCAGAGTATGATGATGCAAGAAGGTGGTACTAGTAGCACGACTAGTTATGGATTGAGTGACAATGCATTGAGTGGTGGTTCGTCATCATCCTCGGCAGCTGTTTCACAGACTGAAAGCAATAGTGAAGTCTCTCTCATGAAATGGTATCCACAACGGAAAGTGGAATTGGCCAAAATGAAATTGGAATTGGCAAATCCAAAAGTTATTTTCAAGAGCGATGTTCAGGCCAATCCTTGCATTAAGAAGGGAATTAAATATGTCGAGAGAGCCATTGAGGGAGATGCCGAGATTAATAAGAGAGCCAAGGTTGGAGAAGTGTGCTCGAGTGTGAAAGAACAAGTCGAATGTTTGATCGATATGGCTACCGATGTCAAGATCTTGGGAAGAACCTATATTGGTTGGGCAGCTCAATTTTAATTCTTGAAAGATCATTCTTGTGTACTTTTTATACATGCTAATGATGGATGATCACTATTAAAATGTTTACATTGAATCAGCCTCACCAATCATCATATCTTCGTTGGTGGCGCTACTGGACTTAGTTCTAATGATGGTGTCGCTTTCGCTGACTAATTGGTTGGCGTTGATAGGAAGAGGGTTTTTGTGATGTCGATCGAAGAGTAAATATGTCTGTGTAATTCCCTTTCCCTTGACTTCAAAGCAAAACTCGAGTGTCAATATGAATAACAAACAGATAAAAGTACTCACCTTCTATACGCCGTTCTTCAAATTCAAAGCCCAAATCATAAACTCGCTCATAGGTGGACCTTGAACATTGTACTCTTCCAGGTTTACTGTGATGATAAGGGAAGTTAATTAATGGTATTAATGGTTATTAAGCAACTACCTACCTTGTAGACTCCTAAAAATTATGTGTGACATTAAAATAAACATCACCAAAGAATACTTACCATTCTACTAGCAACATTAATGGTATCTCCCCACATATCTAAAAAAAATTGTCAGCATTTCTGCACAACACTCTGCAACCACTTACCATAAGCAAACTTCTTAGTTCCAATTACACCTCCTACCACAGGTCCTGTATTGATTCCAATACGAATATTAAGGTAGTTTGGATTGTTCGTGGTGTCTTGTGCAAAAACATGGTTATGGTTGTAATCATGAACAACAGTGAATACGTCTATGGCAAAACGCAGCACTCGTTCAGGATGGTCTGAAGTGGAGTTGTTATGAATACCTCCAACACAAAAGTAGGCGTCACCACTTATTGAATAAAAAGATGGTGTAAAATCAGTCAAACGAACATAACAAAACTTACATTGTTTTGATTTTTTCTAAATGATACTTGTCAGTGAGAGCATCAAAGCCTGCACAAATTAATAAGTGTGAAAAATATCCATAGGTTAGGATTCATCAACAAAGAACTGATATATACATACCATTGACAATAGTATTTAGCATCTTTACCAAATCTGTTGCATTGAGTACAGAGCTCATGCTGGTGAAACCGACCCTAAGAAAAAGTATTCGTGTTGATCTGTGTTTAACTGTCAGTTGAAACTACTTACATATCACTGAAAAAACATGAAACATCATTGAACTTTTCTGCGATAAATGTCTCACCACTCTTCAAGCGATTACCGACAGCTTCTGGAAGAATGTTCAGCAAGAGAGAATCTGACTTTTTCTTTTCTTCCTCCAAGAGCATGTTTTGCTTCTTTTCAGGAGTAATATCCTTTATGAAGCACACCACTACAGTTTCATTACCCATATTGCTCGCAAATACGTTGATTTTTGCTGGGAATTTGGTTTGATTCTTTCTAATACAATCTAATTCCAATGACTCTCCAGCTGCGTTGTTATTGTTTGTTTGACTAGAAATTAACACAGAGTCAATAACCTTTTTAAGCTTGACATGGCTAGATTCATCGAAAAGAGTATATATGGACAAACCAAATACATCACTCTTCTTGTATCCAAAGGATCGTTCTGCAGATGGATTGAAAATTGTAACTTCAGCTTGAGAGTTACAAAGAACGGCTCCGTCCTATAAGGTATGAAAAAATTGGAACATGGTGTTTTTGACAATGCTTCATACAGTACCAAATAACAACTACGTACCACAGCTGCGTTCAAAATACTTCTAACATGGGAATCCTCGTTAACCATAAGATCTGCACTTCTACGTTTTCTCACCTTTAAAATGTCTGTAACTCTTCCAGGTAAAGTCTTAAATAGCACAAAATTCTTTAGCTCTTCATTTTCCTCCAATACTTCATGTGAAAAATAGTTCAACATCATTCTTAAATGGCGGTATTCTTCCCAGAAAGAGCCCATTGATTTTGCAGTGAAATATATTGCAAGTATCAGGGTAATAAAACCGACTAATGCAAAAACAATTGTAATTGCAATGGACGGAGAGGATGTAAATCCAGAGTATAAATCGACCATACGTTCAATTTTGTGAGATATTAAATCAATGTCATCATATAGTTTGGTGAGCCAATCGTAAATAATTAAGCTTGTGAATTTGTCAGAATTATAATAAACATCCTCATTAAACTTTGCCGAAGAGCTTGTAACGCTAGTAATAAGATCATCTACGCCAGTACAATCCGTTGAGTTTGAAGAATTACCAGAATTGCCACACGTTCCCATGATCAAATCATCAATTTCAGGATACTTTCCAAGAAGTTTGAAGTAATTATTTTCTGCTGTTCCAAACAGTAATGAATACCATGATACTTGAATTAAGCCTGCAAGATCCTTATGATCAGTATGGAATTTGCTTAATTCTCGATCAGATGTAAGTCTCTTATCGCTCAAGTAAAAATTTTCGGTAAAATTTGGAGATTTAAAAACAAAAATTTCACCCAGGCGAAGACCTATTCTTTGTGCTGTCATCATTGCATTAACACTGAATTGAATATTCTGAATAGCTAAAGATGAACTATCAGAGTTGATGACTGTCTCAACAAAGAAGAGAGTAACACAAATAGCAGTGATTGATATCATCGTAATTACCAATATAGATATCGCGTTAGAGGGTTTGAAAATCATGGCTACAATGCCTTCAGCACCAATTTGAACGTCTTCATCTACCTTACTTTCCAACTTGTGATAAATCTTTCCTACTTTATCCTTGGAAAGATGTTTGCCCATTAATCTGACAGAATCAGTAATGGTTGTGAGGTTATACCTAGTAAATGCAATAACTGAGAATGCGCAGAAAATGTATAGCGCCGTGCTTGCAACGTAGTAGCCAAGAAATATCGTTCTAAAAGTGGAAGACTTTTCCTTATTTCTACTCAAGTATTCAGAACAAAACTTTTCATATGAAGCTGAAAAGTTAATTCTGTTCATGTAAAGAAACATAAAGTTGTAGTCGGTTACCGAGTTTTTGAATTCTGCATCACTATAGCGTAAAAAACTGTTACATGATTTGATAAGAGACTTGGTAATTTCAGCAATTGTAGAATTTCTAGTTGTTGAATAGCCAGTGTAAGTGGCTTCTGTTGCGTTGGAATACAGAAGGATTGGCTCAGTAACGAATCTAGAGCTTCTCGTATAGTCTGCCCTTACATTTTCAGAAAATGATGAAGTTGACATACTCAAAGTATATAGGTTTTGCAATTTTGTGCATTCTTCTTTTAGGTTTTGTCTGTTAGAAATATCCCACAGAGGTACCTTTCCAACAATTTCGTCGTGTATTTGTTTGTAACGAACGTATCTCAATAAGCCCAATGGCGATGAAGAAGGTAAACAAACATCGTTTGACATGTGAATATCTTCAGTTACACCTGTAGAAAAAACGAGGCCGAGTATTAAGCCTACCGCTAAGCACACTAACGAGCCAACTGCAAAAATGACAAATGTGACACATTGAGGTTTGTTATACATTGATGATCTTAATGCTGTCCTGAACAGAAATTCCTTCTTTTGTTGTGCGGTTGCAGCATTTTCTTCTACACCCTCGAATTTTTCATTTTCATAGTCCAAGTCGTCCATTCGGCTAACTGAAAAACCTTGTTTTTGAGTGTCAACCTTCTCGAAATATCCTCGGTTGTCATCGTCCTCTGGTTGACCGCCATACATGCTGGTAGTTGAAGGATTAATAGGCACAGGTACAACTCTATTAATATGCGTAGTGGTTGGGTACTTGGATTTTGTCAAGGTCTTTTGAAGCTGGTGTCTTCTGTTAATTGCTTCTTCTTCTTCAATAATATTTGCCTCTTGATACATTTCTTGTGCTTTCTCTGGATCAAATTTATAATCTTCAATAAATCGTGCGTATGACCTGATAACTGTTTTCTCGTTACTGTAATTAGAAAGCAGAATATCATATGTACTTTGGCAAGATGATACGAGGTTTGATATCTTTCTGTTAATATTCTCAATTTTAACAATATCAAGTGATTCATTGACCATTTCCTTCCAAAAAGCCTTGTGTAATAGTAAAATAAGTTCTTGCTTTTTCTCTAGTATAGATATAATATTCTTAATTTCCATAATATTCTTTCCAGATAAATCTTCTCCACTCAAAAACTCAATCTCTTTGGTTCTTTGGGTAACCACGAACTTTTTCATCATGTTTTTCTTCAGCTTGACCACTTTTCTCAGAATACCTCCTGCCAATATTACACTAGTAAAGTTGGGCAAGTAATAAGCAACCACGATTGCAGAGGTTACTAAAATATCAACGTTATTGGCGCTCTTTTGAGATGACACTCCTTTAATGAGAGAAAGTGAAATGTCAACATCGGAGACTGGTGCTTCATTGGAAATGCTTTGTTTTCCAGACTTCATTGAAAACTTGAGAAATAAATTAAAATTTCGTAGTTTTCCTTCTTTCTCAAATTTTTGATAAATATTGGAAGCTTCTCTCTCGATTGGGGTTTTTGTTGCTGCTAGCTGACTCAACTCAAATGAGCTTTTTAGAACATTGATGATAGAGCTTCGAATGGAATTGTACAAGATGCCAATATAAATCTCTGAGGCTACAATTCCAATAACGAAAGCAATGACAATAAGTCCCAAAGTTAGCCCCATCATACCAAGTCCAAATTCCCAATCCTTATTGTTGGTTGCGACGAGTGCACTAACCAAAAATCCAATGGAGCCACCGACTCTTGCAGTTAAAAAACCAAAAAATATCGAGTTTTCAATCTTTCTGAAAAAAGGGAGAACATATAAATGATATACAAGGAAGAGTAAACTCAATGCCAGATAAATGACAGGTTTAACAACAGGATACGTGGAAGGAATTGCTGAGACCAATATGATGTATAGGCATTGTGTAATAAGGAAAGGATAATAGTAAAAAACAAAATCAGTGGAAAATACATTCTTACTGCTAGGGTTGTCTTCGGTCATGGAAACTGCTGAAATAAAGAGTATTACTAGTAGCACAATAAGGAAAATGGCAGACAATGCTATGAGAACAGAGTTTAAAGCTCCATAACAAGCAACAGTAGGGTGACGAGCAAGTACTTGTACTGGTCTTTCCGACCCAGGTAGCAAGATGGAAGATGCATAATTGCAATCAAAGAAGGCTCCAATCACATAACAAAAAATGAAACTAGTAATGGTGACAAAACCATGAATAACTCGAAGTGCAAGCTTTAGCCGCTTCCAATGCTTATTTGCTAACAAGCTTGCTCTATATCCTATTGCCAGTATCACAATGTATGCAGTCAAAATAGCTATATAGACAAAGAAAATAGCAATGATAGCTTCATATGATACCAGGCTCAGGGAAAGCGTAACTGGATAGTTGAGAGCACGAAACACCCATGTTGAATACTCTCCCCATTGATATTCTCTCTCAGCTAGCGCTGGAAGAAAGAGCATGGTCCATATCCAGTACAAGTTCACGAACAAATTGTAAACAAATCCATACCAATTGGTAGCGTGAATCTTGGTCTTGACTTGGATGCTTAGGAGGAAATTGGTGGCTGATTCTTCAATAGAGTTCCACAATGTTGCTCCTTCGTCGAGTAATGAGGCTGCACCTGTAGCTGTTAGAGATGTTTGCTGATCAGCGGAGAGAACAGAAGCTGCCCTACCAGCGGCTGCAATACCATTTGCAAAATTTTGAGATTGTGAGGAGTGTATTTGAGGGGTATCGTCTACCTCCACTGAGCAGCTTCCGTTACTTGCAATGGAATGAGTGGTCATGTCAATTAATTGGAGGTGAGATAGTGATATTGCGTTTAGAGAGGTTATGTTCGTTTTTCAATGATAGATTTGTAAGTTCAATAGCAGAGGTTATGAGTATAGTTTTTTCTATTCCTTAGGGTTATTAGTGTATGAACATCAATTAAGACAGTCTTGTTCTTTGTAAATATATATGAAAATACAGTACGACTATATGATGAATCAATGAATAAATCGTGATGATGAGAAGCGGTAAAAATAATTTCCCGTTTGCACACTCTGAGGCTGATGATGATGGTGAGGTAGAGGGAGGATACGATCACACACGCGAGGGAGGAATTGTTAAGGTTTTTTTGTGAGTGAGCCTCTCGATGTGAGCCTTTACTTAACCGCCAAACGAAATGTTCTCTACCACCACCTTCCTTTTTGAACAAGGCAACTACGGAAGTGTTCTTTTTCATTGTTCAGGCTGAATCGCGAAACAGAAATTTCCTTTTACAAACTCAGCGAAGTGTGTTAATCAAAGAAAACAAAGTTCCATAACAAAAGAGAGGCAAATCGACGCGAGAATAATTTTGAATGAAATGAAAATAATTATAATAATAATTTTGCGGTAACGATAGGATCATATCTCATGGTCAGATGATCATGCTCGTTACTACACCATCATGTGTACACATGTAATTTAATTCCATCTTTCAGGTTGCTTGATGTTCCACACCATAGTACTGAGAACGAGTGCAACAAAAATTTTTTTGTTTGTGTCAAGTGACTTTCAACAGATGGGCGAATTATCTTTTGTGTATCACAAATTGGTGTATTGTAATGTTCAAACAATACAATGATTTTCACTGAGCTGATATCTCTGGAATATACAGAGATTTATTGATACGACCGCAATCAGAGAGTGATACAAAACCGTTTATTTTGTCTCATTTGGAAACGAGGCTCGAATAAAATACAGCACCCAAACGAGAACCTTGAACAAAAAAAACGCTCTCGGTAACGACCACCAACGTTCACCATCATCGTCCGTGGGAGCTCACCAATTCAGCAGCAATGAACAACGAAGCTCCAACAACGACACTGGAGGTTGAAAATAACACCCAACAACAAGCAACGAACGAAAGTATTGTACTTCCCGATGATCAAGTAAAATCATCCGAACTTCAGGTAACAACAGACATCTCATCATCACAAGCACCACCTCCTCATGCCATCGCAACAATTACTACTACCACCTCTTCAAACAAAGATAACGTAGAAACACCCTGTTCATTATCAACACCAACAACTAAACGGGTAAACTTTTCTGAAGAACCTTTCCCAAATTCTTCTCAACACCAACAACAACAACAAATACAGGCAAACGGAAACAGCCAACATCATAATCATGTTGAAACCCATAAACCCACAACAGCCACAGTAGCTACTAGGAATAAGCAAATTAATTTGGATGAAATTGTCGACGATAACACTCACGAAAAGGAGAACAAGCGAGAACGATTTGCCTCGGTGATGGACCAATGTTTTAACTTTTTGTGCGCATTTGGTTGCAAGAGAGGCCAAAGAGATTTAGAGACGGGATCAATGAAATCACGAGGACCTTGGCTCTATAGAAATTATGCACCTATTCATATCTTTTATATTATATTTTGTGGATTCTTTTTCGGAACGATTTTCTACATTTTGGAATTATCAAATCCTAAAACTAACATTCCGTACATTGATGCATTGGTCATGAGCTTTGCCAGTGTATGTCTGTCTGGATTCTTAACTCAACCCATCACCAATATCACAGTCTCATCTCAGGTATGCCTGTTTTTCGCAATTGTCAGTGGAGGACTGACGCTCACTTGTCTCCCTATAACGTTACTGAAAATTCGACGCTGTCGTCTGCGAATGTTTGCATTGAGAGAAGCCGAACTTATCAAACGACAATTGGAAAAAGAACAACAACAAGAAGGAACCATGGTCGAATTGCGAGAAGTTAGCAATTCCCAAGAGCTAATCTCATTAGAAGATTCAACAACAAACGAAAAACCACTACCGCGCAGTAATTCAATACCTCTGCCACCACCAATCAAACCACTCACTTTGTGGGAAAATATTAAGGATATTTTTGTTCCCAATGGAGATCCTTTCCCTCTCACAGACGTTGAATGCTCTGCCATGTGTTGGGTGACCGTGGTCACAGCAATCTTGGTGTTGGTAATTGTTGCAATAGGCTTTTTTATTCTTGGAGGCGTTTTTGCAACCTACTACAATGAAGATAAGTACATGCACGGAAAAGATCCCTTCTGGCTTGGACTCTTTATTGCTGTGAGTGCCTTCAATAATTGTGGCCTTACCTTACTTGATGAAAATTTGAGCAATTTTGTTCATGATTGGTCCATATGCTTCACTGTTGGAGTTTTGGTCATGCTTGGAAACGTATTGTTCCCTCTCATTCTTCGATACATTCTCGTACTCATCTACAAATGTTCCACAAAGAGAAAGGTGGTTTTCAAGTACATTCTCGAAAAACATCACCATCTGTCTCCATATGTGTTCCCTGGACTTCAAACCACCATCTATGGCGTTGTTACATTGCTATTGTTAGTATTTGGTATTGTAGTAACACTTGCAAGTGACTGGAACAGCCCAAGATTGGTGGGCCAATCTATTTCTACGAGAGTTTTGGTTGCATTTTTCCATCCCATGAGTTCTCGAACAGGAGGCTTTAACAGCGTTGATTTGTTCACACTGTCGTACCCCACCTTGGTAGCGTATGCTCTCATGATGCGTATCAAACCTCAAATGGCTTGCAGCTTGCGAGAAAACGCATACAAGATTGTTGACATGGTTCGATATTTGAATGAAGAAGAAAAATCCGTGGTCGAAACAGCCACACTTTCTACTTTCAACCCAAAACTAGCCCCAATGGGAAAAATCAAATCTACTCACTCAATTGTTAGCAGTGATATTGATGTTGGAACAGTGAAGGAATTAGGAAAAGTTGAGGATGGAAAGAGTTTAATTTCTGCTGTTGATCAAAAGGATGAAGTCATTTATATCAAATTGCAAAAGGAACCTTCAGAAGAAGAACAAAAAGCTATGGAGGAATTGGAAGAAGAAGAGAAAAGTGTCTATGGATATTCTCTGTCAACCATGAAGCCCTATCTAAGATCTTCGAGTTATTCATCAGTGGTACCTCCACTTGACAAGGCTACTCTTCCACAAGTTCCATTTCCTGTCAAGTCTAGAAGATTTGCAAAAAAGCTCTGGAATTTGCTGGTTAAATGCGTAAAAGATTTTTGGTTTTATTTGACAACCATGCTCTCAACAAACAACATGTGGATGATTATTATCATTTTTGCAATTTCTATAGCTGAGAATGACAAATTGAAGAATGATCCAGCACACTATTCACTATTTTACATTCTATTTGAAGTCATTAGTGCTTTTGCAAATTCTGGGCTCACCGTAGGTATGGAAGGATCTGCATTGGCATATTGCGCATTTTGGACATCATTCTCCAAAGTAATGATTTGCATTGTCATGATTATGGGAAGACATCGTGGTTTTTATGGAACCATGATTGACATGGAAGAAGAGTCCTATGTTCAAGACTTTTCAAAACAGAGCGAGTTTTTAGAACGAAGAGAAATTCTCAAACAGTACAAACGAAAGCTCAAAAAATTGAGGAAAATGAAGGCCAAGCTCGAACAATAAAGCTGGCTCACTTGAAAACTGTAAACACGTGACGCTATACAACTTGTGTCTTCAACAACGAATCCATACTTTAAACGTTTGACGAGTTTTTGAAATTTTTTGACGAGCGCTAATTCATGTTTCCAATGTCAGCTTTCAAGTTCACATTTCCACCTTAACAACGACCGAATGTAGAGTTGAAACTGATTGATTTTTCATCATTTCTAGCTTGTTCCAAGTCCTTATTCTCGTGCATTGATTATGAGAGTTTTTCACCATCTCCCAAATTTTCGGTTTTTCATTATTGAAAAAAAACATTTCATGAGACTTTTTAAAACACGAGAATCTAGACAGGGTGCACCCTCATCCTCAAACCATACCAGCAACCAACAACATGCTCCAGTTGAAATTTCATCTCCAACAGATTTTCAACAATGTATTCACATCAGTGCTGATCCTCAACAAGATGTGCTGAAAGGAGTACCTTCTTCATGGAAATCCATATTGGGAGAAGACAATGCAAATGTTGAATATGTCGAGTATGAGGAAGGCACGCCTTTAACCACTTCTGCATCCATGGATACACGAACGAATAATGAGAGAATTCTTGACCACAAGAATGAGATCATTCCTCAAGGTTTTGTCATTTCCAGACCCTTTGAATTTAAACATAATATTCATGTGGATTACAATAGTGAGGTATGTATTATGATTCTGTTCATGTGACTGAAATGTTTAAATAACTGTAACAACTACACCATCTTTATGGATGTGAATATAACGTGAAATAATGATCGCCATATGACGAGAAGACTGGTTTTACAGGTCTTCCTCACGAGTGGGAATTGATACTTCGTTCGAGTTCTCTCACGAAAATTGAAACTTGTCAACATCCAGAGGAAGTGTTAGAAATTTTAAATTTAGCTGGTAAGGATATGATGAATGGAGTTTCTCTTAAATTCTTTCACTTACTGTATATATTGTATATACAATCGATCTAAATGGTTATGGAATTGGAATTTTTACGCTTTAATCAGCCAATGATTTTCAACGTCCTGAGGAAACGAAACAATTAGAAATTGTTTCTAAAAAAAAGTTAACACTTGCAGATTACGTTTCACAGGAAGATCCTTCGAAATTATTCTCAAATTTGGTCGAATTGGATCGAGGTTCAACAGCGGTCGTGTATCGAGCTGTTCATAAAAAATCTGGAATGAAAGTAGCGATTAAGGTGATGAATATGGCGACATTTACAAAATTGGAAAAGTTGGAAAATGAAATTGCCGTGATGCAAACATGTCAACATGAAAACATTGTAAAATATGTCGGGTCTTACATTCGTGATCAACAGTTGTGGATTGTCATGGAACTCATGAGTGGAGGTAAACTGACAGATGTCATTTTAGAAAAAGGTCGGTTTACGGAACCACAAATTGCTCTTGTTTGCTGTCAAGTATTGAAATCGTTGAAATTCCTTCATGACCATCAATTGATTCATCGTGACATCAAGTCAGATAATATTTTACTGGGAGAGAATGGACAAGTGAAATTGGGAGACTTTGGTTTTTGTGCTGAAATAACTCCTCAAGGAGGAACTGGAAGAAATGGATCGAGAAATTCCGTCGTTGGAACTCCTTATTGGATGGCAGTAAGTATGATATGGTTCGTGGCTCAAAAATTGTTGAATCCTTTTGCAATATTTCGGATTTTTGTGTAAACCCTAATTAGCCTGTAAGTACTTGTCAATTCGTTGGGTGTATTCATGATGAAAATTATGAACCAACAGGAAGTTATTCGTGGAGTGAACTATGATTCCAAAGTGGATATATGGTCACTGGGAATTATGGCATTGGAAATGGCTGAAGGAGAACCTCCACTCATGGACCTTCCCATGTTGCGAGCCATGTTTATCATTGCTACTCAACCACCACCCACGTTGAAAGAACCACAACAATGGAGCGGCGTGTTTAAGGATTTTTTAGCATGTTGTTTGAAAAAGAATGCACAACAACGAGCAAGTGTGGACGATTTGTTGGAACATCCATTCGTAATGAATGTCTTGAAAGAAGAAGGCAGTTGTGGTGACGGAATGAAATTTCTTGTCGAGTGGAGGAATAAAAAGTAATTTCACAGATTCATGGAATACTCCTGACCTTGTCATGAGTTTTAGTATTACAATTTTCTCGATCACCAATGTACAATGGTTTTGAAATTACACTACTGAAGTCTTAATGAAAATGTCGCTCAATATTACAGCATAATCTTTTTCTTTTGCCAATTTCATAAAATTCATGGCAAGGAATTCATTTTCCAAAGGTTTGAAGAATGAAAAAAGCGAACAAAGACCCCTGAACCCATGAAGTTCCATGAATGAAGTCCAAACTTCTTCAACGGTCATTGCGTTGATTGAGCTGTTGTTGTTGATTGATACCGTTTTGTTGGAGCCACTATTCGATCGGTTCAAGGTATTGTTAAATTCATATCCAAAGACTTCTTCAAGAATGGTTTGAGCGAACTTGATGCTTGGATGTGACTCGTGTCGTTGTTCAATTTCAATTCGCATGCCAGGTGAATAATTTTTGAATGCTACACTTTCATAGTATGATGGAAAGGTACACTTGAAAATCACTTCATCATTAAATAATATTTCACTTGTGTGGATATATATTGAATTCACATATATGTTTGTGCTGTTTGAGCTGTTGCTATATCTTTCATTGGTCAATAAAGAGTTCTTCTCAGTTGCTTGTTCAATATATTCCAACTTTTGTCCGTTATATTCCAAAATAACTCGATACGGACCTTCAACTCTTTTCGTTTGTTTTGACTTGATTAAAGATTGTTGTTCCCATGACATGGCCACTTTCAATGATTTTAAATTCATGTTTCTTGTGCTGTCATAGGTCGTAAATTCCACATCATACATTCCACTTAAATTTTGAGTACAATTCATTCCAAAATGTGATGAAATTTGTTGAGCTATATATTCACGTCGGTGCATGATCAGATCATAATGAAAATATCCAAAAACTCTAAAATAATCCATCAAACAATTCCATGCTGATCGTTCTGACAATATGAATTGATCAAGTCCAATCTCGGAAATTATCCTTCTCAATAGATGAGGAGATACTGTACTACATTTTGTCATGTAGTTGTTGGCCGTTAACGTCAATGAGATTGGTTCATTTTCAGTATTTTCAATATTCTTTTCTTCCTGATGTAAAGGAGTGGACAATGATTCAATCATCAGAGATACTTGATGAATTTCAACAGCTGGTGGAGCAATATCGTTGAAATCCATATTTGAGTGAACCACAAACACCAACGAACGAGATTCAAAACGATATTCATACGTTCCGCATGTATAATTGTAGGGATAATAGAAATTGGAAGCAGTCATTGAAACTTTTCGTACCAATACCTCCCGATTTCGTTGTAATGACGTGAGAGGTGCCGAGTCTGGATCAGTATAGGGATCAATGTTATTTTGAATGATGATTACTTGTTCCTTCTTGCTACTTTTATCGGAAGAGGATGATTCATTCTTATTGTTGTCGTCCGACGATCGTGAGGAGGTAGGGTTGTTGTGGTTGTGGTTGTTGGAGAACAGCTTTCGAAGGGAGTTTAACATTTTTTTGCAACGCGTTTGTTTAAAAAACTATTTTGGAACTGTTTGAGGTCTAGGAAACGGGTGTTCATGACACGAAATGAATTGTTGGTGTTAGAGCAACCAGGCATTGCCAACGGTTGTTTGGACTCTTGACCACGTCGAAATGAACGTGTTGTGAGACTAAGTGAGACTAAGGCTTTTCAACATTTTATCGCTAACTGGTAAGGGTTATTCATGTCGTCGGAGTTTGAAGGACAAGAGCCGGTCACAAAAATTCGATGAAAGAGCCGGTCACAAAAATTCGATGAAAGAGCCGGGAGTCGAACCCGGGAGGCGCGAACCACCAGAACCTGAATCTGGCACCATAACCACTCGGTCACTCTTCCTACAAGGTAGGGATCGACCAACATGTAATTGACTGTTTGGTCGAAGCCATTCTCAAAAATCCCATATACCAAGTGATGAATAGATCCTCCAATGGAAACCTGACAAGTCTATTTTGCATCGAGTACATTGGACAGAATCCATTCATCGCACTGTACATGCGCGTTTCCAAACTTTTTTGACATCCCATATAAAATGATCAAGTGCCGGTATCGATCATTTTATTAGAGGAGGTTGGTAAAGTCTTTTAACTTGCAAACGAGCTTAATGTGTTTCATCTTTACTGTGAGAGTATTTCACTGCAGTGTCTTGATCATCTTCATGAATTTCCAGTCCAAAATTAACATCATCATTCCTTGTACTCGAATTCGACGAGTTTGTTGTACTTTCACCAATAATTGTTGTCTCCATGACATGACATGGTTGTCCTTCATCTTGTTGAGCCAAAACATTTGCAATAAATTTCATCAAGGTAGTGTCAGGAAATTTGATCCACATGTCACGTATCAGGCAAACTCTGCCACCAACAGAACCATATTCACAACAAGCACTCCACAAGACAAATCGTTGAATCAGAATGGATTTTTCCTCTTCCGATAATGTCGCACTATTCTTTAACGTTTGTTCAATCGAAGCTTGGAAATCATATTTTGCCAATTGTGACACATTCATTAATGAAGGAGATTTCAATGGAGATTCCTCTCCAGTAATTCCACTCACTGCATGTGTAGTAGTAGTACACGATAACGGAGTTGCTACGGAACCAATTTTTGCCACTGCCACATGATTTCTTCCATGCATTTCATAGTTCTCAATAAATCTCGATCGAGGATCATTCACTTCCTTGACCCAATAAATGGCATGCTTTCCAGTTAAACCTTTCAAGAAAACCTCTTCAACAAGTTCAAAAACCACTTGTCCTGATGCCACTAATTGCTTCAATGAGGGTGTAGGTGTCACGATTGGGTGGTCATCCACTCCATGTGCAGCAACCGAATGTTCATCTTCATGACTTGACGAGAACAATGTGAAGTGTACATGCTTGACCATCGTCGACGTTGCTGTTGTCGAAATGTTTGTATCATGGAATGAATCATATTGGATCACTTGATCCTTAATATATTGCATTGTCTCTTCACTGATATAAATTCTTCCTCCTCTCTCACACACTTTGGACACTCGACTTGCCTTATTGACCGTCGTTCCGAAATAATCAAATCGTCGAGTGGTTGTATCATATTGTGCTTGAATGTCACTTCCAAAATGAATTCCAATTTTCACACGAGGACCATGATACACGACATGATCGTTCCAAACCACTTTTCGAAGGTCAGGAAATGCCAACATGTCACTTGTCCATTCACACTCGAGAAGCTCTTTCTGAATGGACAAGCAACAAGCCACAGCATCCAGAGGACATTGAAATGCAATCATGAAAGAATCCAAATGAGTTTTCACTTCATATCCTCGAAATTTCTTGATATTGCGTCTCATAACTCGATTATGTATGGTCATGACTTTTTTCATGGTTTCAGTGGCCAATGTCCACAATAATGCTGCATTTTGAATACTTGTAAAAACAATACATATAGGAGGTGTTTTTGGAGCAAGTCGATTCTCAAGTCTTCGAGTGGAAGATCTTCGCTGAATGCTGCATCCAATGAGTATGGTTGCAAGAGCAATGATTGAAATTCCAATCGATGCTGCCAAAACAGCCATTCCAATAGAAAGTGGAAGATCTTGTTGAGGACGAGAAGGCGACGATTCTCGAATCCATGACATCCACAATTCAGTATTATTCTTGAGCCATTTACATGCAGCCTCTCGCGGTTGCATTTGATGGTAGAAAATGTCACCCATGATTTGTAATTGATCTGAACTTTGATATTTGAAATTTCTCAAAAACAATTGTGCCCGTGCAGAAAGTTTTGACACAGCGTCACTAATCAACTTGTTAAGTGTCGTTGGTGGATAATCACAATCGACTAGGCTTCTCTCAATATTCGATAATTTCCGACAATCTTCAGAATAGGCAGGTAGAAAAACTCGTTGAGGAGGATTTTCAGAACCAAAGATTTGATGAGGTGTCCAAAACACGACCACGATAGGTTTTTTCTCAAGTTGAGCCTTTTCCAGCGTGTCAATAAGATATTGTTCCGTGTTGTTTTCAGGAGGATATTCCACTTGTAAATTCAATTTTAAATTTCGAACAATTTGTTGATCGACCATGGACCAAGTCCTCGATCCTGTAATTAAACGATATTTTGGAGTGGTTCTGAAATATCGATAGGATCGAATAAATTCTTGATTGTTGTTGTCATTGAGTGCTGATGGATCATGTGTCATGAAATGAGGAATGTACCATCCGACTCTTCCAAGAGGACCAAGTTCTCCAATGTCTGAAATGAATTTACCATTTTGAACATGGGCTCTAAATGTGTGACATGATAAATATTAATGAATCCAAAAAAATAGTAGTTGAAATAATATTTTCAAAATAGCCATTGTTACCATGGGTGCGAATTTTTGAAACAACAACACCTACTTGTAATCTTCATATCGATTAATTTTCCAAAATTCTAAAATGGCCAACGCCGTTTCATTTCCCTTGTTATTAATTAAAAACACTCCGTCCATGACTGGAAGTAACAATAACTGCACACAAACTCCCAATTGTTCTTCGAGAATGATTTTTGCCACTTCGACATTGACTTGAGAGGAAAGCCAATTATTATAAATTAATGTTATTCGATTATTTGAATCACACTTCCATGGTGTGTCCGTCATGGAAAAGCACAAAGATCGAGGAGCTGTTGAATCCTTCGTATTCGTTGGATTGCTTGTTGCTGATGATATTAGGGAATTGCTGTCGAATGGATTCGGATGAACATGGTCTTGTGCCGAACATGTAATCCGCAGCAAAACACTTGTAACAACGACACAAATTGTTATGAGAATATTTCGAATCGGAGAGGTTCTGAACGGCAGCCGCAGCAACATCTTTTGGCTCTTTTTTGACTTTTTCAACCAAATCATGTGTGAAATTTGGAAAAAATTATAGTAATTGTTGGTCAGTAGAATGGCTTGTTTTGCTTGAAGGGATAGTTTTTTGTAAACTTGTTCCAATTCGTTTTGGTAATAGTCAGAAGGTTCTTGCAATTCACATTCAAAATCTGAAATGAAAGTTGGCGGCATTTGAAAAGTTAAACATTCTTCTGAACGACAAATCTCAGATTCAACATATTCACCGTCACTATCTTGATCATCGTTGTCAAAGTCTTGTTCTGTAAATGAGTTGAAACTTTGAAACATTGGAAAATAAAACACGGTTCTGAAAATGGAATACCAATACTGTGGATCATTTTCAGACGCAACAAATTCATTCTCATCATTACTTGTTTGAGACTCTAATTCTACCTTAAAAAGTGGACACTTTTCGTTCCATTTAAACAAGTCGTTCATCAGCAAAGTGGAACAATAATTTTTCCACAAAATGTTACTAAAGGCCAATTGATTCCATTGCTTACACACAGCACAACATGGATACAGAATCGATTGCGGAGATAGGAAGCGGAATATTGAAAACAATTCATCGTTGCTGAACTGTCGTGTATGAGTTTTTTGCTCGGAAGACTGTTTGATCTTTTTCGAAGGTTTGTTGCTCTTGATCGAATGATGACCGTCAAATGTAGTTCTCTTGGTTGATGAAGAATTGAATGTGGTCCTTGTTCTCATTTTTTTCTCTTGTATATCAAACTGACAGATTGAAGGGACTTGCCGTTTGTTTAAAAAAAGTTCGAGTGATCGAGAGAACTCGAGTTTGAGAGGATGCGCTTCACAAGCGTAAAATTTTATTGCATAAATTCATTTTCATACTCGAGGATCGTCTGCTCGCTGCCAATTCCTTTTCAAAGCTTGCGAATTTGTAACAAGATTTGTTTTCACATTGAGGTCCATAATATCCTTCTTTGCATTCACACTTGTCAGGAGCGACACAAACTCCATTTCCATTACAGGCATCATGTGGAAACTTCCCAAAACATGTTGCTACTCGAACGGAACAATTGGCACCAAAAAAACCTTCTTGACAAACACAAGTGTCCAACGTGGTGCAATTTCCAGCTCCTGAACAAACATTTGAATCGTTTCGCCAAATTCCAAAACATTTAAATTCACCACAATCAATTCCAGAAATATTGACATGTTTACAACGACAGGTGTCAGGTGCCACACAAAATCCAGAAGAGTTACAAACAGCGTCATCAGTAGAATTCTTTGAAAAGCATGACCACGCTTTAGCCACTGCGACGATGGCATGATTTAAACCAGTACCAATCGCATAAGGAATTCCATCGGTATTTTTTGAAGAAATTGTTAAAGTTGGAGTAATGGCTTCTCGAATTTCAAGTGTTGCACTCATTTCAAACCAGGCATTGCTTCCATTTCCATAAATGTTTCCTTTTCGTGTTAGTAAATGAACGTTTTGAACTCCATCATACATATGCTCGTTTCCTCTATGTACAGAAATGTCAATTACTGAGTCAGTAGGGTCTGGTAATTCCAATTTTTTGGAAGTTCCATCTTTGAAAACTATTGCATCACCATCCTCAGAAAGCAAAACTGCGAAATAATAACCAACCACCTTAATAATTCGTTTTGAATCAATAATTCCACCTTTCAACGGAACGAAATAAGGAATTTGTACAATACTGGGATTATTCACTAGTCTCAACCCATCGTTGGAGCCAGATCCGTAAACTTTACCAGAAGAAGTCACGATAAAGGATACTTCATCACAAGCTTCAATATCTATAATCGATTCACCTTCTTGTAAAAATGTAGTGTTAATGATTGTAAATTGTGAAACTGGGCTAATTTCAGAGGCTAAATTTCCTCGATAATTACTTCCAGCTCCAATCAAAGATCCATTATTCAACAAAATGAGAGAGAAGCTCACACCTGCTGAAATCTGTGTTGCTCTTCTCTCCTCGAGTGGTATTTCTTGTAATAATGGGATAGGAGTTTGAGTTTGGGAAGAAAAGCCTAATTGATTGTTGTAATTTTCACCCCAACCAATCACTGTTCCATTCGAAGTGAGAGCTAGTGCATGTGTTTGCTTGTAACTAATGTCAATCATTCTGTCTGAGAGGTTGAAAAACGGAATTTGATCATCGGAAGGTTCTTTGACAGGTGCTGTTGCTGCTAAATTGAGACTATTTTGGCATTGACCCCAAACATGTAGCGTGGATTGTGTCTTGTTTGGTTTTGTAATGAGGGCATAGTTACAATCAAATCCTCCCTGAATAATGATGTTAGATAGCTGTTGTTTGTCCTCAGGTTCAGAACTATTGATAAATGGCTTGAATGGCGTTGGTGGATTCCTAGACAATGGCTGTGGAAACTGTAAATGATAATAATCATCAAAACCCATCCTTTTGCCTGCCAATTCACACCCCACACATAAACTTCATTATTTTCCAAAACTGCAATTCCTCCCTCTCTCAACAATTTGAAGGTTGTTACATTGCTCGGTAATGGAACCAAAGCAATTTGCTCACTCACCAGCGTTCCACGAGTTGGAATTGATCCAAATGAATAAATATTTCCTCCAATTAAACATGCAGTAGCTCCAACTGAAACACTACATTCCTTTACAATGAAAGAATCCATTGGAGAGTTTTCTATTACTTTTTCATAGAAATATTCTGTCATGTTCCAAGGTGAAATTTGCATGCCGAGACCATTACTGGTTTGAGCATCGACATCGCTTCCCCATGTGAAAATTTGACCATTTTCACTCCATGCTACGACATGCAACGCAATGGCATCAGCTTTTACAATTCGACCTGTTAGTTCATAATTGAATGGAACTAATTGAGGAAATGGGACAATACAGGTCACACAAGTTTCAACCATGTTCAATCCAAGAGCTCCTTCTTCATTACTTCCCCATGTAAAGACATGTCCTGTGGAATTAATGGCAAGAGCCATCGAAGAAGAATGATCCTCATTGATAAAACTTCCTGTCGTGATGAACGTAATATTTCTTAAAGAAGGAATGATCATTGGAGTTTCTGCGAGTTCTACCTCGAAGGAATGTCCTCGAATTCCCGAATTGTTGTAACCCCAAGTGAATACAAATCCTTCACTGGTCAAGGCGAAATATGTTTCTTTTCCAAAAGCTCCAGTTTCTTCAATTTGAATAATATTTACTGGGATTTCCAATGACGTATCGGGATGAATCATGGTGGAAGGAAATGCTAATTGTACCCATTTTCTCGTGTAAATTTCATGTCGAAATACCTTTCCATCATTGGTCAAAGCAAGACAATCAAACCAGCAAGTGAGTTGTACAATTTTTAAATCTCGCAATGGATTGGTTGATAATAAATCAGCAGTACTAAATGTATAAATTGGAGCCATCGGAGAGATAGCAATCGGTGGTTGATCAAAAAAGCCTTTTCTCCATCACATGTTTTTGAAATATTTTTTAGTTAAAATCAATTTTAAATGATATTTTGCAAATTAAATTTTCAATTCCAAAATTCCATGACTCACCTAATTGACTATTAATTGTGAATTTACCAAACATCATTCCACAACAAAAACCTACTTATTTCCATTATCTCCACATCCATAGATGGTTTCATTGACAAAATTTCCATTCTCTCCATTCACATAATGTACTAAAATCATTTTAAATGAAAATCCATCCGCGACTTGCACTAACGAAGAGTTCACATTCGACAAACCCAAAGCTGGATGATAATACGAGGAATAAGAATTTGTGAAAGCAGCCTGTTCCAATCGTTTACTTCTAACGGGAAGCTCTGAACTCATCATGTAGGGATAACCACATTTGTGGTCCACATTGTTACCCCACACGAGAATTTGTGAAGTTGGATAAAAGTGTTGTTCTTGTTGAGAAGCAACAAATTCGAAAGAAAAGTAAACACATAGAAGAGAGGATAGGAAGATGAGAAGCGAGCTGCAACGATGATAACTGCAGTTTGTGGGTGCTGGCCGCGTCATTGACAAGTGGCACTTTGGAAAGACAATTTTTTTGATGCTAATCTTCGCCTCGCTTTGTCGCAATCCGTGATTTTATTGCCAAAATGAGAAAAGAAATCAATTTCAAAAGTATTAGTGTTATACCAAACTTCATGTCAAAAGACCCACGATGTTAATTTCTTAACCTTGTGTTATATGTGCTGTCATTTTATTACATTTTAACATCAATGAGAAGTTGATCCTAATTGGTCTCAGGAATTATTACACACCAAGTTCTTTTCTCACTTGTTGAGCACAAATGAAATGATATTATCTACAACCATTTCCACGGGTCCTTCATTGTCCACACTCACCAATGTTGCATTTGGAAACTTGTATGGATCGAATGGCATCATATCCAAACAATCAAATTGACTCTGTATCAATGATGGATTCATATAATGACCCGTTCGTTCTTGCATTCGTTGTGAAATAACATCCTTATTGGTTGTTAAATGAACAAAATACCATTTCAATGATTGTTGTTGGGGGAGAATATTCATATTTTCATTGGTTATCAAGGGTTGATCTAAAACATCTTCCTCACGTTCACACAAATATTGATCACCAGCAATGAGTAATTCTCTGTATTGATGTTTCAACGCGGAACATGTGACAAGGATGAATTTCCGATTAAAATGTTTGATTTCATTCATGATTTGAAGATGAATGGCCAATAACCATGGTTTCCGATCATTATCAGTGAGAGGAATACCATTCTTCATCTTTTCAATATTACTCACGGAATGAAATAAATCGCCTTCGATGAATGCATAATCGTTGGATGAGAGGCCAGTGGTAGTTGAATTTGAATTTAGATATTCAATGATTTTCGAGGCGATGGTGGATTTTCCACATCCACAAACACCACATAACACAAGGACTTTGGTTGTGACTGGTGGTAGGGTGGAAGAAGGTATGGATGAGGAGGATGATAATTAAGGGTGTTCTTGCAAGAATTGCGAAGAAATAACAGATAGGTTTCAATCCTTATGTAAGCAACGGTAGATCAGTTGGTTAGATCGTAAGCCTAACACGCTTAAGGTCATGGGTTCGATTCCCGTTCGTTGTAAACTTTTTTGCTGTAGTTGGGATATGAGAGAGGCCCAGAACATGAACGAAACCCACTAACCTCAGCTTAGGGTAGAAGCTGTAGTTTTAATCTGCCCCTTGTCACTCTTAATTACGTAAGGTGTTTGTTAATTTTGTAATCAAAATTTGTCCCATTATTATTCAATTTTAGAAATTTACTTCATCTTTGACAAGAATTTCTTATTCAGCAAGTGAATGGTCATGTTCACATCCAAAACAACTCCTTCAATCTTAATGGTTGACACACCCTTTTCACGTTTATCCAACAATTCATCCAACTTCAATTTCAATGTTGTAATGGTCACACCAGCCAGCGTTGGTGTCACTAAAAACACACCAGGTTCAGATTCATTCATGGAGATGGTGAATTTAACAGCCTTCTTTTGCAACGAGTTCACTGAACCACCATCTTGAATTTCTTGAATGACCTTGTACTTTTCTGTCAACTTCTTGTACGAGAATTTGTAAGTCTTGCTCTTGGCATTCTTGGAAGATTCTTGTTTCTTTTCTTGCTTCTTGAAATAATTTCGAAGTGTTTGTTGAACATATTCATCCAAGCTTGCATCCTTTTCAGTCAAGAAAGTATAATAAGATTTCAAGCTATTCAAACTTTCCTTCAATCTCTCAATTTCTTTTTGTTGCTTCTTTTGAAGTTCTTCACGATTTTGAATTTCCTTGGTAATGTCAATCAATAATTTACGATAATTATTCTCCTTGGAGATGATTTGATATTCTTCCAATTTTGGAAGAGCACGACTAATATCATCAATCTTCTTCTTCACAATCGATGCAGTAGCTTCTGTTTCCTTATTCTTGGCCAATTCTTCAGCATAGATGGCAGATTTTTGAATGGTATCGTCAACACTTTCACCCAATTGTTGTGGAGTGATATATTTGAGAAGAGTTCGAAGATTTTCCTTAGTGAGTTCATATAATTGTTCTGGTGTCACATCCAACCATGAGTCATCATTGTCATCAGCTGATTTTTCATCATTGGATGGTGGGACAAGTAGAAGAGTAATCTCTTCATTCTTTCCAGTATCGACTTGTTCTGGAATCTTATCCTTGAACTTGGTGAGTAAATCACTCAATGGATCAGGAGTGTTTTGTTCTTGTGAAATAATTCTCTTGGCAAACTTGACCAATAAATTATGTGTGAGAGCAATTTCATTAATAGTGATGGTAATACTTGGTGATTTCTTTTGTGTCAATTCAGCGTATTGATTAACACCAAGGAATTCTTCAGGTTCAACAATTTGTAAGCTAGGAATGAGGAATTTTTCAACGAATGGTCCAGTATTGTTATGAACCCATTCATTCATCATGACCATGTGATGATCGACATGAGGTTCAAATTCTCTGAAAGTGGTAATTCTCATCAAGACTTTGGAAATGTGACCCAAGTTGTTTCTCATCACTGCTGAAATCTTCTTCTTGGTCAAGTTGAAACCATCAGGTGCACAGAGAGGAGGGTTCAAATAACGGAAGAAGAGAATGTATGAAATAACTTGATTAATCTTCTTTTCATCAGTATTTGGATGTTTCTTGAGTAAGAGTGCTCTCAATTGTCGGCAAACAAATCTCAAACCATAAGGTAACTCGGCAATGTTATCATAGATACTTGTAAGAATTTGTTCGCAAATTTGGATCATCTTTTGCTTTCTCATGTTAATGACATTACGAACAGTTTCATTGGTTTCCATGGCTTTCTCATAAGTCATTTCTTTAAAGTCAATGGTTGACTTGATACCAGTTTCAACTTCGGATTGAGAAACCATTTCACGAAGCAATGTGATAGGATTCAAATCTAAGTTGAGGTCCTTCTCTTCAATAATTGGATCAAGAATCTTATCATAGAGGACCTTTTGTAAGAAAGTCTTTCCAGAAATTCTTTCGTGACAATAGTTGATCAATAATTTGATCAAAATTGGGTTACCTGACAAGAAGCTGTCAAGATTAGAGTTTTGAACTTCCAACAATAGAGCCTCATTGAACAAGTTCAAAATCAAGTATTCTTCACGAGGGTTGAAAGCATAACCGTACAAAGTCAAAGTGACAGTGTTCAAGAATTGGTCAAGCTCAGATGGAGGAACAAGGAAAATGCATTTGGCCAAATATTTTGGATTAGTTTGAAGTAAATAGAACAAATTTCCATAAAGATTAATATTTTCCTTAATCATGGCATCGGCAGCTGAAGTAGAGAGACCATCGAGTCCATTATTAAGTTGCATAGTTCTTCTACGTTGGAAATATCCAATAATACCTCCCTTTTGATTCATCAACTCTTCGGCATGATACTTATTTTCAGCGAGCAATGAAATCTTTCTCTCCTTTTCACGAACACCGGAACCAACTCGGGTATTTTCTCTCAACTGTCTCACAAGTTCTTGTCTCAAAGCTTGAATTTGTTCAACCAAATTGTCAGTCTTTTGTTCCACACGGAATGCATTCAAGAGAGCAGAAAGTAAATCATGGTCAAGAATGGTTTCAACATTGCTTGCATCTTCAATGTTTGGTGGAGAAATGAATAAACCAGCATCCAAAATATCATTTCCTTGAACGAGTTCACCATTGATTCTGATTTGGAATCGATTCTTACCAGATGCTTTTGCCACATATCGAACTGTATAGGTACCATCTTGATTGTCAACAATTTCAGTTGCTGGAGTTTCAATTTTACGAGCATCATTGATCACTGTTACTTCCACTTGATCACCTCCTTGACGTCTTAAATTCTTGAATGAATCTCTCATTCTCATGACAAAGAATGCTTCCTTTCCTTGAACTCCATTGGTGACACCAGTTCCTGAGAAGAGAACATTTTGAGCATCAGTTTTAGCAGCATCTGTCACAACCACTTCTTGAGGGAATGCTTTTACAGGTTGAGCAAATGTATAACGTTCTGCAAGATTTTGATCATCGGATGTGGTGACTTTTGACTTGTCAACGTACACAACTTCCATAATGTAGTTTTGTGCAGTTGTGACAGTGTAGACAACTTCAAAAAGTCCCTTTCCTTGAACAAACTTGGTTGAGGCAGCATGACAAACCTTGGCATCACCTCTTGGACTAATTGGAGATGAAACAGATTCAGTCTTTGGTGTCAACTTTACCAAAAATTCATCATTCTCTGCAATTTCTCTTGCATTTCCATATCGATCACGTGCTTCAACAATCAAGTGCATTTCACGACCAGCATGGAATTTCTTGAAAGTATCTGTGAATGCATCTGGATTTTCAGAAGATTCTTCAGTTTTCATGTCCATTTTGTTGAGATTTGGAACAATGATCGTCTTGGAAGCATTTTCTGCCTTTGCAAAGCTTTGAATCACAACACATTGACTTGCATCAGTAACTCCTGCATCACGAACAATGACAGTATGAGCACCTCCAACTGTTAACAGTGTTTGTTTTGGCTTTGGAGCTTCTTCAGAAGATTCGGCAGCAGTGGATGTTGAAGTTTCACTTCCTTGAGCAACTCTACATTGCAATGAATATTCACCACTCTTGATCAATTTAGTTTCAACAAGATACAATCCATGATGACCAGTATGTGAAACAAATTTGAGCAATGTCGAGTGAAGTTTTGATTCTAATTGTTGAGCGTCACCAGATTGTAATTGAGCGAGACCGAGAAGTGCGGTCAATTCTGAATCTGAATCAATGGTTGGTAATTTAACAATTGTTGAATCGTAAGCTTCTGATTCAGTTTCAGTCTTAAAGGTTTCAATTTGTTTAGCAACCTTAGCAGTTCTAGGAGTCATTAATAAATTATCTGCTGATTCTGCAGGTGACTCTCTAGCTCCTTCCAAACAAGCAATGACGTGGAATTGTTCAGAAATGAGGGGAGGCAAAGGAATTTCTGAATCAACTTCACGAACATTTCCAAACTCGTCACGTGCTTGAATTAAGAAACGAATCACGTCACCGGCTTTTCTTTCTAATTTAACAGTATTGGATTTTTGAGAAACAATTCTGTCAGTTTCAACAGCATTCTCATCTACCAAATGATGTAAATTGGTGGTCAAACCAATGAACACACAGTTATCAGGATCACTCTTTCCTGAATCATGTACAGTAATTTTAGTACTGTCACGAATTTGTGTTAAAACGATGGTTTCTCCTGCATTTGGTCCAGGTCGAGAAATTTCCAATGTATAATTACCAGCCTTCTCAACCTTAAAAAGCAATTGATAATATCCATCACGAGTATCAACAACTTTTGCCTCAACTACATTCTCAGGAGTTTGAGAAATGAGTTTGGCAGAGAATGGTTCACCTCCAGCTCCTCTATTTCCGTATAAATCTCTGCTCTCTAAAATCAAATCTTCAATGGCTTGACCTGCACGATACGATCTTTGATTGTTTGAAGCGTGTTGAGAAGATGGTTTGAGAACACTCTTGGTTGGATCGGAAATTGGATTTGCGGTCACTTTCACATTCCAGACTCCATCGGAACTGTTCTTATTGGTTAGCAAACCAGCAACATCACCCAATTCTTCATCGTACAATGAAATGGTCATGACATATTCATCAGCAACTTGAGGAGTATACTTGACGGTGAAAGTTCCATCTCCATTGTTTAAAACTTGAGCATGAATTGTGGTTGACGATGATTTGAGTTCAACCACAAATGTGTCCGTACAATACTTCAATGGTTTTCCATCAGAATCGAAAGCGTGAATTGTGAATTTGTTTTCCACACCACACACAGCACGAGTCAAACTGTCTCCACTCACTTGACACATTTCAGGATCAGACAAACCAGTAACATAGGCTCGAATATTATCCGATCTCAAATCAGAGGACAAATCTTCACTAAATGTTCCATCATCATCTCCTTCAATCAAGGATTGATCGAATTTGATACCAGAATTTTCTAAATCATCGAGCATCTTCTTGGTTCGTTCCAAATCTTCTCTAGAAACGTTGAGAGATTTGAGTCTTTCCATTTTGATGGCAAGACCGTGTTGGAAAAGATACAATGAAAGAGAGTGAAGACAATGGACAACTTTGTAGACATTCTTGAGTTCCCACAAATCGGTAACCTCTATGGTTGTGTGAAGCAAGCCATGTGGATGATTCAAGAGAGATTCGTTGTAGAGATTGACAAGTGTTAATGTCAGTTCGTGGAGTTATGGTAAAAAACGTTTTCATGATGATTCGTGATGACACACGTGATAAAATTAGAAGATGCCAAACCCCAAGTCAAAATCATCAGTAATAATAATTATGAGTATGAGTCATTATTATCATTAGAAACCATTGAAGTAACAATCGATTGAACAACATACCAAACAAATAAATTTCTCTAAACCCAGTCGATTTACAAGCATTCAAAAATTGAGTAATATTATCCACCAAGCTAAACTCTAATTTGATGGTATTCTGATTTGGTTTGTTAATCTTCTTGACTTGTGAAGGAGCAAAGATCTTGGCTAACTTGGCCAAAGCAACACCATCTCTTAACATTTCACCGAAATAGGCAATGGTAGAACCTTGACCGAAACGTTCTTGAATCATTTCTTCGATCCAACGTTTGGCTTCTTCTGAACGGAGAAGAAATTCGTAGGCTCTTCTCTCTGCAATGGAGAGATCCATTTTCGTTTGATTGGACATTCTTGTTTATGTGGTTAGTAGAAGCAAGTAATATTATGATGATGATGATGATGACGTTATTAAATACTTTCTTAAAAAGGTAAAGGGATATGTGATCAGAGAAGGAGGATAATATGAGGACAACAACACAGGCAATCTCTCTCGTGTTGTTGATGCTGTTGTCAGTGGTGCAATGATGATGCTTTGAACAACCACGTGGTGAGTTCTCTTAGATTTTTTTTTGTGTTAAAAAAGACAAGTGAAGGGAACAGGTTCAAAATGAAACCGAAAGGTGATGGGGTGAGTGATTGATGAATGCCAAAAGACGACATCAAGAGTCATTAAGACAATATGGTAACAGTGGATGAGCTAGTGAATGAATTCAAAGAGCTGTGGCCTGCAATTCGATTAGAACCATCAGAAACAACTTTCTTTAGAAATAAACATGTTGTTGTTGTCGTTTTGAATTTTAAAACTAAAAAATTAAATTAAATGAAACGGAACAACGAATTGAAGCTTTTGAAACGGAAAATTGGGATTCATCTCTCACAACAACAAAATGAATTCTCCATCATCAACAACAACACAGGAAGCAAGTGGTATGAGTCTTGTACTGAACAAGATATTTCCTCATCATGCTCAAATTTTGTTGAAAAACGGAGTGCTTTTCTATGATGATGATTGGAATTTAATGCAGCAGCAACCATCGTCATCATCATTGAATAACCATCAACCTCCTCCTCGTTATTGCATTGCCTATCTGTCTCCGAATAATTTCAATTTGAAATTATTCTGCCAATCCAACCTCTTGAGAAGTAATGAATCATCAAATAATATCAACAACGCCGACTCATCGTGGTTTGATCAGATGATGAAACAAATTGAGCAATCCAAAGAATCTTTGGAAGAGTACTATCAATACTTGTCAGAATTTGAAATTAAAACCTTTTTAAAGATGAACGATAGGAATGTTTATGAGAGATGGTCACAATATGCCAATGCAATCCACCTAAACCAAGACGCACCAAACGATAATTCTCCATCTTTCTTTGTTCTTCACTTGCAGGTATATGACGACTCCACCAGAAGCTATGATCCTGCCTCATTGATCGGAATGTGTATCAAGAGCGTCCTGTTGAATGGAAAGCCTGAAAACATTGGATTTGATGGATCAGGATGGTTACACAAGAAATATAGAGGAAATATTTTGATGAAAGGCTCTTTATGGTATCTTCATTTACTGATTCATCGACAAATGGGTGTTCGATTTTCGTATGGACATGTTTTTGAAGGAAATGTAAAATCATTCAAATCTATCATTAAGAGTGGAATGATTCCCACAAAATTGAGCCTTTCGTATATTGGAATTACATTGAATGAGCTTGTTGCAGAACGGAATAATTCAATAGTAAGAGAAGCAGCATGGAATGGAACCACATGTGAACAAACATTTCAAAAAGTTGAGACGTATAGAGAATATGAAGATTTGATGAAATCAGTGTTTCATAACCATGGATTATTGTTGAAGAATTTGAAATCGTATTTCGATAATCAATACTTTTTGGGATGTTTTCAAAACAAGTATTTAACGTTTCAACTGTGGAAAGGCCAATACTCCAAGGACATGAAAAGCGGACAGGTTATGCCTACATTTTTGGTATTCAACGTGAAATGTATGTCGTCCTGCAGTGCGTCAAGTCTGATGGAGCATTTTGACAACATGGTGCACCAGCTTTCAACAATTATTCCTCAATTATTGACTTCAACCGCTGAGTCACATTATTCTTCAGCGTTCGTTGTTTTTGCTACTGCAGGAGGGCAGTTTTTAGAATATTTACTGACTCACTATTCGAAAGCTAGCTCCATTTCATCTGCAAGATTGAGATATGTGTTGCAAGATATAGATTTATTTTTTCAACATACCAAAGGGTTGCGTTCAAATAACGATCAAGAAATTCAGGATTTTTTCACCAAGAAGACACATAGCGATCCTTCTTCGCTGTTTATTGATATCAGGGATTGTGCAAGCAAGCCATTGATATGGCTGCCAAAATGGAGTGAAGATCCACGCAGGCTCATGTTAAATGAAATTGATAACACGTCACGTGTATCGTGCTTGTAAACCACGGACTTTACTGGTTTAGTTTTTTTTCGGATCATGGATTTTTGTAAGAATGTTTTGAACTGATATTCTTTGGCTTGCCCTTAGACGTAGCATCTCGGAAACTAATTTCATTAACCCTGCTGAATAACGTCTTTCTGATTTTTGTGCCAATAGTCTCACGAATGACATTGCTGGATTTTCTTCCTTATTTAGTTCCTGCATGAGCACACCTAGAGTTGTGCGTTCGTCCAAGGTCATCAACTGGTACAATGTTGCACCCAAAGCGAAAACATCTATTGCAGAAGAAAACTTGTCTTGTTCGTTGGCCAGCAATTCGGGAGCCATAAATTCTGCAGTTCCTACTTTGTCTGTGTTATTGGTAAGATTATTGATGGATTTAACTAGTCCAAAGTCAGCTAACGCGATAATAATTTCTTGTTTCTCAGCTTCATATTCTTTCACAAGAATATTCATGGGTTTAACATCTCTGCATGCGACGTGTTGGGCATTTAAGGAATTCAATTTCAAACTACAACACTTACCTATGCAACACTTTTCTATCCTCATGCAAATATTTGAGAGCCAAACATGCCTGTTCAATAATTTGGGTTAATATTTTCTCAGGTACCACGATTTTCCGTTCTATGAACTCCTGTTTCAAACTCCCTTTCAATAATTCCATCTCAATGCAAATGGTGTCAACTCCAACTGGAAAGGCATAATACGTAGGAACAATATGTGGATGTGTCAGTTTTGCCATAGTCATCACTTCATCAATAGCAGAATTCAAGTCAGATGTCTTGGAAACCTTTAGTGCAATGTTTTTCTTGGACCTGTGATCGAACACTTTGTAAACCATACCTTGGCCTCCCTCGCCAAGTTGCTCAACGTTTGAATAGCGTTTGCTTAACTGAATGTGAACATCCGCATCTATCCATCCAAATGAAACTTGTCGTACGGAACTTGCTGTGGTATATTTTGTGACAAATTGATATGACATGGAGTTGAATCTGGTATCCATAGCATCCTCTTTGAGTTGTTTCCTGATACTCTCCACTGAAATTCTTTGTTTAGAATCGAAGCAAAGCATTGAAGCCACTAGTTGCACAAAATCATTGCTATAGCCGAACGGTGAGGTGTTTTTGAGAATAAATTCTTTCATATTGCTTGTTTCTATGGATTTCATTCCCATTCTTGTGTCGGTATCGAGGGACATTAATTGATATAACGTCACCCCAAGGGCAAAGACATCGCTTGCAGATGAAAACAGCTTGTGATTCAAAACCTCTGGAGCTTTGTACTGCTCCGTTTCAATAGCTGTGTCGTTCAAAACTGTGGCCAATCCAAAATCACACAAGGCAACTTTAATCTTTTGTCCCTCTATTTGTTTCACAAAAATTGTGGACAAATTGATGTCACTATATGTTCAGAATGATACATCCAAAAAGTCAACGAATTATTATCAATCATTACTTACACAACTCCACATTGTGTGTCCAACGTGTATAAGTAAATCAAAGCTTCACAAATTTGAATAGCAATCTGTTTTAACAAATGCTCTCTAGGCTCGTTTCTCTACAAATTCTGAGAACAAACTGCCCTTCACTTCTTCCATTTCAATACATAACGTCAACAATACTCCAGGCTTAAAAACAGAATATATTTTGGAAAGATTTGGATGTCTATACTTGTTCTTAATTCTCCTTGCTTGTAAAAATACTGGATTAAGCACCGCATGGTCATTAATAGCAAGTAATAGAATAGACTTTCTCGAGTAACTATTTCTTTTATCTTCTACGCTCAATAGCTGTCCAGTACGTGTTGTGAAAATTGGTTGTAAATTATCATATTTCAACAATAAATGTTGCAATACAACCTCTTCATCGGTTGCAACAAATGAAGTATTGTTACTACCTTCCAAATATCGAACCACAGGTTTAAGTGGTTGTGGCTGATTCACTCTTTGATTGGTCAACTTTGAAAACCTTTCTAAGGTTTCATTCACAGAGAGACGATCGTTTGGATCTAAAAGTAACATAAAATCAATTAAAGTGAGCAACGTTTCTGAATACTTGGTACCGTATCTATTTCGAATGAAATTTGTGGTAGTAGATGTGACATTGAATACCTTGTCATGAAGAATGAGTTGACATAAAATTACTCCAAGAATGAAAATATTTCCACGATTTGTATATTCACTATTCTGCTCATTCGCAGCGTATTCTGGTGGAATGTATGAGTGACCAGTGCCTGATACAAAACTACAAACCACATCTGAGAGAGTAACGTTAATGGTTTGCGTCTGTGCATCAAAATTTCTCACCAGAATATTCTCAGGTTTAAGATTACTAAAATTGGTTAAGGAAATAAAGTATTTAAAAAATCCATGTGTACATTAATGTACTTACATGTGTACCATGTCTACTGCATCCAAGTAGCTCAATGCTGAACACACTTGATATCCAATTTGAAGAATCAAATTTTCACTAATGTCCACATTTGTCTCCGGTGACAATAATTGAGAGAATAAATTTCCTTGCAATAACTCCATTTCAATACAAATTATTCTTCTTGTAGAGTTGACCTTAAACACATCATAAACATTTACAATGTTGGGGTGAGAAAGTTGATTCATCATTAACATTTGTTTCACAAAATATTTTTGATTGGTTTCGTTCAACAGGGCATGCAATTTGAGTGCCACTTTTTCTATTCCCATTGAAAGCTGTATATATGGTTCCCAATCGATTGTTAGACAAGTGACATATATTGAGATTTCCAAATGGAGAACTCTCAATAGATAATGACGACAACTCTTCATCATTCGTGCTGAAGTATTTCATCTTTAAAAATTGTTCAGCGCTCAGCTCATAATTATTAATTTTTTCCAACAAGACATCATCATGAGTGAGTGCGGACGACATTGTTGCTGTCTTTCTTATTTGATGATGATTCTTCTGATAATTTTTGATCAAATCACAAATTAACAATGCATAATTTTTGTCAAGGTCAAAGTCACGCAATTGAGAGGAGCAAGCTTTCAACAATTGAACGCCATTGACGTTTTTGGACCAAAGTTCTGTTTAATGAAAATATAAAACTCGCTCGGTTATGATCAAATAAATTGACTTACCACAGACAATCTGTTCTTCTGGAAAGTGATTGGAGAGAAGGAAGTGAGCCACATCGCTTTCACTCCAGCGTTCAATGTTTGGTGAGAGATTGGTTGTGGTGGACAACATGAGAATTTTTTTCAAGATGTCTCTTGTCATGTGATCTTTTTTAATTTTAAAAACAAATTTTTCAAAAAAATGTTTGGCAAGTCACTCGGTGTTTCTTCCTCTCATCTGGTTGGTGGTGTCAACCTCTCCGAAATTCCTCTAGAATTCTGGAACAATGAAAACGTGGTTCAATTTCTCAAACAATCCAACTTTGATGATTCCGTCATTCAACGTAAGTCATTCGTTTTTCTGTTCAGATGTGACGATGATTAATGAATGTCCATAGTCTTTCAAACTCAACAATTTGATGGCATTGCTCTCATGAATATCAGCGTTGAAATTTTGGTTCAACTAGGAGTACGGAGAGGAGTTGCCATTTCCATTGCGAATCGGGTGAAGGAAATTAAACAACAAGAACAAAAAAAGAAGGAACAAGAAAATAACAATGGAATGGTCACAAATGCTACCAGTTCATCATCATCACCAATATCAAACCCATCATCATCAGGAGGCGGTGAGGTTTGTAAAGACCCAGCCACGAAAAACCATACGGAGGATTTAACAGAAGAAGATATGAATGAAATGAGAGAAATGGGACAAGATATGCATCAAGGTAATCTCGATTCTACATGGTCTGGATCTTCGAGTAATGAATTAAGTAGCTCATTGGGAAAGGCGTCGTATATTAATGTTGCTGAATGTTCTCCATGGAATGTCAATAATTTTTCCTCCGAGCAACACAAGTGTAAGTATTGTGTGTGAATTTTTAATTCATTCATTTTGTTATTCCGATATATATAACACTGTGCATGATTTTATGTGTAACTCCAACCGGCATAATGGATAGATCGTGAATTTTGTATGAAAAAACTTGGAGTGGTCATGAAAGATTATGGGCCTGCAGTCGCTGAAACAGTATGCCAGAATTTGATATTTCATGAGAGATTTTTGTACAAATTTTTAAATCCACAGCGTTTACCTCAATACCAATCATCTGGAGTGAACAAACCAAAAGAATCATATTTAAAGGTAAAATTAGTTGTTACAGAATTGAGTGAGGCTTCAGCTCACAGATTAATTCGTAGATTTGGGAGTGTGCTTGGATACACAAAGGGTACCGCTTATGGAATGGTAAGTCTTGAATTAATGTTTGTGTTGAAATAGTGCTGATGTTGGCATGTCATGTTTCATTATTTGCTTGATGAACAGTTCCATACAGCATTAATTATTGGACCGTGGTATTTGGAATGGGGAGATTCTTCCATAGCAGTTGTTAGAAAACGTTCTTCTTCCAAAGCTGTTTTCACTCTTGATGTAGATACTATTAGAGGTTCAGAAGTAAATATTAAGCTTGTTGAACTAGCAAAAGTTTGTGCAGAGTGGAATCGAACGCAAACATATCATAGAGATACATGTAATTGTCAATATTTTACGGAAACAGTTATTGAACGACTTGGCTTGAAACCTGCATTCGATAAAAAAGTTGAAGGACCTATTAAGACCTATCTCGACAAGCTCAAAAAACATGGAGTGTGTGACTTGGCTTTTCATGTTGACAAGAATTTGAAAAACAAATTATTAACAACTAACATAGATCAAAAAATAACAGACAGTGACATGTATCATTTAATTTCAGAAATGAGAGAAAAGATTTCAAAATCGAGTACTATTGAATTCAAGACACACAAAGATTTGGATAAATTTGTCAAAGCAGTGGTTCATGTACTTCCATTATTCACAAGCACTCCAGATTACCTATTTTTGAAAGGATTTGATAGAGCTTTCTGGCTTAGAAAAGAAGCTACCAATCACAACCCAGAGATTTGTTTACCTTTACTGTCATCAAGTAATGGATGTTTGTGTCCTTTCAATCCCCAACAAAACGTGTTAATAGATGACGTACACATGACTGTATGTGGAAAGGATTATGTCCTCGAAGAAAATTGTGTTTTGCGCTTGCCATCATTTAGGACTGACAACATGTAATATATAACAAATTCAACGATGCATTTATAATTGTGATTCGTGTTATACAATTAGACAAATATCAATTTCAGACATAAGTTTGATTTTCAATTCCGCTTTAGTAGTCAAATATTTTCATAGTAAACAAAGATAGATCAGCGCTTTTCTCCATGGAATTGTTATTATTCGTTTTCTTATGTTGATGACACATTCACTAGCGGCTATCGCAGGGTTTTCACATCTTCATCGTGATTGTCAACATTTCATTCAACGATAATCCATACGTAGTAAGGATTGAGATAAGTGAGAGCAGGCCATATTGAATTGAGTGCTCTTTCTCATCTCCGTAATACGTTGATATAGGTTGTAAAAGGCTGAAACGTTTGTTAATTGGTGTTCTTGTTCGATTCTTCTTTTCAGTACCTCCAGACGAAAAAGCATTTTACGAATACGTATTCTGTTTGAGGCAATGGTTTTAAGGTGTTTTAAAACTTTCAGAGTCTTTCTTTGCGCGTGCTTCTTGAATGTTTGTTGACTGGTGTCAACAGAAGTTGGAAGCCTCACATGTTCGCGACTTTCCAACATTTTCTTGTATAACAGTCTTGATTGTGTAAATAGCCTCTGAAAACTATAGGACATTTCAAAGAATGAATTTCCAAAAGTAACATCCTCGATCACATCACACACCGATTCCACATTCTTATGGTTAAAAACAATTTCTTCATGTGGTTAATAGTAAAGATCTCACACGTTGAAAGTTCTTTTCTCCTTAACTTAAAGGCATTGTATGTATGGACAAATGTCCAGTTGAAATTCCTCTTAAAAACAATAACGTCGACGAATGGCCACCATCACTGAAAGTTTTTGACATCCCTTACCCAATACTGGCGTGTTGTAAAGCTTATCCTCGTTGTTAAAATGAATTGGCGAATCTTACTTTTTGAAATAGCAACACCTGATCTCCCTCATTGCTTTATTTACAGTTTTTAGACCCTTTCTGGGAGGTTTTTTAACATCAGATCCTTGTGCTGTATCTTGGGCTGAAGGAAGAATAGATGTTTTTGCAAGAGGTGCTGATAACCCTTTGTGGCACAAAGCTATGATGGAAGATGGAACTTGGAATCCATCCCAAATCATACCTACCATTCGTTGCTTTGATTCAGGAGATCTAACTACAAACTTAGCCCCACCTTTCCTCACCTAGAAGCGAGGATGTTTCTTCATTGAGAAGGAATGGATGAGAGAAGTGGAGAGACTCTTGTGTACGAAAGACTGCTGACTGATACTTTTTCGAGTAAGGTTTCAAGTAGTTCTACAAGGGATTGATGTTGTGTTTTGGAGGCAGTGGATTTCCGTGCGAGTAAAGCAGACAGCGTTTCAAAATCCCAAGTACGATTCATTTCAAAAGGTTTTATTACCTCCACATAGGAATGATAGGAAGTGTCCCTGGAACAGTCTTCTTGGTGGCATCATTATCTCTTTTCAGAAAGATAATGAAATTGAGCGACGAAGAATTCTTAAGATACAAGGATGGTTTTAACTCATTCAAATTGGACGGAGATGTCAAATCAAGGCTTATATATGATAAATAAATACAAAGCATGAATGTTGGCGCATATTTCCAGAGATTCTTCCAAAGTTTTGTTAAAATTCTTTGGGTTTGGCTCCACCTACTCTTTTTTTTGAGCCATTTTAACGACTTTACTATCAAAAAAAAATTTTGATTTCAATAAGTCCTGTCCACGGTCCGAAGTTAACTGGTGAGGACGAGATATACTCAAATCCTAGGCTAATTTTCATTTGCTTTCTAATGGTGTTGAAATTTCTAAGAGATGTGAAGTGGTTGTTGAGTTATTTCACTCTGAATTTTGAAGGTAAATTGGCCCAAAAAAAACTTTAATGTTGTAAATGAAGAGAGGATGATTATTTATTATCGGAGTGGTGTTTCAAACTGTAAAACCAGAGAGATGCATGACATTGGAACACAAGGTTTTTGAGGATAGGTGCCCAGCTTGACTTTGAATCTTAATTTTTCGACATGCTTAATCATTGGATTTTTAATTTTTATGAAATCGTCGGGGATGGAGGTATATCTATGTGTTGATATGACTTTCATCCATTAATTATGGGTAATTATTGAACTGTATTCGCTTAAAGTAGACCTTTCGTGCATGGTCGGGTTTTTCGTCATCTTTGATGTTGAGCTTGATCCAAGCATTTCATTGTTTCGATAATGTAAACAACAAGAGTTTGGAATTAATTGGAGGAAAACTAATGGGTTTGTAACTCGCCAAACATCCATCCTTTGGAAAAGGGTTTGGATAGGTGCCCAGCTCGACTTTGAATCTTAATTTTTCGACATGCTTAATCATTGGATTTTTAATTTTTATGAAATCGTCGGGGATGGAGGTATATCTATGTGTTGATATGACTTTCATCCATTAATTATGGGTAATTATTGAACTGTATTCGCTTAAAGTAGACCTTTCGTGCATGGTCGGGTTTTTCGTCATCTTTGATGTTGAGCTTGATCCAAGCACATCATTCGATTGATTTTGAAGAGTAGTACAATCGTGCTAGCGACATCAATGAATAGTGAGCTAAGTTGGTTGAGTAGTTCAACAAATGGTGACAGGTGTCAAATTTTTGATAGAATTTAAGCGAGACCTTTTTTGTAGATCTCACGAAAATAATGGGGGTCATGATAGAGCATTCGATCAGGTTTAGGGTAGTTTTCGAGAAAATCAAGTTTGAAGGAGTTTAATTGAGTTCAAAAATGACATGAAAATTTTTCAAAAAAAAATTAAAAAAAAATGAAGCCAAAACTCCCTGCATTTTTGAGGTGATCCTCATCAAGATCGGGTCATGTTTCCATTCATCATCATGTCATATTTATATTGATCACATCAAATGTGAACATCATGATCAACATTTATGAGGAATATTTTGTGTGTATGAATACACATGGAAATGATAATCATCAAATAGTACTGGTTGGAATTGTAGTGAACTGCTCCCGTTGGATGTGATGATCATGGAATGAATCTGATGATCGGAATGTCGTTACAGTGATCAGAAACCATAGAATTGATCGTTGATTCAGTTCAAAGTGATGGTCATTTCATGACTTTGTGTGATGTGAAGTGTGATGGTGGCTCTATGGTAGAGGTGAAAAGTACGATCGAGACAAGTACTTCACAGAACTTCATGAAATTGATATGGATGGATGTTCTGATCATTCAAACAACAAATCATCAGTTTTATTCATTGACATGATTGTTTCATTGAATGGGAGCACTTCGCTTTTCTCGGAAAACATCATTTCTTGAGGAAGGGTACAACTCTCCTCTCTTGCTCATGTCATTCATTCTATCATCATGACACGTTATGATCATCATTGTAGAAGTGTTTCATGTGATTATGAATGGTTGAAAGTGATCATGATGAATTGTTGTTGGTATGTATTGTTGTATGATTGAATGATCATTTTATAACAATTGATTGATTAAGTTTTTCGATAAACCGATGATTGAAATGTTGTATAATACATTGTGGAGAGTATTTCTATGACTATTGATGATGGATATGATCATTATTGGTGGAGTATCATGATGAATGTTGTAGAGGTGTGATACCATATCCTTCCAAGAGTGATTGTGTCATGAACAATACACATCAACATGTTCATCATGATGAGTATGACACATCCATGTTGATTGTACTCACTGAATCATCAATTTATGGAAGTGGTGTCTCACTCTTTCAATTCATTTTTCTTTTTCACATGATGTTACGATACTGAATAATTTCAAGAATATCACAGTGACTTTATATGATAGTATATAGTGTGATATTGTTATTTTGAAATTTGTGGAATTTATGTATATGAGTTGATTTTGTTATGAGGCACATGAGCTGTGTTGAAAATGATTATTAATTAATTTTTGAAGATTTGTCAGGATAGTGATGCAGATAGTTTTTTATGGTAGATGAGATGGTGTACAACACATTGACATTAATTGTTGTACTTGTTCATGTCTAGAATGTATTGTTGTTGAGCACCTGAGAAGATTTTGTCATGAAGTGCATTACAATGTGAGACATGGTTTTTTCCTAGAGTTGTTGCAATCACCCATGTGTTGATCTTGTTCCATTGTGTTATTATTGATTGTGTGGAGTGATGTGATTCATTGTGTGATGGAAGGATTCTGTCAGGTCATGTTTGACACTTTTTCGTGGAGAGCCTGTGTTGATATATGATGGCTGCATTGAAAATAAAGAATTAATTCATTGATTTTCATGATCAGTACATGTGAAATGTGTGGTGTATGTGGTTGGTAGGCGTCAATGTTCATGTCATCTTGATTTTGAATTTTGTCTGGATTTACTGACCCTATACTTCCGCATTTAGAATATATCCAAAAAAATACTGTTGTGATTGATCAGTGTTGTTTGGTGTTGTGATGACGGGATCATGATTGAAATAATTTGTAGTGATTGTAGATGTGTCCTTCAACCGTATTGGATACGTCTACCACGATCGTTGCTGTAACCAAACGGATGAGCGTTCAAAGTTGTTCATGAAGAGTGATGAGATGAAACATGGTTGTTTGAATGTTCATTCAAGTTGATAAACATGCTTGCCATGATGGTGTGGTCACGTGATAGTGATTGTGTTGATCCATCTGTTGTGTGTGTTGAGTAATGTTTCAGTCATTACAATAAATTTTGATGTTGTGGTGGATGACATCTTTGTGTTGAACGTTTAATATTCTTTCATGATCATGAAGTGCTCATGTCATAGTGTGAGTCCTATCATTTTGAAGTGTTGCGTATTGTTGTGTGCTTGGTGTGATATGAAACTTTGAAAAAATTGTGACATTTTCTTTATATGTTGTGATGATGTTCACTACTCTTTGTGAAATTGATAAAACATGTTTATCATGTATATGACAACATACCTATGAAGTATTATTGAATGTGTATTGATAATTGTTGAGATAATTGATAAATGTTGACTTTGGAGTGTTTGGAAAAATTGTGGTCTTAGTCTCTTTACATGGGTTTGATACAATTCTGGGTTTGGGTTTGGGTTTGGGTTTGGGTTTGGGTTTGGGTTTGGGTTTGGGTTTGGGTTTGGGTTTGGGTTTGGTTTGGGTTTGGTTTGGGTTTGGGTTTGGGTTTGGGTTTGGGTTTGGGTTTGGGTTTGGGTTTGGGTTTGGGTTTGGGTTTGGGTTTGGGTTTGGGTTTGGGTTTGGGTTTGGGTTTGGTTTGGGTTTGGGTTTGGGTTTGGGTTTGGGTTTGGTTTGGGTTTGGGTTTGGGTTTGGGTTTGGGTTTGGGTTTGGGTTTGGGTTTGGGTTTGGGTTTGGGTTTGGGTTTGGGTTTGGGTTTGGGTTTGGGTTTGGGTTTGGGTTTGGGTTTGGGTTTGGGTTTGGTTTGGGTTTGGGTTTGGGTTTGGGTTTGGGTTTGGGTTTGGGTTTGGGTTTGGGTTTGGGTTTGGGTTTGGGTTTGGGTTTGGGTTTGGGTTTGGGTTTGGGTTTGGGTTTGGGTTTGGGTTTGGGT